>NC_135567.1:11886983-12094483 GCF_964340395.1 Glandiceps talaboti | reverse complement strand
ATATCAAAGTTTGTACGTTCAACTGACGTTTAATCTGAAAGATTTATTTTAATATTTGTTTTTTATTTATAATCCGATCTAGAGCATGTATTACCTCGATCACGTGATATACTAAATTGAATAAATCTGCAATTGCTGTAGAAGCAAAAATTTAAACTTGTGATAATTTTTTTTTTATTTTGGCAGCCGTGTTGATTAGCTTCATTTGGTTTCAAGGGAGACGGTAGTAAAAATGTACAAATATTTTGTCATTTATCTATATTTCAAAGAAATATTTTCACACTTTTGTTACTTTTATACGATGGGACAATAACTTTAAAATATTCAGAATTGAATTCTTATATGGCTTTTTGAATGATATTATTTTTTTTGAATCAGAGATATTTGCTTTTTTCCCCAAAGTGAGATTATTACATGGCCAAAAACTACAAACTTGTGCAGCACATATTGCTATATAGATCGGTTATCTGTTCCCTATTTTACCAAGTTCATGTTAAACTGTAACCTACAGTCGTTGGTGGCGCGCTTACTCGCCGCTCGGAAAAGTGCGCCATCAACGACGGTTTTTAAAGCATAACTATACATGAGCCTTTATTGTTATCCTAATATTACAACGACTTATTGTACAAAGTTATTTTGAAAAGAAACTTTCTGGAGGTTTTTCTTTTTTTATGATAAAAATAAATAATCATGATGAATTCTACGTGTATAGGTCTTGATTGTAATGGTATTTCACACAACACACTGTGCTCAACTCTAAGGCAAAGTGTCATCATAGTTGCTAAGGTTACAAGACAAAACACTAGTAACTACTACTGCTGCCAGTGTATGGGAAAATGCTGCGTAAGCGATTCTGACGCAACGAAAGATAATGAGAATGGGAATTAGCTTTGAGATAACAATACATGAGTGTCGTAAATTGGACACTGTTTTACGACTGCCGTAACTAGGACAGTAGTTTATGATTGCCGTAAAGAGGACTTTAGTTTGTTTTTGCTCTACATAAAACTATGCCTTACGACCATAGGAAATTCTGGTTCGCCTTACTACTACTATGCAGTTCATTTGCTGCCACCAACATACCTTCAAAGCACGTGCTTATATCATATAACAAAACAAAAAGGAAACTAAAGTAACGACGACCTTGAGTGTAAATGCCTTTTTTTTAGATTGTGAATTTCAATGGTCATTTTAGCACTCACAGTAAGCCTTGAAAGTAATGTGTTGATATTACAGTGATTTTCTTATCAAATGATAGAATGTATTATAATATACCTAGTGATAATGCTATGCCATGATTCGCTAGAATCAGTCACATTATAGGAAAATAGAATGACTATTTCCCTAGGGGAATAGTTCCATCAACTATTACATGGTATATTATAAAACGCATATTGCCTGGCCTATATTCGGGCTATAGCATCCGTTACCCCCTCGTGACTGTGAGTTACCAGAATCACATGCTATTTCCCGAGGCCGAAGGCCGAGGGAAATAGCATGTGATTCTGGTAAATCACAGTCCCTCGGGTGTAATAAACGTGTGCTATAGCCCTCATGGCCAGGCAATATGTGTTCAATATACATAAGTCCCTGTACTTCCAACATGTTGTGCAAAGTGTTATTAATTCAATTGAATTGGTTACTATCAACGTTTGTAGTTCCGTTTGTCAACAGTCTGATGTCTGCAATTGTATTTTGCGTATTCGCATGGTACACTATTTTGGTACATTTACAGAGTGAATTTCTTCTCCACTGTCTATGGCATATTCACTTCTAGTGACGTGTGAGAGTTCTCGTTGACGTCCTATATCAAGTAGTCTCAGTTACCCAAACTCTCACTGCCGGGGGCTGTTCTTTGATACCACCCAGACGAGCGTCTGTAGAAACCGAATCTCACTTCACCTGAGCAGGAACTAGCTCCTAGACCAGTGTATGCTGGGAAAATACTTCATGTCCAATATTACTGGCTGAATGATTTAGGTACCTTTGTGACAGGTTGTCACTTCTGTCGAGCAAGTCACGCATCTTTATTACAACAGACCTGTAAGCCCATTTTTTGATGTCATGGAAGAAATTTACTAAGTGACTTCCGGCGCAGGATAATTAAAACGTGGTTTCCCAGACTCTCGTTTTGGTGGTCTCATAGAAGAGCCCCCAGCGGTGAGAGTCTGGGTAACCGAGACTATATCTCATATTCAGTTATACTGAAGATCCCAATGATTTCTCATCATCATAATACATTCAAAACATGAAATCAGTCCCGCTATATATATAATTAGCATATTTGCACCTTGAATGCAATACAAACACAGAGTCTCTGTTTTGTTGTTGTTATTGTTGTTTTTAGTTTTTTATCATATCCATGCACAGTGCCATGGGTTGATCTAGTCTTTACATAGTTTGTACTTCCACGTTGTCCTTTGATAAAAACAGAGGGAAACCTCTACATGGCATCTATTCCTGATTACCTAATGAAGTTTCTTTTTGCGGCCATTTCGCAGCCATTTCGTGGTCTAAAGTGATGTCATCGTGATGAGGTCAAACTTGTTTTCTGTAGTCTGTGACGTCATTGCCGTCATTTCATATTCAGGTGTTCCAAAATTTGCATTGACGTCACACCCACTTGCTCAGTAGTCTACAGTGACATGATCACTATGACGCCACATTCCCATAATCCGTCGTGGTATTTTCATGTCACATTCAATTATTTTACAGTATGCAGTGACGTCATTGCTGTGACGTCATGTTCCCCTTCTCAGGATTCTACAAGATACAGCATACACATGATGCCTTTGAACAAGACAAGTTTGGTGTCTGTCTATGACTATTGGTGTTGGTGTTTGTCGTTGCTGTTGAAGAAGTTTGCCAACGTTTGTTAACCTTGAAGGACATCACTCTGTCGTCTGCTGTGGTAATGAACAGGCTATTCTTCACGGGAATCACATTTATTGTGGAGATTCTGGAGTATGCGTGCACAGTGGCAACTTGTGTCCCCATAGCAGCGCTCCATACTCGAAATATCACTTCATCTTTGGATGTGCTTAAGATAAACTGGTCATCAGCGGTGAGTGTTGTCATGGTAACAACCCCTGTGTGACCTTTGAGGGTGTGTAGTAGTTTCAAGGTCTTCATGTCCCACACCTTCACTGTTTTGTCGCTGGATGACGTCACAAAGAAATTACCATTTGAAGAAAGGGTGATGGTTGATACGGCATATTTGTCAATCCAGTCTCGTTGTGGATCATGTGCCTCGATTTGAGGTTCCTTCTCTTTGTTGCTGATATTGATGGCATACACTTTCACGATACCACATGAGAAACCAGCAAGTAACTTCTCTTCATTTTGTGATACCGCAGTACAAGTCATTTGGTGTGTGTCAGTGGAAGATCTACGCTCCCTGTCACGGATCTCTTCTTCCATCGTCTTCAGGTTGATCGTAGCAAAAGATGTTTCCATAACAACCACCATTTTCTCATCTTTGAGGAAATGAATATCCAGTGGAGTGTCATCCGGGTCATACTGACCAAGGTACCACTGCTTGTTGACGTCATATTTATAGAGACTTATGGGGTATTGAGATATTAGAATGCCCTCATTCTCGGAATACATCCTTAGTCCAGAGCATGGTATTTCGAGCTCCTTGGGCATTTCTCCAACCATCTCTAGAGTCTTGGTGTCATACTCAACTAATTTGTTTGCACCTACACCAAATAATCTTGTACCACTCGGTGTTGTGTCGATAGCAGCTATACCATGGACGTAGTCTTGAGTGCAATCACGTGATGTGACGCAATTTCCTCCTGTGACGTCATACAGACTTAACTTCCGACCTCTTTGCTCTATCATTGCAATTGCTTGATGTTCTTCCTTATTCACCAATCGTATCTTGTGTACCATTTGAAGATGACTACTCTTTGTGTAGTTTATCATGTTATTTTTCTTGATGTATTCACTTTTGTCTTCTGACCTTTGACCTTTTAGGCTGTTGACATTCCATATCTTGATTGTTTTATCTTCTGATGCTGTGACAAGAAAGTGCGATGACCCTTGAGTTACAAGACATGCATCCGTGACAGGTTTCGCATGAGGGAGCCGTTTGATACTTTCACATCCACAGCCGTCATCGTTGGTGGTATTCTGTGGTGGTTTCCACACAGTGCAATGATCTTGGTCTTGGTTATGTGTGATGATGAGGTCCATGCTCTTTGTGACGAAGATGTGTTCAATTTCTTCTTCCTTGTCAGTGTCAAAGTTCATTTTAGCTGTAATTTGCATACTTTTGACATCATAAACATTCGCAGTATTGCCTTCAAGATACAGTACTTTTGCGTCATCATTGATGAATTGCGCCATTACAGGTAACACCCTTGAGACCAGGTGATTGTCATTCATGTATGTGAAGTCAAAAGTGTTAACATCAAGTAGTCCCCGTCGGTGGAAATGGAAAGCAACGTAACATCCATCAACTGATACTGCCATCTTTGTACATGGTGTGCGTATGAGTTTAGTGTACTCCATTATTGATTTTAGCAGCTCACCTTTGATGAGATCCCAAACTTTGATACAAGGGTCTTGTTGTGCACCACACGTCACCACTAGATTGTGCTCATCTGATGATCTTGCGAGGACGATATCATTTATGACGCCTGTCAACAGAATGAAATTTGTGATGAATTTAAAGATCTGGAATTATGCATATAAAATTACTTTTCTTCTTAATTATTAAAACTTTAAACTTCGTGAACAAGGTTGTTTAGTATCACAAATTGTATATGTATGTTTATTATACAATTCAAGTAACTTTGTCAAGAGTTTATGAATAATTTTTTACATAACAGTCCTGGTACCTTGTTAGCTTTGCCAGGTCCCAGGTGTTACGTGAAGCTTGGTTAAGCAGCTCATCAAATGAGTGAGTGAGTCTTGCAGCTCAGTTTACAAGAATACGGATTGACCCAATTGAGTAACTCAAAGACAGAGTTCTCAATGGCGTACATGACCTCTTTTACCCTTTACACTTTGACCCCTTTACTCACCCTGTACTTGTATAAATGGGGCACTGTGCTTAAGAAATAATGCTTATCTCCAAGTATACAAATGAGATTAAGAAACGCAAAGAACTCTTGAGAACATAATAGTTGTCTGCAAACTAGTAGAATACTTATGTGAAATAAAAGTATAGCTGTTACCTTTATGGGCTTGCACTGGCTTATAAAGTTGCTGTCCATCCTGCAATCTCCAAACAATGAAGGAGAATTCCTTGGTGGCTAGGTTAGAGTCTGATTTATCTTTCGCTTTGACCATGTCACTGACAGCAAACTTAGAATCTGATGTAATTCTCATCTGACAGTTACCATAACCAGTATGACCTTTCAACTTCTGAATGTGTTCACCACTCATGATGTTCCATACATTTACCTGTTTGCTACGACCTGCATCTATATTAAAGTGAAAGTAATTGGTTAGTTTCACACTGGCAGTGCAGTGTTCATTGGCTGACATCTACAGGGTACGAGATGTCAGGTCTGAAGTCGACTGCTAAATTGTTTAGATTTTGTCAATTTGTGATGGATCGATTACTATTGACTTGCGCTGTTCGTCATCATCTTTATACGAATCCTGTGGGAGAAGCACATAATTATGTGCAATTGTTGGGGACCTTGACTAGACGGTAAAAAATATGTATACTGTCCATCGTGGAACTAGACTACACAGTATTAGAACAATGACCTACCATAATTAGGGGCCAAGTAGCTGTACGTAATAACCAATGAGTTATCAGGAGTGATGACAACCTGCCAGACTGGTTCTTTGTTTTCCCCCGACAATGTGTGGAGTAGAGAACTTGTCTGCAAATCCCACACTACAGCCGTGCCATCTCTGGACACACTCACCAGGAATCGACCATCCGATGTGGCTGCTAGGCTGTTGACGTGATCTGTGTGACCTGCCAGCTGAGTCTGCAGTAAGCCGTTGACTTCCGGGTAGCACTGGTTGTAAGGTACTATTGGTATCTTTTCGCTTGCTGTAGACTTCTCGGCTTCTGATACAAGTGCAGTTATGTATTGGCTCTGAGTGTCTTTTAGCCTAGCGATCAATTCAAACGCAATATGGTTTGCATCATTTCTTAATGCTGATGTACTGACCTCAAGGGCGCTACCAACCAGCTGAATTTCATTATCATTTGAATATACACTTATGGCATCAGCGAAATCTTGCAAAACATCATCCACTCCCGTGCCCAATAATTTTGCCATTAAAAAGTCAAAGTTACAGAGTGCATACTTCTTCAGTCGCTCTGGATCACCATTCCTCACTAGATGGTAAGGAAGTTGTTGCAATTTTCGGATGTTGAAGCTGTCGTCGGTGTATTTCAGGGGTTGTGGTGTTACTTTCCTGTCCTCCTCCCTTTCGCCCTGATCGTTGATTTCATTCGTATGTTGTGTAGACCCGGAGGATTCCTCATTTCCGTTGCTCGAAACACTGATGAAATATTTGGCTAGCAGCTTGTGTAAATCTTTGATGAGCTGTCCATCATGTAAATATCGGTCCCGGGCTGCTTCTTTAAATTGCTGATTAGCCCAGTCCATCACTTGGACTCCATCAATTTCCCTCTGTATCAGCAACTCATCTATTTCATTTCGGATACGTAGCAACAAAAGTGGTGGTATCCTCCGCACTGCCTGCTTCCCATCAGGAAAAACCACTTCGAGGACTTCATCATCCAATGACAGTAAGTCTTCTAGCTCGGATTCGGTGATTCCACTTTGTGAGACAGTAAGATAACCAAGTGCATGCGACACCAAAGTCTTTCCATGACGGTCCTCAAGTCCCTGAAATATTGAGGATATCATGCTCTTGAGAGACGATTCAGTTTTGATTGCAGTTGGTGGTAGGTAGGACTGCCAGCGTTTGGCTTGGTCGAATAGAACCCTTACGAAGACTGGCATCGTGCATTGTTTAACCATCTTCAATATCACATCTGTCTGTTCTTCCGTGATTCTTCTCTTTTCAGATTTTAGCCATAACGTCATCATTTTCATACTCTCTTCAACCGTTGGAGGCTTCACTGCTATACGATTTGTGTTGTCTTGAAATGTCGTCTGCAACTGGTTTAAAATGTCAGGTTCATCTGAGAGAGTTGATAATACAACAGCGACGTATGGTGGGAGTTTTCTTGGTAACCACGACATTCTGTAAGCGCTCTCTGTCTGTGACAATCTGTCTAGTGAATCAATAAAGATGATCAGAGGCTTTTCTTTAATGGCACACTGAAGGGTTCGTGAAAAGCAACGAACCAATCTGAAGTATTCATCAGGCAGAGGCTCATTATTCTTACCATATATGGTCATAACCTGTTGACAGATGGATTTGAGTAATAGCCGTAAAGAGGTACTTGCTGACGTAATTCCAAGGAACCTCACTACAACAGCGACATCTGAGCCAGTGATCCACTCTGAGGCTGTCTTGTATGCAGCTTTAGCAATGACTGATGTTTTACCGCTTCCAGACCCTCCATAAAGGACCATAGGAGAGGACACTGTTGGTGACGCATTCTGTCGATCTTGCAAATAACCTTTGATTTTAAGGAGTTCATCTTGTTCGTAGAATGACAAACATCTTAGTTTACAGAATGACAAATGCTGCAAGATTTCTTCATACATAGAGTCACTTCTTCTGCTTTTACCCTTTTCTACTGCTCGATCTATCAGAGTCACCATTGTGTTGTAAAATTTCTCTTTGAATACATCAAGGTGTTGCTTGTGCTCGGGTACACCTGGGTCAACACCAGTCTTTGACCAATCATCTAAAGTGGAAACGATGACATTAGGATCTTTCAAAGCCTCTGGAATTTGCTTGTCCCTTAAGTCACTGAGAAGTCGCTGTGCACCTTCGTCTATGGCTCCATCTTCTTTTAGGTCTATGAAATTCTTAACTTCCTCTGTTTTCGTCTCTTTCTCCATTTCCTTGAATTTTCGCACAAAACATACACACTGATCTTCTCTCCTAGCATTGACATCAAGTATACCACGAGTCACTGCATTGTGCATCACTGTAAAAAAGGAAATATATTAGTATACATTATTGCCTGTCTACGAGGGCGCTAGTAGACGTATATTACCCCAATAGCTGTATGAGGTCTACTAGTACCCAAATAAGGCCAGGCAATGTGTTTTGTAAAACTGATCACATTCTCAGGGTTGTATTCTTTCCATCGTCAAAACAAAACACCTGTAGGCCTCCAGGCTACCGGAAGAGTACCCCAGGGAAAATAGAAAGCGAATAATGTTCTCTGTATGCAAATTGAAGACACTATGGGTCAATAATCCATACCACATGACAAAGTCTAAGCCAATTAATTAATTCAATGTTATATGAAAAGGATGTGCTATTAATCCGAATAGGAAATTGGAGATGCAAACATACCCTGCTTTAAAAAAGGAAAGTTAGTTTCTGTTCAATGCACTCTATATTACCGAAACTGAAACCAAAACGAGTAAAAAATTATGAATATAGTAGATAAATTAAATTTTGAAAAAAATCAAATAAAAAAACATAAATAAAACAAGACTTTAAAAAAGTAAAATACTAAAAAATGATGCAAATAAAAAAAACTTACTTACTGTCCAATTGCTGAAAATGAAAACCATGGCAACGTACATGTATCATTTTCATACCAACTTCTTGTGATGTGTAAAACAAATACTTGATTAAATACTTACCTGATGTTTGGTACTTGAGGGACGCTGTCTTTTTGATTTTTTTACTCTTTTCACAAGCAATGGCAGCGTCACGTAGTTGTGCTTGTAAAGTTGTGACGTCATCCCAGCATTCATTGCGGTCGGTCGCCATCTTTCCTGGACTATTGTTATCCTCGGAATTCACCTTCTTGGTTGTGATTGGTTGAAGGACATACACAGGGGGGGTGGCGTTTGTATCTTTCTTGTAGTATTCATCTAGAATCTCGACAGACTGTTTCTCTTTGACTAGAAATCCTCGTAGGACTTCGAATTCGTCTGCTAGAATCGTTCGCGGAATTGGACGGTAACCATATTTTTGACACAGGATGGCCTAGGAAATAAATGAATAAATTACGAAATGAAAAATATTTCAAAGAAATAAAAAAGAATGAAATGTATCGAAATCGATATATGGAATTTAAACAAAATAAACTATAAAACATTTTTAAAATTAATTAGAATCGTCAAATTAGTTAGAATTATCATAAATGTTGATAGTGGATCCGGTAAAAAGATATCGACAAATAGACAAGACTTTAACAGTCCCGTACTAGCTTCACCAGTTTGCTCACCAAGCAACAGATGAGGAAATACCGTAAGCGTTTTGACTACTACCAGCTGCAGTACGAGTATATAGCTAACTGCTCGATCAAAGACAGTTTAGCCAAGCTCAGTGAGGGCGCTATTCAAATATAGCTAGAACAATTGCGTTGAATAACAGTGGCCGGTATAAATTGTGACCTTTGTCTTATAACAAGAATAGATATCTGGTTCTCGAATTCAGGGTATGACACCGTGCCTGAAACTCAAGTAAATGAACAAAAATAGCATTTTCTATAATACCATCTCACGCATGCGCCCATGCAGAAAAGGAAACTCCCCACATGAAAATCGTGAAGTGTCAACAGTATGGTCATGTTCTGTTCCGATATTTTGTCTTTTTAACTTACCACAAAATTTGGACCAACCGACACTCTTTGACATCGCTCAATTTCTTTCGTCCACAATTCTGACGTCATGTCGTTGTCTGCGATGCCATTGGATACTCCCCAAGTCATATCCACCAATTGGAAGTCTAGGCCATACTTCGATTTACAGTAGTCTTTCAGTTTTGGGTAGGTATCCTGCATCAATGCATTGCGCTCAACTAACGTATCTATCGAAATAGATCATGACAAAAGGTTATTGACCCAGAAAAAAGTCACATATGTATTTGAAACATTTGATATTTGCACTTTGGTCTCAAAAATATCCTATTGCAACTGGTGAACAAATGATGTTGGGGTGGTGGATATATTTCTAGTATTGCTTGGGAAAGTGAAATGTTAATTAAAGGTTAAATTCAGGAATACAAAATAAAAGCGATCAAAGTGTAATTGGAGCAAAAGACAAAATTCCGACATTTTTTCATATTTCTGATGTTTAACTTACCAACCAACCAACCAACCAACCAACCAACCACCCAATCAATCAATCAATCAATCAACCAACCAACCGACCAATCAACCAACCAACCAACCAACAAACCAACCAACCAACCAACCAACCAACCAACCAAATAAACAATCACCCAACCAACCAACCAACCAACCAACCAATCAATCAATCAATCAATCTCCCTCCAACCAACCAACTAACCAACTATCTATCCATCCATCGATCCATCCATCCACCCATCCCTCCATCCATCCATCCATCCATCCATCCATCCCTCCCTCTCTCCATCCATTCACCCATCCATCCCTCCATTCCTCCTCCCTCCGTCCAACAGCCCAAACAAACAATATGAAAATAAACTAGGCTTATTCTTATCTTATCTGTGTGTGTGCTACTATTGTGTCACTCAGTGGGGATGACTGGTCAGCTTTAATAAGGATCTCATGTCCAATTACTTCTCGCTCATAAAAATATGTACGTGTCTTAGCAAAATGTTCACACTATTTGGTACTCCGTTGTAGTTTGAATAACAAGCATAAATGTTTGTTTGCAAATATCATGCTATGCACTTTGTCCACTTGCAACATCTCTGTCAGAATGAAAATAATATCAGACCGTGACCCCAGTTGACCTTTTACACATATCCTGTTGATAAGCTTGCCCAACAATATTTTATTTCAGAACGCCGGAATTGAAATGAAAACTTATCTAGACAAAATAAATATTTTTTTTGATTGGCAGTTATTGAACTGTGTCGAATATGATCGATGTCTTAGTTTGTAAACGGTAAAGTTGTTGACGGTGGCTGAGTGGTTAAACCACTTGCCTCTTACCACTGCGGTCAGGGTTCGGACCCCATTCAGGGTTCGATTAAATTTACCACGCTGTATGTAAGAAGAGTGTCGTTCAGTTTGACTCTACCGAACAACGCAGGTATTCCCCGGGTACTCCGGTTTCCTCCTGCATTAACACTGAACATTGAGGAGGGTCGCTTTCTATAGGTGTTAGTCACCTGTGTGACTCATCCTGAGTTTACGTCAAAGCTGAATAAATAAATAAATAAATAAAAAAGTCGAATCAATTTACCACTGTTTGTTGTTGACACACCGTGCGGCTGCATTGTGGGAAATGACAGGTCACCCTGTTCTTTTATTTTTTATGCTTCCTTCTTTGCATGTACCCATAGCAACACATAGTAACATCACTAGCATTAACAACAACATGAACAACATGAACAACAGCAGCAGCAGCAACAACAACAACAACAACAACAACAACAACAACAACAACAACAACAACAACATAAATCTCTTATAAGAACCAGAAGCAGTAATAACTTTTGCTCCGCGATTGTACTGTTCGAAACATATCATCACTGTTGTAAAGTGTACGAAGCCTACAACGTTAACGTTATCGTTTGCATTCTTGTTGTTCAGTGACGAAAAACATATACTGACAATACCGTAAACTGGAACCTGCTGAGCCTCGGTGTCATGATCGCGAGGAATCCAAATATATATGGGGGGGGGAGGTAACTCCGACAGGATCAGACAGCATCAAACAATATGTAACAATACACCAATTGTTAAAAACTATTGAAATCATTAACTATTAAAAATCATTAATGAAAACACAGGTGTCCCTTTTATGGGGGGGGGGGGTCGTAACTCCTACAGGATCAGACAGCATCAAACAATATGTAATAATACACCCATTGTTAAAAACTATTGAAATCAGTAACCCTTAATGAAAACACAGATGTCCCTTTTATAAAGTTTGTTGCTTTCGGAATAAAATCATCGGCGTAAAGTCATGTCGTTTTTTATTATTAATAATAAAAAAGTATTAAAAGATATATTTAAAAAAAAATCCTGTCGTTTTTTACCATGCATGTGAGTATTACAATGAAATAGTCACTACGTACAGGCCTTGCATATATGTATATATATATACTTTAATACTCACGAACGATAGAAAGAACTTACCGGACGATGTTGAGCCGAGAAAGACACGGACCGTGCGAGGCTGTAATTGCGGCAGGGAGAGGTGACATTTCCCGTGTAGTAATTGAGATTTGGTGTCGTCTGTTAACATAATGCTGATTATCACGTACAAATTATCGGCTACTATCAATACATTCCACAACGATGGTCGACAATTGTACACGCTCTTTTCAAAATTTCGCCTCGGGTAGTAAAAAGAAATATGCCAAACCCCGCACTATAAATATAACGATGCTGCTCCACCGATTCGGGACGTTAGATTGTTTTATCGGCGGTCAAAACAAACTGATAAGGACCGTACCGAACTGGTACCATGACCTACGATGACCAAAGAAAGAGGAACCATGGCCAAATAAAAGCGAACCCTTTAATCTTTTCACGAACTTTACTAAATATTGATCGATGTTACCATGGCAATGATAAATAGTGTTCCCGAGCACGTAAAATTGTGAACTTTAAATGACGGTGCTATCTCTAAGATACCAGTATGAATACATGTAATTGTTTTCAAATAATAGCAACGCATGTATGTCACTATAAATAGACATGAAATATCGCAGAACATGAGCTCAATCATCTACACATATCAGTACTTTGCAATCGGTAATCACCTCGTCCAATCTTTCATTCTACACCAATTATAATAGACCTAGTATATATAAAAACTACCCTGGAATTTACAAAACTCCGCCATTTTTTCGATTGTATAGGAATTTTAATAACAAATAACAGTATATGTGTGGCTAGACTAAATCGTAGAGAGAGAGAGAGAGAGAGAGAGAGAGAGAGAGAGAGAGAGAGAGAGAGAGAGAGAGAGAGAGAGAGAGAGAGAGAGAGAGAGAGAGAGAGAGAGAGAGAGAGAGAGAGGGAGGGAGAGACAGACAGACAGACAGACAGACAGACAGACAAAGACGGAGACAGAGACAGAGACAGACAGACAGAGACAGATACCGAGACAGACAGACAGACAGACAGACAGAGACATATAGAGACACAGGCAGGCAGACAGACAGACAGAGACAGACAGGCCGACATACAGACAGACAGACATACAGACAGACAGACAGACAGACAGACAGACAGACAGACAGAGATGAGACAGGCAGATAGACAGAGATAGATAGACAGACAGACAATAAGGGAAATACGCTTCCGTTCTTTGGGTATCAACCTTTGAAAGGCGAGAAATGAGTTCTAGTACTCGTCATTAACATCCACTCTACAGCACGATTGCTATTTAGCGTAATTTACGTAATCGGGTTCGCCTACATCACACCATCATACACTGTGTATTTTAATGTAGTATCAAATATCACGTGTTGTGCGTAGGCGTAATCACATGATACTAGTAAATCATTGCTGAAGTTTTTTTTAACAATGACAAACAAACAAAAGAGAAAACACACAAACGAATAAACGAGATTACTAAAAAATTATACGTTGCCGGCCAACCATTAACCTCGGTCTTACCGTTACCTTTTTGAACGGGTTAGCAACAGACATAAATATTCATGTCGTTAGGGAGCTTGTTTTGTCCCTCAATAAATATCCAAGTACATTTTCATTTTAACTTCCTCTAACGTATTGATCTATCTAAACTATCATGTATGTAGAATACAACCTGGTTTATTAAGACGGATGTCATTTTGTATAAACGGTCGTTCAGTACCAGGCAAATTTGGCACTGTACGACAAGCGGGGAAGGGAGGGGGGGGGGGTCACAGGGGGTCATGGACTTCCTTGTCTGGATGGGCAGGGTGTACTGTCATAAATGTCAACTGTTAAACCTAAATTTTGGGATCAATCGATAAACAGTATCTATTTATCTAATTTCAGTCCAAATGAATTCGAAAAGAACCGATATTTTGCAGAAATTTAGTAAGAAGCATATGTGGTACATAACAATACATTCTCGGGTGAGGGAGGGGTGTGATTTTATGTGCAGGTGATCAATGGCATAACAACATTTTGAGATTAGCCGACAAATAATATCCATTTATTTGAATTTAGCGTAGAATAAATTTCAATTGAGTAAAAAAAATTGACATGTAATACAAATGTTCATATTTTGTTTTGGAAATGCTTAGCGCAGACGACAGTGATCATTCCCGCCAGTAGAGTTCAATGATTGATAACAGATAGCAAATCTGACCCTTTTTGTGAGGTAAATATACTTATTTTATAAATTTACCTCCTAAAAGGGTCACATTTGCTATATTATTCGCTTTGTGATGTATCTTGTGTACAGTGCTCAGAGCAACCTTCTCAATTACATGTTTTATTTCCCTCCGTTGACATTGTTTATCGTTCCTCAACCGGAAGTCTCCTGCCGTCTGAACGTTATCTACATCTTGCAAATCATCATATGTTTCCGGTGAATTGAAATAACAATATTTAGCTCACTCCAGGGAGTCATAATTCATAAGTTGAATTCGACCCCTTTGTATTTTGACAGTGACTTTGAACAGAGACCACACTCCGTGAAGACAGAATTACGAACCTGTTGGGTCATGAACTATCTGTTATAATTACCCGCGCTATTTTTTCCGCGCTTTTCAAACCATATTTCACCACGGCGTCCTGAAATATCGTCTGCAGCTGAGAAACGAGCAACGCGCCCAGATAAAGTTTTATCGGCTGAGCAGACAACAACAGCATCGAAATGGCGACGACGTCTTCGATAAATATTCTCTGCTGTACCATTTTGCTTCTGTGTCTGTTCTATTCACCAGTGGATGCACAAGACCTGAACCCAACCGGTTTGAATGTCTGCCAAAAGGAAAAGTAAGTTGGAATATTTTTACACCATGATCAAATAATTGTAGTTGTGCGCCACAAGCATGAACGGAAACAATTGTCAAACTCATAACGAATATGTTAAAATGGATGTTGTCTGCCTGCCAATAACTCATGCAGTTTCTCATGTCTTGGCAAATCAGCATGCATTTACTCCACATTTAGCTCGTGATCAGCACTGCTTATCTATGTTTAGAAATGCTTATCTGTGTACACAATTATTTCCAAAATATGTACATAATACAATTTTGATGCCACTGTACTGCAACAATATTTATATAATTTAAATTGTGTTCATGCATACTGTAAACATTAGATATTTACGCCGTTATAAACTACATGTAATACTCAGAAATATTTATGTCCAGGTGTACATATAACATATATAATTACGGTTTTTGAGGTTACAAATTGCCAAAATTGTTCTGACGATGTTACTTTTCTGTATGATTGAGCTTGATTTTCGTTGCACATTAGAACAAAACATCGATTTCGCAGTCTTCAACTATCTCTCAAAAACTTACTTTCACACCAATTATCAGACTCAGGTACACTGTGATCATGTAAAGAAGGCATTTATTTTTGGAATTTTAGTTTTCCAGCGAAATAAGAGAAAACATGTCTTAAGCGAAATTTCTAAGTTTTGATCGCAGCATATTTGAAGTTGTTTTTCGGACCTTCTGAATTAGTAAAATATCAATAAGTAATTTCGGCCTTTAGATCAATCCCATTATCCACCACCAACACAAATATACAAAGTGTATATCATCTAGTGTTGCCGTAAAAGGGACAGTAGTTCACGACGATTAGTCGACCATGATTACGTCAATTATTTTCAAATACCAAAAATTGCGTTTATCTTTCATTTCTTGTTCATTTTTGGTAAAGCAAGTCAAAAATCGTTCAACAGCTTGACCTTTCTACCTCATGCCTTAAAATGGAATTGAATTTCACCAAAACAAGGTTATGACGTCATGTAAAATTGACGTATCTGGGACATGTTATTGTCTAAGAGGAAACAGGTTGTAATGTGATAGCAGCTAAACATTGTTAACTAGTACTAGTGTGCCAGTGATTACGTCACATTATGAAGAAGCTTACGTAATTTCCGTTAAAGGTAAACAAAACTCATGAGAAATAGCAACATATTACGCCATGTAATCGAAGGTTACTTCTTTTTCTAAGTAAAGGCATGGGTTTGTCAAGAGCGGAACATACATTTTAGGCACTACGTCATACGAAAGCCACATTGTTTCCCAATCAAGGCATACATAAGACCCCAGTTTGCAGACTATGGAAGGGTTGTAACAGCCAAGTAAAAGTTTTCTTTTGCTATAAAGACCAGAAATGTCATTCAAGAGTTAATACAAATATGAGCACCCCAACATGTATCAAGAGTCTATTATATATACACACATGTTAATCCCCTGTCGCAGATTTGAGACTTTTCACATTACGAATGTGAATAACCACTCAAGAGATACTATAAAATTGGTTAAAAGCGTGACAAGTTCTTGTTGCGCAGCCACATACTAGTGCTGTGTGTATATATACATATACATATACACATACATACATACGTACGTACATACATACATACATACATACATACATACATACATACATACATACATTCATCCATCCATCCATCCATCCATCCATCCATCCATACATACATACATACATACATACATACATACATATATACATTCATTCATCCATCCATCCATCCATCCATACATACATACATACATACATACATACATACATACATACATACATACATCCATCCATCCATCCATCCATCCATGCATGCATGCATGCATGCATACACACACACATACACACACACACACACATACATACATACATACATACATACATACATACATACATACATACATACAAATGATATACAAGTGCGTTCGTTCCTTACACACGAAATCACGTGATCGCACTCATGAAGTTTACAGTTTCGGATAACTTTGTATTATAGTAACAGAGCTACATGCCCCGTGAGAGCCTGTAGTTTTCACTGCGGTTGGACTTCTTTTCGCCCCGCTTGTGAAAGTCCAGCAGGAAATTCGACAAGCACGAGTGCGAATGCCCCAAGTACGCCACACTTACACTCATGGCGCCCTGTTATATCACTTATAACCACTTTGCGCATGTCGCTGGAAAATTAATATTCTTTATGTTTTCCGTTGCTCATCAACAGTCCTTCCGTTCTCTATACAGAAACTTAGCAATCTGTACTACGTTCTTATCGCATTTCCTGGGCTAGGCAAATAGTGTACTGAAAGTAATTAGATACGCATTTGTTGTCAAATGAGACTGAAAGTTGTATAGCGGTTTAGGTATATACGTAGGGATAGGATAAAGCCTTCTCCCCGGGAAAGGGGGGGGGGGGTACTCCCCAAATGTTCATTGGCCCAAGTTTACAACATTTACCTATGTATAACCCAATGTTTGCGATATCCAGTCACAATCAACCTTTATTCTGATGCTGTGAAGGTGTTTTGCATGCATGCATGGGCGTTTGCCCATGTCAATGACCCCATGGCTAGAAAGTGAATTTTCAGATGAAAAAGTCAATCTGTGTGCTGGGTGGATGGTTGGATGGGTGGGTGGGTGGGTGTATGAATGGATGGATGGATGAATGGATGGGTGGATGGTTGGTTAGTGGAGTCATGATGGGTGAATGGTTAGCGTGACTGGCTTGGAATCTACAGGTTGCAGGTTCGAGCCCTGTTGCTGCCTGCTGTTTGTTTCTGAGTGGCTAAAGTCCTTGGGCATGACTGTGCTTCAGTCAACCCAGCTGTATAATTGGGGACCTGGTAGGATGTAGGTTGCAATGTGAAGGCTTTAATCCTATGCGCTTAAATGGCTGCAATGGATTGTATGCTCCCCGGGGAGTTGAGGAAGACTAAAGGGCCGTTGTGCCGTTCTGATCCGAGCCAGGGGTAATAGTTGTAAAGCGCTTTGAGCACGGTGTGGGAAAGCGCTATATAAGAACCGAACATTATTATTATTATTGGTTGGTTGGCTGGCTGGCTGACCGACCGACCGACTGACTGACTGGACAGATGAAAAGGCAACCCATGTGCGAGGTGATGTGTGGATTGATTGATTGATTGATTTATGGAGGTTGCATCTGTTATTAAATGAGAATTGATATTGCAATGGGAATATGAGTAGACAGGCAGACAGACAGACAAGCAGACAGACAGGCAGACAGGCAGACAGAAGGCAAACATAGACATAACATCCTTCTTTCCTGACATTGATAACCCAGAGTTGTTGACAATAAACATATTTAAAAAATACATGTATTTTCATAAATGCGTCTTTACTTTCCATATATAGACATGTGGACTACACCGCTAAGTTTTCTATTCCTATGTGGGAGGAGTATAATGACATATGTTACTATGACTACGGCTCGTACAACTGCACGAAATACAGGTAAGTGTAATTATTCCCCCAAAATTTTATTTCCTTGAAAGAACTACCAGCATTCGATTTTGTACCATACACAAGCCAAGTTATTGTCGCTGAACAGAAAATAAGGATTATTCGTTATGATAAACAGTATCTACGTCTGCGGTGCTCGAAATATGAGTCGTAAAATAATATAAAATAGTTACTTTTAATTCGTACTCTGATTTTAATTGACAATGGGGCCTCTGTTACAGGATTTGCCACTCGGAGTAAAAATGGATAAACTTTTGTAAGGTTTGATAATTATTTTTTTTTAAGTTTTCATTGTGTTGTTCTTCTTTTATCAAGAATTGTATCGAACATCGTGTACAGAACAGAGAGAAGAATAGTGTTGAGTGCTGAATGCTGTGATGGATGGAAACAGATAGAGGGAGATAAAGAATGTTTAGAAGGTACGATTTGTCAATTTTGAATTCTACTGTTCATTTCTAAATCTTAATACACCATACCTAATGTATCAGGCCATGATAAAGGTGATAAAGTGTTAGAAGCTTTAATGTAAGTTGTGAACGTGGCTTGATGGCTAAAAAGTGGATGTCGTATTCATCACCGCTCTTGTGGTGGTGGTGGTGGTGGTGGTGGTGGTGGTGGTGGTGGTGGTGGTGGTGATGATGATGATGATGATGATGATGATAATGATGATGATAGTGGTGATGGTGGTGATGATGGTGGTGGTGGAGGTGGTGGTGGTGGTGGTAGTAATAATGATGATGCTGGTGGTTGTGGTAGTAATAATGATGATGCTGGTGGTTGTGGTAGTAATGACGACGACGATGATGATGATGATGATGGTGGTGGTGGTGGCTATGGTGGTGATAGTGGTGGTGGTGGTGGTGGTAGTAATGATGATGATGGTGGTGGTTGTGGTAGTAATGATGATGATGATGATGATGATGGTAGTGGTGGTGATGGTGATCTCGATAATGATGATGGTGATGATGATGGTGGTGGTGGTGGTGGTGGTGGTGGTGATGATTATGATGATGGTGATGATGACGCTGATGATGATGATGATTATCAATCATACTGATCATGACCTTGACGACGAAAATGAGAATGACGACGATGATGATAACTTTGAAACTTTGAAAAATGCTGTTTTCATTCCAGCTGTATGCAAGCCAGCCTGTTTGTATGGTCGATGTGTAGTAAGTCCACACAAACATAAAGTATGTACATGTGATCCTGGTTACTTTGGAGTGTCGTGTACAACTGGTATGTATCATAAAACACCTACACTTCTCACAGTTCATACACGGTCACTATCTTACATTTTCAAATTATATTTTTAATGACTACATTATCAATCAATAAATCAATCAATCAATCAATCAATCAATCAATCAATCAATCAATCAATCAATCAATCAATCAATCAATCAATCAATCAATCAATCAAAGAAAACAAACAAATAAACAAACAAACAAACAAACAAACAAACAAACAGACAGTTGGTCGGTCGGTCGGTCGGTCGGTCAATCAATCAATCAATCAGTCAATCAATCAATCAAAACAATGTTTTCAATCTTTATTTGCATAAACTAGGTCACTAGCCTTACGTTACGTTTATGTTTTTATATATTTACGGTCCAAACATATCTTTTATACCAAGGAATTGAATGATAATTATCAGAGTAGTTTTATTTTTGTTCTGTTCATACTTTCTTATCTTATGCGAGATATAGAATTTCGTTTGCTGGTTATTTCTTCTTTTTAGATATATTTATTTATTTATTTATTTATTTATTTATTTATTTATTTATTTAACTTTAACAAAAGTCAGGCAGTCCACATAGGAGACGATCGAACATCTATAAACATTGACCCCATGAATACTGCGTACAACACTGTATGCGGCTCGAAAATGAAAAATCGTTGCTAATTACTTGAATTTTGCAACTAAGCTCCACACCAATCTCAGGTGACTGTGATTCCCTAAATATATTTTACTATTTCTAAATATATTTTACTATTTCAAAAGGGTAAACGTTTACATGCCAAAGTACGGTGAGATTTGAATTCCATTGAAATGTTTCAGGGAAATTTGAGCGTGAGGCGTATTGTAACAGATTCTGTCTTTTCATGGCTCTTACAGCTTGTCCGTCTGGTCGTTATGGTCCAGGGTGTACAAAACGTTGTCGTTGTCCAAAACGATCTGTATGTAACTTAGGTGACGGAACATGTACCTGTACACATGGGTGGACAGGAGACAACTGCAACATGCAATGTGACTTCCAACACTATGGGCCTAATTGCTCACAATTATGTACTTGTCAAAACAACGCCACTTGTGATCGTTTCCATGGTAACTGTAACTGCAATCCTGGTTGGATGGATTTAGATTGTGGCACCCCCTGTCCTGCACACCTGTACGGAGAAAATTGTGAAAATGTATGTGAATGTGACAACGGCGCCACCTGCGATCATGTCGATGGACGTTGCACATGTGAAGTAGGCTGGACTGGAGAACATTGCACCGAATCGTGTGATTTTGGCTTTTATGGTCCGAACTGCAAAGAACCATGCAATTGCAGTGCTAATGGACTGTGTGATCGTTTTTCTGGCTGTATATGCAACCCTGGTTGGATTGGTGGAACTTGCAACGAGACGTGTCCAAATGGTTACTATGGTGACGAATGTAAACAAATGTGTAGCTGTCCGAATGCAACGTCGTGTGATTTTGTTAATGGACATTGTACAGGTAAGTCTAGCTTTCTCACCAAGTTTGTAAGACTTGCAAGATATATGCATTTCAATGTAGAGGCTTACTTGAGATTAGGATTAATATTTTGATTGTGTGAAAAACCGTGCAGAGCTAAATAAAACGTCCAGAAGACAGAACTTATAAAAATGATCCTATGTAATCCTTATAGCTCCACTGATAAGATAACAATAAAGTGATGACCTACATTTGAAACATAGCCCTTCAAAGAATGGCTAAAAACCTGTTTAAATATATTGGAAATATATATGTTTCATGTATGAGTAAAGATGCATGGACAAGCTAAATCAGTATATAACATTCCCTGAATCGCAATATCCAACATTAGATATCACTAGCATTGGTGACAGAACTTTTGCAAACCTGCCATCTTGAATGAGGCATGATTGGAAATGTATTTGCTATCATTGCTCTATATTGTATTAATGTTTTCTGTCAATGTATTTAACAAATTATCATATTTTGTTATCAACACATTTACTTGACACTATACGAAAAGTCCAATTTACCCACCTTTACCCAACCTTTACCCTACCTGTGACCCACCTAACTACCATCTCTGTCAAGAGGTAATATGAGACGAGGTGACACTTTTGACTGCCTACAACCCCCAAGGGGAGAGGTCATCGGGGGTAAATTAAGTCAAAGGTGTCACTTCGTCTCATACTCACCACATTTACACATCCTCTGCTAAAGATTTACCCCGGTGGAAAGACATGGACAAATATGACTTTTCGTATAGTGTGAGGATTCCCTCCTGTCATCCAATGTTAGGCATTCCAGCAAATTAAAATAACCCAGCCCTTCACATTTGTTAGTGTTTAAAATGCAAATAGGCTTTTGATCGACTTTTACTTATTTCTTTTTGTTTCTACACACTACTAACAGTCAAAGGAAGTAACTAAACTTTACAACTTCCTGTTTCCATCATTGATACGATATTATGACAACCGAGATAAGTTGACAAAGGTATGAAGAGAAAATTTGATGGCCAATCGTGCAGTTCTCCATAGTAGGATTGTTATGTTGTATTTCTCCAATCATTTGTCTCCATGGTAACGCTCTATATTTAGATAATGATCAAAAACACTCTAAATAAACTCAAATAAATGTTGTGTTAATTTATTTTTTAGACTGTCCATTAGGTTTTCACGGTCCCGGATGTAGTCTAAAATGTGATTGCCCAGCCAATGCGATCTGCGATGCAGTTGACGGTACGTGCACTTGTAACCATGGTTACGGTGGTGTACATTGCAATGAGTCATGTGACGTCCAGCACTTTGGACCAAACTGCAAACAGCAATGCAAATGTCAAAATGGAGCTGCTTGTGACCGTTTTACCGGACTTTGTACTTGTACGGCAGGCTGGTATGGAGTGGAGTGTGCGTCTTCATGCTTACCTGGTTACTATGGCAACCGTTGCCTTGAAAAATGTGACTGCCAAAACAATTCCACGTGTGATCCCACTGACGGCACCTGTCTGTGCGATCCTGGCTGGCATGGAAAGAACTGTACCTTGCCATGCGAGCCTGGTTACTATGGCAACAACTGCAAACAACTTTGCAATTGCCAAAATAATACATGTAATCCAATTAGCGGACAGTGCATTTGTCCACCAGGACTACAAGGGGAATTCTGTAACGAGCCTTGCTCAGTTGGTTACTATGGCAACCAGTGTAAAGAAAAATGCACTTGTAAAAACAATGCAACATGTGATATTGTGACTGGGTTATGTTCTTGTTCTGATGGGTGGACGGGGCCTGACTGCGCACACCCCTGCCCAGATGGCTTTTACGGAAGAAATTGCACAGAGATGTGTCTTTGTGAAAATGATGCAACGTGTGATCGATTCAGTGGATGTGAGTGTTCTCTGGGATGGATTGGTAAGAACTGCAATCACCCATGTCCAGACGGATATTATGGCAAAGGATGCTTCTATAAGTGTAGTTGTCCAGCTGGTAAATACTGTGATAGAGAAACTGGTGGTTGCCATGGTGAGTACCTGGATGTTTGGTTGATACAACAAAACCCAAAATATAACCTATAACGCCAAAGTGAAGCGTTTTCTATGTGTACCATAACCGTTAATAGCATCCATATCAAGTACAACCCATAACACCAAAGTAAAGTGTTTTCTATATGTACCATAATCGTTTATAGCATCCATATCAAGTGTACAAGTATACTGTATACTTTGCTAATTGACCACATGAGAAAGGCCACATGCTAAGCTTGTAAATAAACCAATTGAAAGTATACTTTTACACTTGATATGAATGCTATAAACGCGTGTAGCACATAGAGAATGTGCTTTACTTCAGTGTTACTCGTTGTAATATGAATGCTACAAACGAGTGTTTCCTAGTTTCCATCTACACAAACATATATTTATTGTCCTAATGATAATGGTTACCTAAGTTATGTCTGTCTGACTGACTGACTGACTGACTGACTGTCTGTCTGTCTGTCTGTCTGTCTGCCTGCCTGCCAGCCTGGCAGTCTGTCATTGTGTTTCTGTAACTGTGACAATACGCAGCCATAAATCCACATACAATAATTGTACAATTTGCGCCCAATGTGTCTGTGAAGTAACCAAACCATAACCAATTATTTCAAGATTTTTACTGTCAAAATGTAGGTAGCATATGGGAATACCTACCAATGGAATTGCGATTCTTCAAAATTTCATTAAATATCTGATCATTTGTTTCAATGTTTTGTTCACAGATTGTCAACCAGGAAAGTTTGGCTATCAATGTCAAGTGACATGTGACTGTCGTATGAATAGTACCTGTAACATTATAGATGGTAGCTGTATTTGTATGGATGGGTGGATGGGTACACAATGTGACATACCATGTGACAGTGACCATTATGGCCCGAATTGCACTGAAACATGTTCTTGTTACAATGAGGCCATTTGCGACCGTTTTGATGGAAATTGCAAGTGTGCGCCTGGTTGGCAAGGAAACAATTGCACAATAGCCTGTGATCCCGGTTACTATGGAAACGAGTGTAAGAATCAGTGTTCTTGCCAAAATAATGCAACATGCGATGCGATACATGGGACATGTGACTGTACTCCAGGCTGGACAGGAACTGATTGCTCAATACAATGTCCTGATGGATTTTATGGCCCCGGATGTATCAACCAATGTCTTTTTCAAGATAACGGTGTTTGTGATAGATTTGTTGGTGTCATATGCCATCCAGGTTGGACTGGTAGATATTGCAATGAAACGTGTTCCAATGGTTACTATGGAAACAACTGTAAACATAAGTGTGAATGCCCAAATAATATGAAGTGTGATCCCATGACAGGACATTGTACAGGTATGTTATATGATTTTTTCATGTCTCTGTGTGTTTGATTGTCTCTCTTTCTGCATGCATGCCTGATTGTCCATATGTTTGTCAGTCCATTCATCCATCTGTCTGTCAGCCTGCCTGCTCACCCACTCACGTACTCGTCCATCCATCCATCTATCATCAGTCTGTCTGTCTGTCTGTCTGTCTGTCTGTCTGTCTGTCTGTCTGTCTGTCTGTCTGTCTGTCTGTCTGCAGTGTGTCTGTCTGTTTATCTGTCTGTTTATCTGTCACTTGTATCATGGAATGTGTTACAAAAAACTTCCAATCTTCCCGTGACTGCAATAATGAATAAAACATATCTGTAGTCAACAATATGGAGCACTTTGCATCAAACCTTTCGATACAGTAATCAAACCATAAACCGTAAATCCATGTAGCACTTTATCCAGTCTGGCTTTTATTTCTTTATTCCAAGATCAGAGTAATTGTTCTAATGTAAGTAGAAGATATCAGTAAACGTATCACAAAATTTCATGAAACATCATAGGAATATTTGTTTTAATCTTTTGTTCACAGATTGTCAACCAGGAAAGTTTGGCTATCAATGTCAATTTACTTGTGACTGTCGTATGAATAGTACCTGTAACATTATAGATGGTACATGTATATGCATGGATGGATGGATGGGTACACATTGTGACATACCATGTGACAGTGACCACTATGGCCCAAATTGCACTGGAACATGCTCTTGTTACAATGAGGCCATTTGCGACCGTTTTGATGGAAATTGTAAGTGTGCGCCTGGTTGGCAAGGAAACAATTGCACAATAGTCTGTGATCCCGGTTACTATGGAAACGAGTGTAGGAATCAGTGTTTTTGCCAAAATAATGCAACATGCGATGCGATACATGGGACATGTGACTGTAGTTCAGGCTGGACAGGACCTGATTGTTCAGTGGAATGTCCTGTTGGGTACTACGGCCCTGGATGTACGCAACAATGTCTTTTCCAAGATAACGGTGTTTGTGATCGATTTTTTGGTACCATATGCCATCCAGGTTGGACTGGTAGATATTGCAATGAAACGTGTTCCAATGGTTACTATGGAAACAACTGTAAACACAAATGTGAATGCCCAAATAATATGAAGTGTGATCCCATGACAGGACATTGTACAGGTATGTCTTTTTTTTCATTCGTCTGTCTGTCTGTCTGTCTGTCTGTCTGTCTGTCTGTCTGTCTGTCTGTCTGTCTGTCTGTCTGTCTGTCTGTCTGTCTGTCTGTCTGTCCGTCCGTCCGTCCGTCCGTCCGTCCGTCCGTCCGTCCGTCCGTCCGTCCGTCCGTCCGTCCGTCCGTCCGTCCGTCCGTCCGTCTGTCTGTCTGTCTGTCTGTCTGTCTGTCTGTCTGTCTGTCTGCCTATGTGTGTCTGTCTGTCTGTCTGTCTGTCTGTCTGTCCATCATGTTTGTAACAAATTTTACATACAATAACAAAAAGTTTACTTATTTATTTATCTTTTGTAATTTATTAAGTTACAAAGAATAAATTAACCCCCCTCTCACCCCCACCCCTAAAAAAACCCACAAAAACAATCCTCCCTATGGCCACTTTAATCATATAATGCATTGATAGTCAATAATTATTGTATCGATCTCTCTATATCTATTTATTGTTAGATTGTCCAGCCGGTACATATGGTCATTTCTGTCAACATATTTGCACCTGTGAACATAATAGCACTTGTGATCCTGTGACCGGTACATGCAATTGTACAGAGGGATGGACAGGGAAGTTATGTGAGGTGCCGTGTGACCTTGACAAGTACGGACCTAACTGTGATAACAATTGTACGTGTGTCAACGAAGCAGCTTGTGATCGTTTCAACGGTTCGTGCATCTGCCAACCTGGATGGAAGGGACTGCAATGCCACGAACCTTGTAATGAAGGATATTATGGGATAGATTGCAGTGAACATTGTATGTGTAGTAATTATTCCAATTGTGATCACGTGACTGGACATTGTGATTGCGACCCTGGATATCGAGGGAAACTGTGCAATAAGATATGTCGGCCTGGTTACTATGGGAACGAGTGTGAGCAACGGTGCACATGTAAGAATGGAGGAGTTTGTCATCACGTGTCTGGTTGTGATTGTTTGCCCGGATGGAAAGGGGAAAACTGCTCTGAGAAATGCCCGACTGGTTACTCTGGTAGCCAATGTAAACAGAAATGTGATTGCCAGCACTCTCGTACTTGCCACCATATAGATGGATGTATTTGTTTACCTGGCTGGCAAAATACTCATTGTGACCAGCAATGTGATCCTGGTTACTATGGAAACAACTGTACAGAACAATGTCCTAAATGCCGGGATGACATTTTATGTGATCACGTGACTGGAAGCTGTCCAGAATGTCCACCTGGAATTACAGGAAAATTGTAAGTCATACTATAGTAACCATTGAGTATTTTCAAAAAATGATGAACTTGCATTGGGAGTATTTTGGTCATTTATTATGTTACAGACTAATTTATAGGTAACAGAGAATATGCAATATATTGGAGTTTCGTGATGACTCCACTGCCACTGGGGTCACATCAGAAGGATTCTTTCAGTCATCAAATATTGGAATTATCTGACAGTTGTATTACATTCTTAATTGGTGAAATACACTTTTGTTGAGAATAGGGAACTTGCAAACCCGCTTGTTGAATGTTGCATCATGGGAAATGTGATAATAAATACTAATCAATTAGTATTGTAAACGGTGTTGATACATTGTTTGTAACGATAAATAATCAATTCATATTTACCCTGACCATTGTGGGAGGTTAATTTGATTAGTAGCTACAGATTAGGTATTACGATAACCACAGATAATCCCATAGTCCTTTGCGTCTGAACATGCTCAGTCTGGATTGCAAGTTCCCTATTCGACACAGTTATAGGATAATACCTTGTAAATTCACTATGTTTAGCAAAAACCTGGCTGTTCAACAATATAAAATGCTTTGTTTTCATTCACTTATCACATCAGATCTAGCATCCACAAGAACTTAGGCGGAAGTGACGTGTAGGCCTTGCAAGGCAAATTCTGTTTAAGGTATCATTGACTGCAAGTGTTATCATACAATAACAATAGAAACAGTCGACAACATGTTCAACGGAAGTTGCCTAGGTAAATACGTCACTTCCGCCTAAGTTATCATCATACCAGTTCCTACCTGATAAGTGAAAGTGAATGAAAGCACGGCATTTTACACCCTTTAACAGGCAGACTTTTATAACACTTTTAATTCAACAAAGTAACCATATTCTTTGATGGGATTGTACAATCAGAAAATAAAATATAATGAGTTTTTTAGTTAAATGAAGTTAATTTATGACTCAGACGACAGTGCAAAATATGTATAAATGTCGTCAGCTTGACGATGAAAAAAAAGTTGTAGGAATTTACAAGTTTTTATGAACGTTTTTTTATTGAGATAAGACTAAAAAGCCTTGTAATTTTGCTTGTATTTCAGTTGCAATGAGACGTGTCCTAGTGGATTTTACGGACAAGGATGTAATAGTATATGTCAATGCTGTAAATCTTGTCGATGTGATCCTGTGATTGGAGTCTGTCAAGGTAAGCTAATTTTGCCAATTTATATTTCATAGATTATTTATTTATTCATTTATTTCCAATTACAGCTAGTTGCCTGGTAGTGAATGTCACTTGAGGGTGACGATCATGGCCCCTCGGGGTTTGGTAGAAGATTTATAATGCTGTATGTAAAAAGAATGTCATTACATTACGAGGTAGAAAACAAACCCTGAAGGGGGGCATATATAAATGTATAGCCAACTAGGGGAGGCACTTCCCCTGCGATTGGGGATGCTTCCGCAAATTTGTGTTATATTGCCATATTGTGTGTGTGTATTGCGTTGTGTAGTGTTGTGTTGCGTTGTGTTGTGTTGCGTTGCGTTGTGTTGCGTTGCACTGTGCTGTGCTGTGCTGTGTTGTGTTGTGTTGTGTTGTGTTGTGTTGTGTTGTGTTGTGTTGTGTTTGGTCGTGCCATGCCATGCATTGTTCAGTGTGTGGCTCAGGGCTTTGTTGTGCTTTATTGTTTGTTTCCTTTTGTTTCATTTCAAAAGTTGTATTTACTTCAAAGATGAACATATATTTGATGATCTCAAATTTATTTTCACTTTGATTTCAGATCTACAAACGTCAATGCTGCCCCCTATACCTGACCGAAATTATGACAATGGAGGTTCTAGCCAATCAAATTACTGGATAATAGTCATAGCAGCCGTCACTGCTTTCCTCATTATCATAATTATAGCGATTGCACTAATCCTAACGTATGGGGGCGTCCTTGCAAAGAAGAAGAAAACTGGTTCTGCAAAAAGGTAACGATATAAAATTGTTTATGATAACAATTGTCGTTTTTGTATTGGCATACCATTTTAGGATGAATGTAATATGAAATAACATCTGAGTACATCCTGTAATATAATAGTGGCAACCATATTGTTAACAATCATATAGCTCACTTATTGACTTTTATATGACGTCATTTCCTGTTAGACTGTCGTCATTTGAGGTATCAAGGGGATCATTCCAGTATGACGCTGCACCATCACAGTCACGTGGTAATAGTTATATTGGAGGTATGTCATTTGTTCAGAAAGTCTGTCTTATATCATATTGTCATCTCTTACCAAGTCCTCTCTGTTTCACTGTCTCTATTTCTACATTTCTCTGTCTGTTCATGTCTGTCGGTCTGTCTGTCCGTCTGTCCGTATGTATGTATGTATGTATGTATGTATGTATGTATGTATGTATGTATGTATGTATGTATGCATGCATGCATGTATGTATCTATATATCTATGTACGTATGCACATATGTATATCCATCGATTGACCGAGCATCCAATCAATCAATCAATCAATCAATCAATCAATCAATCAATCAATCAATCAATCAATCAATCAATCAATCAATCTATCAATCAATCAATCGATCGATCGATCGATCGATCGATCGATTGATCGGTCGGTCGGTCGGTCTGTCAGTCAGTTAGTCAGTCAGTCAGTCAGTTGGTTTAAATTTATACATCTACAAACCGGGCTCAAAATAATTAATATATAACTTTCAAATTGAATATAATATTTCATTATTACAATATCATTTATTGATTTCTGGTCAATGCTTTCTATTTTCAGGTGATGAGGAAACGACATTTTCTACCTTTGTACAAAACCCTGATATCGTTGATAATCCAGATGACACGCTAGATAAAAGTAAAATGGAATATTTGATGTAGGTGAAGATTTCGTGATAAGAAAAAACAAAATATAAAATATTATATGCTGATCTGTATTGATAATTGATCTCTGTGAATGAATGTAGAGATGACAGCTAGAATGAAAATCAACCAAACTGCAAACAGAGAATGGTGTGAATATTTGGTTTAGGAGATAATGAGAACAATGAATGAATGACGTTGTAGCACAACTGTAAAGTTTGGGCAATATAATCGCTGTTGATAAGAACCGTTTTATCAAAAATATATTTCGACCATTTCTATTTGTTTAATTATTCAGATCTTTGAATGGTTATTCTCAACACATCAGTTAATTTCAACTTCATTGGACTCCCCAGGTTTTCACAAATTGTAATTAGGTATTATTCCCCACTACTTCTCTTCATTTAGCCAAGAAAAAAACCGAGTGACCTAAGGGGCCCTAATCACCACGAGTCACTTGACGAGTAGTTACAACCCTTTATGGGTAATGAGTATTTTCCAGCTGAATGAAAATAAATATTGGGGAATGATATAATTACACCACTGTCAGTAATATAAAACAAATCGTGGAAAATAATGGACATTTTGAGCGTTTTGACTCATATTACGAACACAACATAACCAGTGACGTATCTACACACGTTGTTGTGACATAGGCGTGCGTTATGTGACGTAGAATGACCAGAGTATATATTCCATTTTTTTCCAACTTTGCTCGTGCATGGTAGAAAGATGTCACTGTTGAAGTTTTTATTAAATCTTAACATCTTGAGGAACATTATCGACTTTGTCTAACGATGTAACACTATTGCGGGACATCCTTTTTACAGGTATTGTACAAATTAAATGAACTGAAAAAAAATATGTGTGATTTCTTTATGCTGTAGACAAGAATTTAAAATACATTCTTTTGCATTTTTTAAATGTTGTTTGGGTGGCAAAATGCTTATTTTCATGACACATATGAGCAAATTGATAAGTGAGACTGTGGACAGTTTGGCTAGCAAATAAATGAATGAAATATTAACCATGGCAACGACTTCCTTTCTGTCTCATTCTATACATCACTCACTCACTCACACACTCACTCACTCACTCACTCACTCACTCACTCACTCACTCACTCACTCACTCACTCACTCACTCACTCACTCACCCAATCGATCGATCAATCCATCCATCAATCAATCAATCAATCAATCAATCAATCAATCAATCAATCAATCAATCAATCAATCAATCAATCAATCAATCAATCAATCAATCAATCAATCAATCAATCAATCAATCAATCAATCAATCAATCAATCAATCAAGATATTCTTTGGTCAGCCAGTGTGCCTGTCATTGACAACTGGCAATCAAATACACCAGCAAACAGTTCATGATGTATGTATGTATGTATGTATGTATGTATGTATGTATGTATGTGTGTACTCACGCTCACACAAACATAGATTTATCCATATACATACATACATACATACATACATACATACATACATACATACATACATACGTACATACGAACGTTTATGCACATACATAAGTGCATACATACATACATACATACATACATACATACATACATACATACATACATACATACATACATACATACATACATACATACATACATACATGCATTTACTAACATATTTCAAACGAAACCATATATTAAATATTGTGTACAAACGTTTCTACTTTAATAATGGAAATTACCTTCCCCCATCCATACCATATTTCGTGATCACTTAAATGTTATTCACATTTTGATACTAACATCAGGCAAATTATTCAGAATACATTATATTCAGACCCTCGGCTTATCAATGACCGCGTACTGATAGACAATCATAAAGATAGATGCCATTATATACTTCTTGAAAATATAAACCATCAAAACAGGGTGTAAATTACTTATGCTAATACTCGTGCAATTTCCCTTGATTCCTTTACTATGAAAGGCTAATAAAACAGAGTATTAAATGTTGTTGTAAAAACACTGCCTTCATCATATGCTCTCTGAGAGCCGCCATATTGGATAGCAAAACATGAGCTGTATTAACCAATACGCGAGTGTAAACCAATTAACAGTAGAATGTGTAAACTGGTCGTTGGGTGCGCTATACAAAATGGCGGCTCTCTAACTAAGGGTTCAAGACAATATGCATATCACAAGCAGACAAATATGTGCCCTCGCACGTGTAACTCAGTATTAACAGGTTGAATAAATATGTTCGTCTAGTGGGAGTGGCAAGGGAAAATTAAATGGCTTAGTAATCCTAGTTAGTTGTATACCATAAATTGTGTGGTGATTGACATATTTTGGGGATGTTCCCCTAAGTATAGAAACGCACACAGAATATTAGCATCTCCAGCGAAAAAGTGCTTTTCTTCTTCCATACGCTCGTAGGTTCTTTTCAACCATGATGCAACCACACCTCGTTCGTCTCCATCAGATTTTACTGAACGTAATGAGGTTACATGGGGTTTGAATTCACCTACAATACCACTACATTTTAAGACACTCTTTACAGTGCCCTCTTGTGTATCATTCCCAGGTGAAAGAACTATCCAAAACATGGCCTGTTCATTCTCCTTTACTCTCAAAGTGATGATGAGTCGGTATTTCATACCACTGTACTGTGCACGTGGCATAAAATGCATGATGAGATGTTTCTTTCGATTTTCAAAGTCTACAGTACTAATCGTCACAAAGCAACCGACCCGACGAAGCCTGGGGTACCGACGTGGTGTCAATTTGATGTTTACGTATACAGTGTGTGATGTACATGTCCCCTTCTCGTTCCTCGCATCCCGTAGTAACTCGAAATGTAAACTGTGTAACATATCACTAGGCCTAATGTTTAATGTTGTCAATCCATTTTGTGACTCGAATCTGTACATTCGTCGTTCGAACTTTACATCTGTAAACTTTACAATGGATGAACAACTCATTCTGTGGAATTCAACCGCTTCGCTTAAAAAGTGCTCAAATTTAGAGGTATTATTTTTGCAAAGTTGCGACTTGTTAACGTTATCAAGCTGCTCAGGTGTCATATGAGGAAAACGAATTAGTGGCAACAACTTGGCAATGTATTCGTCAGTATTCTGTGTAGCCATCTTGGCCTCTATCCACTTAGCAACCCCCTTATATAACTCATACTCGTCAGTAACATACAGATCCGTTGTTTCTAATAGCTTACACAAATAATTAAAGTGTAATCCCACCCACTCTCCAGACACTAACGCCTCATCTAAATTTTCACAAATCAATTCAAAGCAACTTTTGGACAAACTTCCTAAACTAAAACTTTCTGCAAACTTCCACCACTGTAAAGCCGCGTTTACATTGCTGTTGTTTTCGACTTGTCTAATCATGTAATCTTCACATAAAGACTTAATCTGATGAACGTTGTATTTATCTGCTAAAGATAATAAAGGTACAACACTTTCAATATCTAAATCTATCTGACCACAATACATGAATCTTAAAAATCTCTCAAATACTTTAACACATTCTGGTGTCTCCTCTAAAGTAACGTCAGGTGTATTAGCATCAACCCAGCGGCCTTCTACCAACATGGTGCGGAAAACATCACTAAAGCTGGCCAGCAGAAATCTGTGTGCGTGGTACACCTTTGCTCCCACTTTCAACTCTATGTCACTGAGGTCAGAGTTGTTGAATAGATTTGTGGATAGGTCGGTTACAAAAGATTCAATTGAACCAACTGTTTCTTGGGATGATTGGTCATAAGTGCTGGTTGCCATTGCTTTGAACTGTAATTAAACAAAATGTTCGACATTATAAGAATGTATCATAATTGTACAAGTCGTTATATTCAAATTACGCGCTTCCTGTGATATTTGCCGTTTTCTTATAGCATGAATGAACCTGTTTTAATCTTAGACAGTGCCCATGATTTAATTCAGCTGTGCTAAAAGCAGAGTTTCCAAGCAACCTCAAACAGAGGCTAATCGTGATAACATTGACATTGAGATGCGAAGTTTCCCATAAAAGATTTACAAAATCGCATCAATAAATCAAGAACCTTTCATTTCTAAGCTGAATTATAGCATTTTCACACACCAGAAATCACCTTTTTTTTTATTACCCAAAACGCACATCTCTGGTGCAATCATTTTCATTTGAACAATTTCTCATCTACACACCTGGAGAAATGTCCCCTCCAAATATCAAGGCAATCGGATATATGGAGTAGTTCATTGGTCTTGTCTTAGAACTGAACCAAGTCAATTCAAATATGACCAAATAATGGCTAATGACATGTTAGCAAATCAAAATGGCTCTTCGTTGACTAGATTGCATCATACCCCAAAGCAAATTGACATATATTTGTAAGTCATATTTCATTATCTATTTACTAAGTTTGAAAGAAATTGGTCGATGAATGTCCAAGAAATAGCTCCGGATGCACGGACAGATGGACAGACAGATGGATTGACAGCTGGATGGAGCCCAATTTATAAGCAAAATGATCAAAAGTAATTAATTATACAAATTATTCATTAAAACTTTGAGCTAAATCAACTAACTATTATAGGTCATATGAACTTGTTCATATGTTCATTTTCATTATGACAGTAGTGTAGCGAGTTTTATTAAAACGATGCAGTAGTTTTTAAGGTATCGTGGCCACAGACAGGCACACAAGGGCAGACAGACAGACAGACAGACAGACAGACAGACAGACAGACAGACAGACAGACAGACAGACAGACAGACAGACAGAAGCATAACATAACCTCCTCTTATGGGAGGTATAAATAACCTATTTGGTATATATTAATACAAAGCTAAACATGTTTCCAATACTGTTACCCAGTCGGCCTATATGATTGTTAAAACATGACAAGGCAATATGTGCTAAATCATCGTGGTCTTACATACGTACCTCAGTCTGTTATTTGCTACAGTTAGTATCTGTATGGTTTCGGTAATGATGCGTAACAACAGGGAAATGTACCAGTACAAGTACCACCTCTCCTGTTGGATACAATCAGGATTGATTTAAACAAATGTTGATAACGCCATCATAAGGTACTAAGGTCAGCCACAGACCCACGAGTTCACTCAGTCTGTGGTCAATCGATTATTTAAGTTAAAAATTAACTAATTCGGAGCAATAAAAATACCTCATAAAAAATAACATTACACGTAAAGAAAGGGAGTTTCAATACCATCTGATCGACAAGGGGTAAAGCTGCCAGTCTGACGACTAAAAGCAATACGTCAAAATCTACGGCTTTTGGGCGTCTTTTGCTCAACAAATTTCTAAAAATCAGAATTCTTGTAACGCCATACCCTTACACAAGAGGAAAATATGCTGTTGTGTTTGGAGTCCAACTGTTGCAGTGAGAACATACCATTGATAGAATACAATGAAAGCTCCTATATACGTTATATTCAAGGTAGCAGTAAAAAATGTATGGTTGTCAAGACTCTCACAGACCCACGACTTCACGCAGCTAATTCGGCGATCTCACCTAGAAGTCAGTTACTGGTAAAATTAACTTAAAGTCCGACAGTTTGATACTGTCTCACGTAAACAACTTGAATAATTCCCCTATTATATCTAGTCGCCTGATCATAAGTCAGTTACTGGTAAAATTAACTTAAAGTCCTACAGTTTGATACTGTCCCTCGTAAACAACTTGAATAATTCTTCTACTAGACATCTAGTCGCCTGATCATTTTGAACTTGATGGAAAATCGGACGGTGCTTTAACACTACCGTGTGTGTTTAATAGTAGACGTTGATAATTTTCTTTCACTTACCTTTTATAAGACACAGGAGTGAAATGAAACCACCGTCTGTAATGTTGTTCTCTACACAAAAAGCAGAACTGATGTTGTTGTAAGCGTTGATCGCTTTCGTTTTGGTGATCACGACGTCACAGGCGGGACATAGGGTGTAGGTCGTTGCTATAGCGACACACCTACCGTTTACTATGTCACAGAGTCCCTGCCCTTATTCATACAAATTAATGATATCCGGTGTAGTCATCTTTTGGGTAGTGTTTCAGAGCAAAGTATGTATGTATGTATGTATGTATGTATGTATGTATGTATGTATGTATGTATGTAGTGTGCGTGAATATGAGCATGTGTTCGATGGGGGAGGGGTTTGGACAGCTTTGATAGGGTTTTGTGGCCAATACTGATCATCTCTATGTATAGACCCATTTCGATCAATAATCAATACCACCTGATCGACAGCGCATACAACGTATGATGAGCCGAAATGTTAGAACAAACTTTTCACGAAGGGTTGCTAATTCAAATATCTTATAACGGCCGACGTAAAAAATATCAGACAGAGAATTAGCATGACGAAGTTAGCTTAGGGTTTGCACAGTGGATGTCATAATGTCTCCTCCCCTTACCCCGTTTAAGATGAAGACTCTACAGTTGGAAAGTACACTTCCTGTGCTTATTTGATACGAAAGAGCTAGGTAGAAAACACACCCTGAAGGTAGGCACATATATATGTATAACAAAATGGAAAAATTCCGCTTGGATGAGACATATGAGCAAATTGATAAGTGAGTCTACAGGCAGTTTGGCTAGCAAATAAACGAATGAAATATTAACCATGGCAACGACTTCCTATCTGTCTCATTCTATACATCACTCCTTCCTCACTCACTCACTCACTCACTCACTCACTCACTCACTCACTCACCCACTCACCCACTCACCCACTCACTCACTCACTCACTCACTCACTCACTCACTCACCCACTCACTCAACTAACTCACTCACCGAATTGATTGATCGATCGATCGATCGATCGATCGATCAATCGATTGACCAATCAATCAATCAATCAATCAATCAATCAATCAATCAATCAATCAATCAATCAATCAATCAATCAATCAGTCAATCAATCAATCAGTCAATCAATCAACCAGTCAACCAACCAACCAACCAACCAACCAACCAACCAACCAACCAACCAATCAACCAATCAATCAATCAATCAATCAATCAATCAATCAATCAATCAATCAATCAATCAATCAATCAATCAATCAATCAATCAATCAATCAATCAATCAATCAATCAATCAATCAGTCAGCCAGCCAGCCATACTGTCTGCAGCCAGCCAGTCAGCAAGCAGGGCCAGGCAGCCAGCCAACCAACCAAACAGCATACATACATACATACACACATACACACATACATACACACATACATACATACATTTACTAATATATTTCAAACGAAACCATATTAAATATTGTGTACAAACGTTTCTACTTTAATAATGGAAATTACCTTCCCCCATCCATAGCATATATCGTGATCACTTAAATGTTATCCACATTTTGATACTAACATCAGGCAAATTATTCAGAATATATTATATGAAGACAATCGGCTTATCGATGACCACGTACGGATAGACAATTATAAAGATACATGCCATTATACACTTCTTTAAAATATAAACCGTCAAAACTGGGTGTAAATTAATTATGCTAATACTCGTACAATTTCCCTTGATTCCTTTACTATGAAAGGCTAATATAACAGAGTATTAAATGTTGTTGTCAAAACACTGCTCTCATCGCCATGTTGGATAGCAAAAACATGAGCTGTATTAACCAATACACGAGTGTAAACCAGTCGACAGTAGAATGTGTAAACTGGTCGTTGGGTGCGCTATCCAACATGGCGGCTCTCTTACTAAGGGTGCAAGACAATATGCATATCACAAGCAGACAGATATGTGCCCTAGCACATCTAACTCAGTAGCAGGTTGAATAAATATGTTCGTCTAGTGGGAGTGGCAAGGAATATTTAACTGGCTTAGTAATCATAGTCAGTTGTATACCATAAATTGTGTGGTAATTAACATATTTTGGGGATGTTCCCCAAAGTATAGAAACGCACACAGAATATTACCATATTTAGCGAAAAAGCGCTCTTCGCTCTTTATACGCTCGTAGGTTCTTTTCAACCATGAAACAACCGCACCTCGTTCGTCTCCATCAGATTTCACTGAAAGTAATGAGTTTACATGGGGTTTGAATTCACCTACAATACCATTACATTTTAAGACACTCTTTACAGCGCCCTCTTGTGTATCATTCCCAGGCGAAACAACTGTCCCAAACATGGCCTGTTCACCCTCCTTTACTCTCACAGTGATGTTGAGTCGGTATTTAATATCACTGTGTTGTGTACGTGGCATAAAATGCATGATGAGATGTTTCTTTCGTTCTTCAAACTCTACAGCACTAATCGTCAGAAAGCCACTGCCCTGACAAAGCCTAGGTTCCTGACGTGGTGTCAATTTGGTGTTTATGTATACAGTGTGTAATTTACATGTCTTCGCGTCCCGTAGTAACTCGAAACGGAAACTGCGTAGAATATCACCTGGCTTAATTTTTAAAGTTGTCAATCCATTTTGTGACTTCATATCGAATCCATACAGTCGTCGTTCAAACTTTTCACCTGTGAACTTTCCAGTGGCCAAAAAATTCATTATGTTGAATTTAACTGCTTCGCTTAAAAAGTGCCCAAATTTAGAGGCATTATTTATGCAAAGTTGCGACTTTTTAACGTTATCAAGCTGCTCAGGTGTCATATGAGGAAAGCGAATTAGTGGCAACAACTTGGCAATGTATTCGTCAGTATTCTGTGTAGTCATCTTGGCCTCTATCCACCTGACGAACCCCTTATATAACTCATGCTCGTCAGTAACATACAGATCCGTTGTTTCTAATAGCTTACACAAAAGATCAAACTGTAAACCCACCCACTCTCCGGACACTAACGCGTCATCTAAATTTTCACAAATCGATTCAAAGCATCTTTTTGACAAACTCTCTAAACTAATACTTTCTGCAAACTTCCACCACTGTAAAGCCCCGTTTACATTGCTGTTAGTTTCGACTTGTCTAACCATGTAATCTTCACATAAAGACTTAATCTGATGGACGTTGTATTTATCTGCTAAAGATAATAAAGGTACAACACTCTCAATATCTAAATCTATCTGACCACAATACATAAATCCTAAAAAGCTATCAAATACTGTAACACATTCTGGTGTCTCCTCTAAAGTAATGACATGTTTCTTAGCATCTGCCCAGCGGCCTTCCACCAACATGGTACGGAAAACATTACTGAAGTTGGCCAGCAGAAACTGTTGTGAATGATACTTCTTTGCCCCAACTTTTAAGAGTACGTCACTGAAGTCCGGGTTGTTGTACAGATTTGTGGATAGGTTGGTTACAAAGGAATCAATTGAACCAACTATTTCTTCGGATGATTGGTCATGTAGGCTAGTTGCCATTGTGATGAGCTGTAATTAAACAAAATGGTATGTAAAATTACCTCGGTTGTGAAATATAAGTATTCTTCTCAAGATATTGTCCAACCTGATGAAACTATTCACGGAAATTAAACAACATGTTAGTCATTATAAGGATGTATTATAGTAGTCGTTATATTCAAATTATGGGCTTGCTGTGATATTCCTATGTTCTATTTAACATAATACTAGAGGTAAAGGTCGACAGTTCAGTTCAATAAGGCTCAGACCCCCCCCCCCCCGTGAGAAAATATCTTACTTGAAAATACACTTTAACGAATTTTGTAAATGGTTGACAACGACAAAAGTATGAAAAGTTGCAAATATTTAAGCGTCACGTGGTCATACAGTAAATTGAATGTAGACTACGACCACGATCGACTCCGGCCTCAAAAAAGTATATTGATGGACACTATATAAAAAGACTACTGAAATTCCGAAAAAAAGGAGAAGAATTGTTAGAAATGGTTAAATGAAAGATTAATTCCAGGATCTATCAGCAGTTTATGTAATTATTAGAATTCCAAGCAGTTAGTGATATTAATCAAAAGTAGAATCATAAAATCGTTTTTGAAATGGTCCCCCACCCAACTCCCAGGAATCGATTTTTGTCTGCCTTCTATTTTTATCAATATTTGCTGTAAGTTTGTCATAAGAAGTTTGCTTCCTTAAGACGTTGTTTAATTTCCAAACATAAATTTATGTAAATGACTCATATATATAGTTGCTACCATAATCTAAAAAAAATATTATTGTTTGGTAATGTTTATTCATTGCAAGTAGATTTTTATTCAAGTAGATTTTTAGATACAGTGTCCGTCCATACATCTAGCCATCCATCTAGAGAAACAGAGACATACATACATACATACATACATACATACATATATACATACATACATACATACATACATACATAGCTACGTACGTATGTACGTAAGTACGTAAGTACGTACGTACATATATACATACATACATACATACAGACAGACAGACAGACAGACAGACAGACAGACAGACAGATAGTCAGTCAGTCAGTCAGTCAGTCAGTCAGTCAGTCAGTCAGACAAACAAACAAACAGAGTTATAACCTACTGTATATGACTTAGGCCTTCCCTTATATGAGGTAGATATAGCCTATGTGGTACATATTAATTAATGTAACACTAAACCAACGCCATACCTGTTTCATAACACTATTATCCCGACAGCAATAGACTTACAGATATTATATTCACCACACAAAATGACAAGTTAACAATTACTGAATCATCGATCGTGGTTTTACACACCTACCTCAGATGCTTGTTTGCTGCGATTAGGATATATTTATCTTTATGATAATGTCGTACAGTGACGTGATAATGTAACAGTACAAGTGTCACTTCTCCTATTGAATAAACAACAAACATAATCGTGCTGTTAATCTAGATATAAACGTCAAATGAAAGTCAAATCATATATTGACATGCTGGTGATTTGAAAAGTATAAACTGAGAGATCATTTTATTTGTTAGCTTCATTTCATTTGTTTTATTATGACTTTAAGATCAATATAGGTAACGATTAGCATGGAAAAATGTTGGAATGGTACAACTCGATGTTGACTCTAAAATACGTCATGTCACTCCGCCACAAAGGCAGGGGTTGACCGTTGTAAGGGTGTACCCTGTCACGGCCTTCCTTATATATATAGAGTACATTCGACTTCGGAAACTGGTAATTATAAACATAGAATAAACAATATTTTAGCGAGTGACACATGACAGATTTTACTAGTTCCGCAATTTTAAAGCAAATTGCTTGTGACAGACTTGATGTATGATATTGATAACGTCATCATGAGGGTCAAAGGTCAGACAGACACACCACACAGTCACAAAGTGTGTCGGTTAATTGATTATTTAAGTTAAAAATTAGCTAAGGTTCAAAGGTCAGACAGACACAGACCCATGAGTTCACTAAGTTTGTCGGTTAATTGTTAAAAATTAGCTAAAACGTCGCAATAAGAACACCTCATCAGCTAAAAATAATGTTACACATAGCGAAATGGGGTGTTGTTTCAAGTAAAGTTGTCAATCTGACGAATAACAGCTACGCAATCAAGTCAACTCCCTTTTGGCGTATGCTCACCAAAATTTCGAAAAATCCGAATTCTTGTAACGTCTTGTGGTGTTTGTAGTTCAACTGTGACACTCTCAAAATCTACATCAGTTTAAGCTTACTAGTAACCCTTGCAACATTTAACACAATTCAAACAGTTACTGTCCAATGGAACCAAGTTGAATAATTCACCTGATAAATATCTTCTCGGCTGTTCATTTTGTAGATGATGTCAAGTATGGGGAACTCGGTCAGTGTTTTAAAACCATAAAATGTGTTTTGAAACTGTAGTATGTATTTAGTAATACACGTTAATGACTCTCTCCACTTACCTTTTAAAAGGCGCAGGGAGTAAAATCGCCTTCTGTACTGATTGTTAACGTTACAAGAACTGATGTTGTCGCAAGCGTTGATCGCTTTCATTTAGTTGGTCATGACGTCACAGACAGGACATGAATGTGTACCCATAATTCCACTACAGTGTAACTGTCGGTGCTAACTGTACATACTTTTAGAGACACGCCTTTTGTTTACTCTGTCGCTGAGTGCATGTCCCTCATTCATAATATCCGGTGAAATCATTTTTTTGTTAGTGTTACATATTCATATGACCATAATGTCAATCAGTTCAATATCCGTCGGACATCTCTAGAACCTTTAGTTGATAAAAATGTATTTAATTTGTACGATAGCTTTCACACTTTTCTGTCTCTAATCGTATGGTGTACATTTGTTTTTGTTTGTTTGTTTGTTTGTTTGTTTGTTTGTTTGTTTGTTTGTTTGTTTGTTTGTTTGTTTGTTTGTGTATCTGTCTGTCTGTCTGTCTGTCTGTCTGTCTGTCTATCTGTCTGTCTGTCTGTCTGTATGTATGTATGTATGTATGTATGTGTGTGTGTGTGTGTGTGTGCGTGCGTGCGTGCGTGCGTGCGTATGTATGTATGTATGTATGTATGTATGTATGTATGTATGTATGTATGTACCACGTACTGTGAAATTGTGTACATTTTATATGTTACATATGTTGTATTACACCAGAAGTTCAAATAATCTTGCAAACACCTCAAAGTAATCAGGCGAAAATCAACTTTATTCTTATTTTCGTTGTAACAGTAACATTTACAATTACAGATTATAATACCAATATGGTTACTAAAATTACGTACAGACAAGTAATCACATTTAGATTAAGTGAGAAAACACCACAGGATTGGATATCATAAATCCCTGTGCTTTTTCACTTTTTTCAATAATTTTCATGAAAAATACCAATACATTATCCTCTAATTACATAAGAGTTTCTTATCACAGGCTTATACCTATCTCATACTAATGAATTGACACGTTCAATCTACCAAGAGTAAAACTTCAGAAAATATTAAACAAACTGACCGTATCGGTATTTCAGTCGATCTGTATCATGTTAGTAAAAGTGTATCATTGATTTTGAAATAATATTTGTATTTCTTGTTATTCAATATTTCTGGAATATAGTATGATATGATATACAGTCATCTTTAGCTGCTTCAGATTGCGATTATTCTAAATATGAGACACTATTCTGTTGTCTGCTGCGTGTGCATCACGTATGCCATGTAAAAGCCAGGTTCAACAAAACTATTGAATTTGCTATTCTATGTCACGACGACGAGGATCTACGTCACTGGTATTGCAGTGTTCGAAATATGAGTCTAAACGTTCAAAATTGCCATTACTTCTCCTGATTTTCCGTGATATTACTGGTACTGGTATAATTATGTTATAATGATCATAATTCAAGTATCAAATCAATTTTTTTCATTAAATGAACATTAATTGTCACTACCTGATATAAAATACATAATTCGATTTAACATTCTGTTGGTATTTTGTTAGTTCTCTTCATGATATAGAAAATTGAACTGGCTAATATTCACTGGACAATGTCAATGATATACAGAGATTTGTGTAGAGATTGAAAGCTGCTGAAATTCATTAAAATCTAGAAAGGCACACAGAATGGCATTTGCTGGACTTTGATAACCCCAAGGGTTGTTTCTACTCCTATGGCTGACAAACTCATTTGCTCTCCTATTTCTATCCCACTGTGTTATCTGTTGCTGATATATCTCCTTCAACCACGTAGTGACTCTTGTTTGATCAGCACATTTTTGTGACTTTAAGACTACATGTGGGTCAAATTTACCAAAAATGCCATCAGATTTTAAGACACCTTTTACAATGGCCGGTTTGACGGTTTCGGAACCGTAACGGCACTCTCCCGGCATCCCCAGGTTAACCTCCATTTCTTTCAGAGTGATGTTGAGGCGGTATTTCGTATTACTATCATTACTGTAAAAGTTGTCAGGAACGAACTGCATAATAAGAAGATTGTTTTGCTCTAGCTGCACTCTGTCAATCGCCAGAGTCCATCTGCATTTATACACTCGTGGTTTCTGGTTTCTCCACGAGTCAGCCAGCTTGGCCTGTACGTTGACAGAGTATGACAAATTCAAGGACGGTATATACTGCTGGGCGTGACAATAAGGGATGTTATCATATCGCACATTTAATGTTGTCAATTTATTTTCTGACTTGAAATCTAACCCATACATTCGCGGTTCACATAGCACAGTTGTGAATTTCTCTGTGGCTTTATCACCGATTGAGTGAAATTTAAATGCCTCATACAAAATTTTCCAAACTTTCGTGGAATTATTTTGGTAAAGTTGAGAATTTTCGACTGAATCAACCTGTTCGAGTTTCATTTGAGGAAAACGAATTAGTGGCAACAACTTGGTAATGTATTCGTCAGTATTCTGTGTAGTCATCTTGGCCTCTATCCACTTAGCAACCCCCTTATATAACTCATACTCGTCAGTAACATATAGATCCGTTGATTCTAATAGCTTACACAAATGATTAAACTGTAATCCAACCCACTCTCTGGAAACTAATGCCTCATCTAAATTTTCACAAATGAATTCAAAGCAACTTTTTGACAAGCTATCTAAACTAAAACTTTCTGCAAACTTCCACCACTGTAGAGCCACGTTTACATTGCTGTTAGTTTCGACTTGTCTAACCATGTAATCTTCACATAAAGACTTAATCTGTTGAACGTTGTATTTATCTGCTAAAGATAATAAAGGTACAACACTCGTAACATCTAAATATATCTGACCACAATACATAAATCTTAAAAATCTATCAAATACTTTTAAACATTCTGGAGTCTCCTTTAAGGTAATGACAGGTTTCTTAGCATCAGCCCAGCGACTTTCCACCAACATGGTATAGAAAACATCACTGACGTTGGCCAGCAGCAACTTGTGTACATGATACTTCTTTACCCCAACTTTTAAGAGTACGTCACTGAAGTCAGGGTTGTTGTACAGATTTGTAGATAGGTTGGCTACAAAGGATTCACTTGAACCAACTGTTTGAAGGGATGATTGGTCAGCAGCGCTTATTGCCTTTGGTTTGGTCTGTAATCAATCAAACAAGCCAATTGGACATTATACGTATGTATACTAGTTATATTGAAATTATGTGCGTGCTGTGATGCGCGCCCCCTTTTTTCTATTTTATTAGCATAATGCTAGAAGCGAGGTCGATACTTCACCTCCATATGGTTTAGATCCCCTTCTAATTTAAGTGACCAAGATTGGTAATTGTCTCAGACAGTACGTAGAATTCCACAAGAATATGTGGTATTTTTTTCAACAAGGCAAAAATGTTGTGAGAAAATTACTGAGAGGCAACTTCACTTCAAGAAACACTGTAAATCGATAACGCAAATAAAAGTATGAACATAACAAATATTTGAAAAAAATGTCGTCATACACCAAATTAAATTAGGTATATGAGTACCATAGTGTGGACGACCCCATGACGGTACTGTCATGGACACACTTTAAAAAGTATAACCATGTTAAAATATAAAAAATATATATATAGAGAATCATTTTTAGAAATGATTGAATGAAAGATGATTTCCAGGATCTGTGTAGAGCATATAATTACATGAGTTCCAAACAGTGGGTGATATCGATCATAGCAGATTCAATTAAAATAAAACTATTCACCTCCACCTCTATTCCCAAACTTTAGGAATTAAATTTATCTGTGACTTATTGTTATTTGAAGCTTGCATTCTTTAAGTTATTGTTAGCGTTGTGACCACGTCACCAGGGTCACTTTAGTTGATTCACATCTTATGTTATAGTGAATATTCGGCTAACTATCTAATATGAACTGAATCATCATGGTCATACATACCACGGTAGGTTCCTTGCTACAGTCAGTTCTTTTTTTGAAAAAGGAACGCCACATAGCGATGGGGAAATGTACCAGTACCAGTGTCACCTCACCTGTTCAATAAAACAGACAACCTTGCTATTAATCCAGAGATAAACGTCAAATGAAAGTTAAATCATATTATTAGTATACTTTTTATTTGGAAGATTGTACGATAAGTGAACATTCCGCTTTTTTGGTTTCATCTTTTTGTTTATTTTTTGTATTATGACTTTGAAATCTATGTAGGAAACGATTAGCATTAAAAGATAGAATTGTACCATTCGATGTAAACTCTGTCATGTCATACCGCCCTCACTGGCAATATAAAGGATTAACCTTATGCACGGATGTATCATGTCCTACCTTAATATACTCGACGTTGTAAATTTAACTTTTAACCAAAGATTTTATATCATAAATAATTATAAACATAGAATAAGTAATATTTTATCGAGGTATTCATGACAAATTTCATTAGTTTCTCAAATCTAAAGCAGATTGCGTGTGACAGAATTGATAAAGGGTATTGATAACGTCATTATAAAGTTCTAAGGTCAGCCACAGACCCACGAGTTCCGTCAGTGTGTCGGAAAAGAGATTAGTTAAATTAAACATTAGCTAACACGCCGCAATAAGAACACCTCATCAGCTAAAAATAACGTTACACATAGAGAAAGGGGGTGTTGTTTCAAGTAAAGCTGCCAGTCTGACGAATAAAAGTAATACAACAAAATCTACCCCCTTTTGTCGTCAAGTTCAACAAATTAAATAACATAAAGTAAGTATAAAACAATATGACAAAATATACTGTCTTTTGGGGTCATGCTCACCAAATCTGTAATAAATCTGTGTTCACCTAGCCCTTACAGCAGCAGGAAATAAATTGTGGTGTTTGAAGTCCAACTGTTGCCATGAGAACATATTGAGAAAATGAAATGAAGGCTCCTATAAACGTAGCGGTTATTTTCAAGGTAGCAGTTAAAACTACGTCTTGAAACTCTTTCTCAAAGCTAACATCAGTTTATCAGTATACTGGTAATCAGTGCAGCATTTAATCCAAGGCAAACAGTTACTTACCATGGAATGAACTTGAATAATTCTCCTACTAGATATCTAGTAGCCTGTTCATTTTGAAATCTGGTGTTAAGTATAGGGAACTCAGCCTGGGGTTTTGAACTATAGTATGTGTTTAGTACACGTTGATGACTGTCTTTCACTTACCTTACAAAGAACAAGGGGAGTAAAATCGCCTTCTGTACTGATTCTTAACGTCACAAAAACTGATGTTGTCGTAAGAGTTGATCGCCTTCGTTTAGTTGGTCACAGACGGGACGTGTATGTGGACCCACAATTCCTCTATTGTGTAACTGTCGGTGTTTACTGTACTGTCATGAATTTGTAATTACCGTTCAGACATGACGCTGTTAATACATATCGCCAAACATCCAGTAGTAGAAAGTTTTATTGCAATAGCTGACATAGGCAGGGAGACAATAATTTAGACGTGCTTTTATAAATTTACGCCATCTCGTTTCAATAGGTACTGCTATCATCTTTCCTGAGAATAAGATATTTTAGTGATGAGGACATCACATTTTAGATAAGACGGAAGAATGTCATGACTCTAGATGTTTAGTATTTTAAAAGATTTGGTGTCTGGAAAACAATTGTCCTGAAGGCGCCCATTTGTTTCAAATTCAAGGATGTAAGCGCCATTCACGTAATTTACACAGAGTCATGTTTAGACAATAGACATGCCAAGTTTATCCTTTCACTACAAGTCTTGTTGATAGTACAAACTATTAGAGACACGCCTTCTGTTTACTATGTCGGTGAGTGCATGTCCCTCATTCTTAATATCTGGTGAAATCATATTTTTGTGCGTGTTACATATTCATATGACTATAATGTCAATCAGTTCAATCAGTTTCAGGACATCTCTAGAACCCTTTGTTTACACTTATTCAGCTCCACATGATTGCCAAAATTCTTATGTGTGCGTGTATATATATATATATATATATATATATATATATATATATATATATATATATATATATATATATATATATATATATATATATATATATGTATGTGTGTGTGTGTGTGTGTGTGTGTGTGTGTGTAAACATTTCAATAGCATTACACACAATCCTACTAAAAATTGAAGTGATCCAATTCTGTAGAAAATTAACTTTATTGCTTATTTGCATTGTAAAAGTTAACATTCAAAATTACATATTTTGATGCCAATATCGTCATTCAAATTACAGCCGTACAAGTAATCACATTAGCTTTTGGTGGCGACCAGCTGGTTCGTTAATACAAATCATCACACTTTGTTTTATATTGATTAAACTATATTCATGAAAAGTAAGTAATATAATATTATCTAGTGACTAAAGATGGTTTTCTTTTCACAGGCTTTGTACCCTTCCATACTCAAATAAATGAACATATTCAATCTCCTCATGGAAAATTTCTCAAAACATTAAAATGACACATTGTATTTGGTTTTCAGCCGATAAAATTGCGTCCAACGATTTCTGTATCACGTTAAAAAAAAGTTTTTATAAACGTTTTGTAATTATATTTAGCTCCTGGATTTCTCTATTTCTGAGATTCTGACATCGAGTATGACACACAGTAATCTTCAAAATATGGTACATTATTCCAGTTTCTGGTGCAGCACTTATAATTATTGCCTTGCCTTGACTAATTTCTTAGCCCGACTAACTACAAATAACGTTTTATGGGCACATTTTTTTAAAGTGTGCATGTGGTTGTTGCTTCAAATTTGGATAAACCGAAATCATACTTTTTTGTATTTAAGATTTTTATTAAGTGTACATTTCAAGCAAGAAAGGACAGGTTACAAGTTCTTAAATAATTCACATAAACCGGAACATTTTTTCACATAAGTTGTTAATTTCTTATTTGTTACGGCTATCTAGTACTCGCATTGATATATCTTCTTCTTCACAAATGGACGAAAACTATGAAAGCACCGCTGCTTTTCCTAACTTACTTAGTATTGAAGTAGTCTTGTGTCATTGACTTGTGGACATTACGATACATAAAAATACATAAATTTAAATTTCTATTAGAATATTACCAGTTCTGTTACTGACATAGAAAATTTGAACTAATTGCTATGGATTACACAATCTGTAATGTTATGTCACTGATATGCAAATATGCGTGTGGAGATTGAAAGGTTCTGAGATTCATTAAAATCTAGGAACGCACACATAACAGCATTTGCTGGAGTCCGTTGACCCCAACGGTTCTTTGCACAAGCATAAAGGTGCTTACTTCCGAAGTTCACCCCGGGATATACTTTAATACTCCTTCGTGTGATCTGTTGCTCGTATATCTCTTTTAACCACGTAGTGATCCATACTTTATCAGGAGGGTTCTGTGAACTGAACGAAGCTACATGAGAATTAAATTTACCAACAATGCCGTCAGATTTTAAGACACATTTTACAGTGTCACTTTTCACGGTTTCGGAACTGTAACAACACCCTTGCATCTGCTGCTTAACCTCCATTTCTCTCAGAGTGATGTTGAGGCGGTATTTCATATTAGTGTTGTGATTGTCAGGAATAAACTGCATAATAAGATACTTATTTTGCGCTATCTCTACATTGTTAATCGCCAGAGACCAACTGTACTGCACTGGTCCCTGGTTTGCCTGCGAGTCAGCCAGCTTGGCCTGTACGTTGACAGAGTATGACAAATTCAAGGATGATATATACTGCGGGGAGCGACAATAAGGGATGTTATCCGACAAAATATTTAATGTTGTCAATTCACTTTGTGACGTCACATCGAATCCATACATTCGTGGTTCAAACTTTACACCTATGAATTTCCCTGGTTTTTCATCACCCATTGAGTGAAATTTAAATGCCTCGTACAAAAATTGCCCAACTTTCGTGGAATTATTTTGGTAAAGTTGCGAATTTTCGACAGAATCAACCTGTTCAGGTTTCATTTGGGGAAAACGAATTAGTGGTAACAAGTTAGTAATGTATTCGTCAGTATTCTGTGTAGTCATCTTGGCCTCTATCCACTTAGCAACCCCCTTGTATAACTCATATTCGTCAGTAACATACAGATCCGTTGTTTCTAATAGCTTACACAAAAGATCAAACTGTAAACCCACCCACTCTTTTGAAACTAAGGCCTCATCTAAATTTTCACAAATCAATTCAAAACAGCTTTTTGACAACCTATCTAAACTAAAACTTTCTGCAAACTTCCACCACTGTAAAGCCCCGTTTACATTGCTGTAATTTTCGACTTGTCTAATCATGTAATCTTCACAAAATGACTTAATCTGAAGAACATTGTATTTATCTGCTAAAGATAATAAAGGTGCAACACTGTCAACATCTAAATCAATGTGACCACAATACATGAATCTTAAAAATCTATCAAATACTTTAACACATTCTGGTGTCTCCTCTAAAGTAACGTCAGGTTTCATAGCATCTGCCCAGCGGCCTTCCACCAACATGGTACGGAAAACATCACTGAAGTTGGCCAGCAGGAACTTGTGTGCATGGTACACCTTTGCCCCAACTTTCAACACTACGTCACTGAGGTCAGAGTTGTTGTACAGATTTGTGGATAGGTTGGTTACAAAGGATTCAATTGAACCAATTGTTTCACTGAATTGTTGGTCATGAACACTTGTTGCCATTGCTTTGAGCTGTAATGAAACAAGAATTATAAGGTTGTATGGAATTCGTTGCCTGATCGTTCCTTGACCTTGCACACGAAATCGTTTGATCCCAGCGTATGTGTTAACGGAAATTAGCTGTTTCATCTAGATATATTAAAAACATATCAGAACGCCATGTCACGTGAGTGACAGTGTGAGTGCTCAAGGGTATTTACATTTGAGATGACCGTTGTTTTCAGTTGCACTTACTACCCTTGTGAAAGTACGAACGCAGATAACACAGTTAGCACTTATTCTACTTAAAGCTTACATTCTTAATATATTGTTTACCAAAAAAATGGAATTCTTTGCAAATAAGTCATTATTAAGTACATAGTTTCAGTCATAATCTTATCTGTTGTTGAGATAATCACTCGCAAATTTGTTTATCAAATGAGAATTGGTACTGTAGCATTTTAGATACTGCGTCCATTCATTAATTCATTAATTCATTAATTCATTCATCCATCCATCCACTCTTTCAAACAGAAACAGACGCAGACAGAAACAGACAGATGGAGAGACAGACAAACAAAAGCACAGACAGACAGACTGACATAACATACCCCCCCCCCCTTACACGGGGTAAAAATGGCCTACTTGGTACATATTAGTACTAAACTAATACCAGTACTGTTACCCAGTCGGCCTATGTGCTTATTTAGACAAAGTGACAATAACACAAGGCAATATGTGCTAAATCATCGTGTTCTTACATACGCACCTCAGTGTGTTATTTGCTACAATTGGTATCTGTATATTTTCTGTAATGACGTGTAGCGACGGGGAAATGTACCAGTACAAGTACCACCTCTCCTGTTGGATACAAAACGACAATATTGCTATTAATCATGAGATAAACGTCAAAGGTTAAATCATATATTAGTATACTGGTGATTTGAAAAACTGTACATAGTGTGATCATTCCGCTTTTTGGCTTCATCTCATTAGTTTACTATGACTTTGAGATCGATGTAGAATATTGGAATTAATTATAACATTCGCTGTATTAACGCCACGTCGTGATGCTCCGCCCTCACCGGCAGTTAAAGTTGTTGGCAGATATAAGGGGCACCCCATCATGGCTTTCCTTGTAGACTGATTTGTAAATTTGACTTTTAATATAACTAATATTTTGTCTTGGGACATATAATTGATTTATGCCTAGTACCGCATTGTTTAGAGAACGAGCGAGTGACAGAATTCATAAACAATGTTGATAACGCCATTAGAAGGTTCTAGGGTCAGCCACCATGAGTTCACTTGTCACTTGCGTGTTGGTCAATCGATTATATAAGTTAAAAATTAACTATGTTGTCGAAATAAAAACACTTCATCAACTAAAAATAACGGTACACAGAAAGATAAGGGGTGCTTGTTCAAGTGAAGTTGCCAGTCTGATTTTTAAAAAAATACGACAAAATCTACTGTTTTTTGGCGTCATGCTCACCAAATTCTTGTAACACCTTGTCCTTACACAAGCGGGGAACGAATTTTTGTGTTACGAGTCCAACTGTTGCCATGAGAACATATTAGTCTGAAAATAAAATGAAGGCTCCTATAAATGTAACGGTTATTTTCAAGGTAGCAGGGAACACTGCGTCGTTGTCTAATTGACACTCTCTCTCTCAAAGCTTATATAAGTTTAAGCTTACTACTAGTAATCCTTGCAGCATTTATTAAACTCCATTGAACAGTTACTTACCATGGAACCAACGTGAATACTAGATACCCAGTCGCCTGTTCATTTTGAAACGTATGTGAAGTATGTATGGAGAACTCAGCCTGTGTCTTATATGTATAGTATGTGTTTAGTAGTACACCTTGAAAGTTGTCTCTCACTTACCTTTTATATGACACAGGGAGTAAAATCGCCTTCTGTACTGATTTTTAACATCACAGTAACTGATGTTGTCGTAAGGGTTGATCGCTTTTGTTTAGATGGTCATGACGTCACAGACAGGACGTGTATGTGTACCCACAATTCCTCCACGGTGTACCTGTCGAGTTTTTACAATACATACTATTAGAGACACACCTTCTGTTTTAATACTTTGTCTCTGAATGCATAATTTCCATTAAAAATATCTTTTGGTTACTGCTTCATATTGATATGATTATAATATCTCTCAGTTCAATATTCGTTTGACATCTGTAAAACTTAGACTTTCGTCACCCTTAGTTGATAGAATTATATTTCATACGTACGATAGCTTTTGCATTTTCCTTCTCCTCACGATTGGCCTAATCGTATGTATGTATGTATGTATGTATGTATGTATGTATGTATGTATGTATGTATGTATGTATGCATGTATGTACATTGGATGTCTTCTACTTCTGTGAAATTTTGTAGGTTGTATATGTTGGATTATAACAGAAATACATACAATCTTACAAATACCTTGAAATGATCTGGCGAAAATCAACTTTATTGCTTATTTGCGTTGTGATAATTAACATTCAAAACTACAGATTTTGATACCAATATTCTTATCAAAACTACATCCGTATAAGTAATCACATTATAGTATTTTGGATCAGACCACAGGATGAATATCATAAATTCCTGTGCCTTTTTTAACCTTTTACAACCATATTCATGAAAACTAGTAATACACTATCTTCGGACTAAATAGAGTTTCTAGGCACAGGCTTATACCTATCTGACACAAGTGAATAGACATGTTCAATCTACCCATAGTAAAACTTCATCAAGCATTAAACAAACTCACAGTATCGGTATTTATGTCTCTAAAATTTCGTCTGATGATTTTTATAGCATGTTACAAAAAGTGTTATAATTTTTTTTGAAATAATATTTGGTCGTTGTATTTCTACATTTCTATGAATCTGGTATAGAGTATGATATTATATACAGTCATCTCTAGTTAGTTTCAGATTGCGATTATTCAAAATATGAGACATTGTGCTGTCTTCTGCTGCGCATGCATCTCTTACACCGTATCCAAACGCTAGGTTGAACAAAAACAATATTGAATTTGTTGTTGTTCTACGTCACAACAATACGTGTCTACGTCACTGGATTTGCTGTGTTCGAAATATAAGTCTAAACGTTCAAAATTGCCATTACTTTACTTGGCGCTGGTATAATTATGTAATTCTCCAAAAATTTTCTTCATTTGTCTTACGACGTGTAGTGACAAAGGCTCTTTAGGGCATGAGTATTTTCCTTGGGCGAACGAAGAAAAAGTATTTTTGATTAACATATAAATAATCTTTTTTACCATACACATTATTCCTACTTGTATTTTAGCAATGCAAATGCAATGTTTTCTTTAAGACGTGTCGTTTCTACAGCTTAAGTTTGTATAAAATCAAAATCTATGATGTTACTTAAAGTATCAATTTAGTTTTGTCTCATTGAATGAAAATGAACGGTTAATACATATTATAACTACTTATTTGACTTTCTATTGGTATTTATATGGACCTGGTAGGATGTGGGTTGCAATGTCAAGGCTTTTATCCTATGCACTTAAATGGCTGCAATGGATTGTATGCTCCCCGGGGAGTTGAGGAAGACTAAAGAGCCGTTGTGCTGTTCTGATCCGAGCCAGGGGTAATAACAATCGTAAAGCACTTTGAGCACGGCGTGGGAAAAAGTTATATAAGAACCCAACATCATTATCATTATTGTATTTGTCCTTTGACATGGAAACTTAGAACTCACTGCCATTGACTGCATACAATGTTAATGATATACAAAGATTCGTGTAGTGATTGAAAGATCCTGAGATTCCTTTAAGCTTAGAAATGCACACAGAATGGCATTTTCTGGATTTTGTTGACCCCAAGCATTGACCGCGTAGCTGTGTCTTCTCCTATATTCACCCTTCTGTGTTATCTGTTGCTCATATATCTCCTTCAACCACGTAGTAACCCTTGTTTGATCAGAACTTTTCTGTGACTTTAACGAGGCTACGTGTGGTTTAGATTTACCAACAATGCCTTCTGATTTTAAGATTCCCTTTACAGTGCCCCTTTGCATATTATTTATGTCGGTCACAGGAGAGCAATAAATCGCGGGCTCCCGCATCTTTTGCTTCACCTCCTGTTCTCTTAGAGTGACGTTGAGGCGGTATTTCATATTAGTGTTTTCAATGTCTGGCATAAACTGCAAAATAAGATATTTGTTTTGCTCTATCTGTACACTGTTAATCGCCAGAGACCAGCTGTACTGGACTAGGTCCTCTTTTGCCTGAGATCCAGCAAACTTGCTCTGTACATTGACAGTGTATGAACAATTGACGTTCTGTAGATACTGATGGGATTGACAATAAGGGAAGTGAGCAGACCAAATATCTAAATTTGTCGACCCATCTTGTGATTTCCCATCAAATCCATACATTCTTGGTTGAAACTTCACACCCATGAATTTCACTGTCGCCTTATCACCCATTGTGTGGAATTTAAATGCCTCGTACAAAAATGTTCCAAATTTCGAGATATTATTTTGGCAAAGTTGAGAATTTTCAACAGCATCCAGCTGCTCAGGTGTCATATGGGGGAAACGAATTAGTGGCAACAACTTGGCAATGTATTCGTCAGTATTCTGTGTAGTCATCTTGGCCTCTATCCACTTAGCAACCCTCTTATATAACTCATACTCATCAGTAACATACAGATCCGTTGTTTCTAATAGCTTACACAAATGATCAAAGTGTAAACCCACCCACTCTTTGGAAACTAACGCCTCATCTAAATTTTCACAAATCAATTCAAAGCAACTTTTGGACAAACTTCCTAAACTAAAACCTTCTGCAAACTTCCACCACTTTAAAGCCCCGTTTACATTGCTGTAATTTTCGACTTGTCTAACCATGTAATCTTCACATAAAGACTTAATCTGTTGAACGTTGTATTTATCTGATAAAGATAATAAAGGTACAACACTATTAATATCTAAATCTATCTGACCACAATACATGAATCTTAAAAATCTATCAAATACTTTAACACATTCTGGTGTCTCCTCTAAAGTAACGACAGGTTTCTTGGCATCTGCCCAGCGGCCTTCCACCAACATGGTACGTAAAACGTCACTGAAATTGGCCAGCAGGAACTTATGGGAATGATACTTCTTTGCCCCGACTTTTAGGATTACGTCACTGAGGTCAGAGTTGTTGAATAGATTTGTGGATAGGTTGGTTACAAAAGATTCAATTGAACCAACTGTTTCTTGGGATGATTGGTCTTGAGCGCTGGTTGCCATTGCTTTGAACTGTAATTAATCAAAATATTCGACATTATAAGGATGTATCATAATTATACTAGGCGTTATATTCAAATTATGTGCTTCCAGTCATATTTACCGGGTTTTTACTATTGAGCGTAATATTAGAGGCGACGTCAACAGTTTAGTTCCATATGGTAATTGATAATTGATTCGGACAGTACACTCAATTTTAAATCAGTATGTGTTACTTTAAATATAAGGCATTTATGTAGTGAGAAAAATAGTTTGTCAAATGGCTGTTGCTATGGGTGTGGTTTTGTTGCTAGGCACATTTAAATACATTTTTCGAATGTTTATTGATTTGTCTATTAATGCATTTCGTTATCTTTGCATATACCTGATTGTTTGGCTGTTGCCATAGGCGTGTTCCTGTTGCTAGGCATATCAATTGTCTATTAATCTCTGTTGTTATCTTTGTGATATGTGTGATAATGTGGCTGTTGCTATCGGCATGGTCTTGTTCGTAGGTACATTTGCAACATTTTTTGAATGTTTGTTCACTTGTCTAAAAACCCTATTGTTATCTTTGTGAAATACACCACATTTTGGCTTTTGCTTTGGCCATGGTCATGGTTGCTAAGGATATTACATACATTTTTGAATGTTTACTCACTTGCCTACCTGATGATTTTATGTGACCAAAATACACTGCCATTTTCTTGTTGCTATGGGCGTGGTCATTGTTGTTAGGGCCAAAATATTTTACAGAAAATCTGTAGAATAATACTTCTAGTAACATCTCACCAAGTTTTAGTCTCATTTACATATTACTTTCTGAGATTTAAGTTTTTGACTAAACTCCACATTTTTACACGTAATTTGCATATCACTCATGAGATAATTATATGCTTGATATTTCTCTATCTATACACCCCAGAAGCATCCACATCAAATTTCAGTCCAATCTGCTTAGTAGTTTTGGATTAAAGACCTTTGACCAAAAAGCTATATTTGTCCTAATTTGCATATCACTAATGGAATCATCACATCATGAACAAATGTAAATAAACATGCCCCTGAGAACATTCCCATCAAATTTCAGGCCAATCTGTCAAGTATTTTTAGAGTTCAAGGGGTTTTTTATTTACCAAAAATCACATTTTTTGACCCAAAATGCACATCGTACATCTCTGATGCAATCATTTTTATTTGAACAATTTCTCATCTACACACCCGAAGTAATGTCCCCACCAAATATCAAGGCAATTGGATATACGGGGTAGTTCATTGGTCTTATGCCAAATTATGTGCAATTTGAAGTGCGCATTATTAAGATATAGCTTAATAGCCGAAAATCATTATTTATTCAAATTACTTATTAAAAGTTAAAGCAATATGAATAAAATTCATAGGACAGGTACGCATTATAATGGTTGATATATGTACCAAATTATATGAAGCTTTCTTTCTTAAGATATTGCCTAATTAATGAAAATAATTAATTATGCAAATTATTCATTAAAAGTAAGCTTCATCAACAAACTGTATAAGACATATGCACTGTGTTATTGTTAGCATATTTACCAAATTATATTGTTATTGAACTAGGAATTTCTAAGATGTAGCCTAATTACCGAAAGTAATTAATTATGCAAATGTTTCATATGTTCATTTGATGTTTACCATCATTCCATTATGAAAGTAGTGTAGTGAGTTTCATTAGAATCGACGCAGTAGCTTTTGAGATATCGTGGCCACAGACAGACACACAAACACAGACAGATGGACGGACGGACAGACAGACAGACAGACAGACAGACAGACAGACAGACAGACAGAAGCACAACATAACCTCCCCTTATGGGAGATATAAATAACCTATTTGGTATATATTATTACAAAGCTAAACCTGTTTCCAATACTGTTACCCAGTCGGCATATATGCTTGTTAAAACATGGCATGTACTGAATCATCGTGGTCTTACATACATACCTCAGTGTGTTATTTTCTACAGTTAGTATTTATATATTTTCGGTAATGCAGTGTATCGACGGGAAATGTACCAGTACAAGTACGCCCTCTCCTGTTGGATATAAAAAAACAATCAGAATTGATAAAAAATGTTGATAACGCCATCATAAGGTTCTAAGGTCAACCACAGACCCACGAGTTCAGTCTGTAGATCAATCGATATGTTTAAGTTAAAAATTAGCTAATTCGGCGAAATAAAAACAGCTCATCAAAAAAATAACGTTACACGTAAAGAAAGGGGGTGTTTTTCCAGGTAAAGCTGCCAGTCTGACAAATAAAAGCAGTAAGTAAAAATCTACGGCTTTTGGGCATCAGGCTCACCAAATTTCTAAAAATCCGAATTCTTGTAACGCCTTACCCTTACAAGTGGAAAATATGCTGTTGTGATTGGAGTCCAACGGTTGCAGTAAGCATATTATTGATACAATAAAACAAAAACTCCCATATACGTTATAGCATTTAAAGTAGCAGTGAAAACTCTATCCTTGTCTAGACACTCTCTCACAGACCCATGACGTCACTCAGCTAATTCGGCGATCTCATTTTGACGTCAGTTACTGGTAAGAATTGCAAAATTAACCAAAAATCCTACAGTTTGATACTGTCTCACTTAACCAACTTACATACGTTACCTACTAGATACCTAGTCGCCTGTTCATTTTGAACTTGATAAGAACGGTGTTTTAGCACTACAGTATGTGTTCAGTAGTAGACATTGATAATTGTCTTTCACTTACCTTTTATAAGACACAGGAGTTAAATGAATTCCCCGTCTGTAATGTTGTTTCCTACACAAAAAACCAGATGTTGTTGTAAGCGTTGATCTCTTTCGTTTTGATGATCACGACGTCACAGACGTGGCATGTTGACCCACAATTCCATTGGTGTAGGTCGTTGCTATAGAGACACACCTACCGTTTACCATGTCCCTGCCCTCATTCACACAAATTAATGATACCTGGCGAACTAATTTTTTGGGTAGTGTTTCAGAGCAAAGTACGTATGTATGTATGTATGTATGTATGTATGTATGTATGTATGTATGTATGTACGGCATGTACGTAGGCACGTGTGTATATCTGTTGATTGGCCTAGCATCCAATCAATCAATCAATCAATCAATCAATCAATCAATCAATCAATCAATCAATCGATCGATCGATCGATCGATCAATCAATCAATCGGGCGGGCGGTCGGTATTGATTTCTGATCAATGCTTTTTTGCAAAATAATGAAAATCCTAGCCTCTTTAGGACAAACTGAATGTTCTAAATGCCAAGAGCTCGTTGGAGATTATCTAACTCATTTATTGACTTCATGTCGTAATACGGCTGTACGAAGAGACATTTTCTGGTCAACTATGTTTGATAATATCAACGTTAACTTTGCTGTACGTTTGTACAACTTAAATGAAGTTGATTTTACTATCAGCATCTTAGAAAATAGCAAAAAACACTTTCAGCAACCATACGAATGGGAAATATTTCAAGATATAGTCTATAAGCTTATAGACACATGCTTAGACTTTTGATTGGATTATGATGTCTCGTCACACTCCTATTTCTTACTGTCAATTTTTTAGAAGACAGTAAGTATAAATTTCAGCAACCGAACAAATAGGAAATATTCAAGATAAAATCCTTAAGTTTATCGTTTAACTGACTAATGAAGTCATGCACTCTATAGTTATTTATTTATTATTTTGTTTTTTGTATATTTGTGAACTGAGTTGTAACTCTTCTCTTTGAGGAGGAATAAAGAAACAACAACAACAACAACAACTCACTCACTCACTCACTCACTCACTCACTCACTCACTCACTCACTCACTCACTCACTCACTCACTCACTCACTCACTCACTCACTCACTCACTCACTCACTCACTCACTCACTCACTCACTCACTCACTCACTCACTCACTCACTCACTCACTCACTCACTCACTCACTCACTCACTCACTCACTCACTCACTCACTCACTCACTCACTCAAACAAACAATCAATCAATCAATCAATCAATCAATCAATCAATCAATCAATCAATCAATCAATCAACCAGCCAGCCAGCTAGCCAGCTAGTAGCGCCAGCCAGCCAACCAGCCAACCAGCCAGCCAGCCAGCAGGGCCAGCCAGCCAGCCAGCCAGCCAGCCAACCAACCAATCATTTAATCAATCAACCAATCAACCAGCCAGCCAACCAATGTTCAGCCAATGCAGAATGCAGATCCAAGGGAAACACAAAATAACTCTCCCTACTGTAATTGCTACTTCAGGGAAGACAACTGCCAAAGTAAGTCATGAACAATTCACGTCGTCACACCCCTTTAGGGAACGTTTTCTGACCAGAAACAACTTTCCTTTGTGTGTCCACTGCGTCTAATTACCGAAATATGCCAATAAAGTATTAAAACTAAAAGCTAAATCGATAACATTTTTAAGACAGATGCACTTTGGTATCGCAAATGTATGTACCAAGTTATACAGAATTTGAAGCGTGCATTCTTGAGATATAGCCTTCTTACCGAAAACAATTAATTGTTATGTCACAGTAATTAATGTTGTTGTCAGCGTTGATCGCCTTGATTTAGACGGTCAAGACGTCACAGACGGGACGTGTATGATGACGAACAATTATATTACTGTGTACCTGTCGATGCAAACTGTACATACTATTAGAGACACACCTTCTGTTTACTATGTCGCTGAGTGAGCACCCGTCATTTATAGTATCTGGGGAAATCACCTGTAATGGTCAGGGTTTCATATTCATATGACCAAAATGTCGATTAAATCAATATCCGTTGAACATCTCTAGAACCCTTAGTTGATAAAAGTATATTTTATCTGTACAATAGCTTTTACACTTTTCTGTCTCCTCACGATTGTCCTAATCGTGTATGTATGTATGTATGTATGTATGTATGTATGTATGTATGTATGTATGTATGTATGTATGTATGTATGTATGTTTGTGTGTGTGTGTGTATATATATATATATATATATATATATATATATATATATATATATATATATATATATATATATATATATATATATATATATATATATATATATATTAGGATGTCCTACTTCTACTTCAAATTTGTAAAGCTGTACCATACCTATATACCTTTATTGTAAACATTTCAACAATATTACACACAATCCTACCAAAAATTGAAGTGATTCAATTCTGGAGAAAATTCACTTTATTGCTTATTTGAATTATAAAAGCTAATATTCAAATTACATATGTTGATACCAATATCGTTATTCAAATAACACCCCTACAAGTAATCACATTAACTTTTTATGGTCGACCAACTGGTGAAATAATACAAATCAATACTTTGTTTTATATTGATTAAACTATATTCATGAAAAGTAAGTAATATATATTATCTTGTGACTAAAAATGGTTTCTTTTCACAGGCTTGTACCCTTCCATACTCAAATGAATAGACATTCAATCTAGTCATAGAAATTTCTCAAAATATTAAAGTGACACATTGTATTTGGTTTCTGCTGATAAAATTTCGATTTCGTGTTATAATCGTTTTGTAATTATATTTGGCTCCTGGATTTCTCTATTTCTGAGAATCTGACATAGAGTATGGCACACAGTAATCTTCAAAATATGGTTCATTATTCCGGCTTCTGGTGCAGTACTTGTAATAATTGTTACAGTCCGCTGTATTGCCATGAGCACTTTCTCAGCCTGACTAACTACAAATACCGTTTTAAGGGAACATTTTTTTACTTGAAGATTTATATTTGTCTATTGCTTCAGTTTTTGATAAAACTAAATCTAACTTACTAAATGTATCTAATTAGTATTCTTTCATTGACTGATGGTTACTGCATGAAAGATATAAAATACATAAATTTAAAATTCTGTTAGTATCTTATCTGTGCTGTTATTAGTTTGTCACTGATATGCAAATATACATGTGGAGATTGAAAGGTTCTGAGAATCATTAAAATCTAGGAATGCGCACAGAACAGCATTTGCTGAATTCCGTTGACGCCAGGGGATGCTTGTTCTCGCATAACTGCTAAAGCCTCCGAAGTGCGACCCAAATTGTTGCTGTTGCTGTTGCTGTTGTTGTTTCTGTTGCTCATATATCTCTTTTAACCACGTAGTAACCCTTACTTGATCAGGAGATTTCTGTGAATTGAATGAAGCTACATGAGATTTAAATTTACCAACAATGCCATCAGATTTTAAGACACCTTTTACAAAGCCCCTTTTGACGGTTCCGGGATCGTAATGGCACCCTCCCTGCATTTCCTGCTTAACCTCCATTTAATAATAATGTTGGGTTCTTATATAGCGCTTTCCCACACCGTGCTCAAAGCGCTTTACAATTTATTACCCCTGGCTCGGATCAGAACGGCACAACGGCCCTTTAGTCTTCCTCAACTCCCCGGGGAGCATACAATCCATTGCAGCCATTTCAGCGCATAGGATTAAAGCCTTCACATTGCAACCTACATCCTACCAGGTCCCCAATTATACAGCTGGGTTGACTGAAGCACAGTCGTGGTTCAAATCTTGCCCAAGGACTTTAGCCACTCAGAAACAAACAGCAGGCAGCGACAGGGCTCGAACCTGCAACCTGTAGATTCCAAGCCCGTCACGCTAACCATTCACCCATCATGACTCCACATGACTCCACATTTCTCTCAAAGTGATGTTGAGGCGGTATTTCATATTAGTGTTTTGATCGTCGGGAATAAACTGCATAATAAGATGTTTATTTTGCCCTATCTGTACACTGTTAATCGCCAGAGACCAACTGTACTGTAGTGGTCCCCGCTTTGCCTGTGAGCCAGCCAACTTGGCCTGTACGTTGACTGCGTGTCGCGAACTCAAGGTTGATACATACTTGTGGGGTTGACAATCAGGGATGTTATTAGACCGAATATTTAATGTTGTCAATCCATTTTGTGACTTCACATCGAATCCATACATTCGCGGTTCGAACTTTACACCTGTGAATTCACAAGTGGCCTTATCACTCATTGTGTGGAATTTAAATGCCTCGTACAAATATTTCCCAAAAATCGAAGTATTATTTTCACAAAGTTGCGATTTTTCAATAGAATCAAGCTGCTCAGGTGTCATATGGGGGAATCGAATTAGTGGCAACAACTTGGCAATGTATTCGTCAGTATTCTGTGTAGCCATCTTGGCCTCTATCCACTTAGTGACCCCTTTATACAACTCATATTCACCAGTAACATACAGATCCGTTGTTTCTAACAGCTTACACAAGTGGTCAAAATGTAAAAACACCCACTCAAGACCCTTGACGTTGACAGCATATCTGCATGACAATGCCAACTAGTGATGAACAAGCTTCGGTAAGTGAATATTCTACTGTTGACTCAGAAGAAGACTACCAAGACAACGAACAGTGCACTTCATTAAATCAAAATCTGTATGAGTCGCGCCTTACCAGGACTGCCATCAAAAGATTTGATAGCATCCCGAGAGCTAACTGGGTTACAGAACTTCGTGAAAAAACGAAAAGTGATATCGATGAAATTCACCTGTTACGTAATGATCTATTCAAATTAGCACGACAAATCTCCATTTGTCCAGATGGTGTGCTTGCACGTAGACTCAATCGAAAAAATGCAAAGGTCACTGTCACTGAGAAGCTGTTGGAGGACTGCTACAACATCTGTAGATTTCTTGATGAAGAAAACCCGACAATCATTACCTCCTTGTTGAAACAAGGACAAACTACTTCAAGTCAAACAATGCATCTTACATATGCTGAAAGTGGAGATGATGCTGAACCTCATCAAGTTTTAGATATTGACTTTGAAAACACCAGTATGAGAGACAATGTGGCATCCATAATGGCTCAACTACTTGCATTGAAACAGCAACATGACAACGAATTCAGTGAACTGCGTAAAGAACTAGACCTCCTGAAAAAGTCGTCCAGTAAAGTCAAAGCAGAAATGGAAAACACTAAATGTGCGATGTCCGCCATGGCGAAAACTATTGACACTATCCGAGGCGAAACCCAGGCGTTCGAAGCAAACTCCAAATCTCAACTGAAATTATTAAACCAACAAGTTAAGGTGATTCAAACTGATCTAGGAAGTCAATCTACTCTGCATGACCATATTTCATCCAAACTGAAAGGTTTAGACAAGAAGATAAATAAACGCGTTTCTAGTCAACCAGCTGATGATGTACTTAATTTGAGTGACACCACCAAGTCACCACCTAACCAGTCGACCTCAGTTCCAGCTGCTGATCTACAAACACATCCGATTCCTCAACCTTACAGCAAAGAGAACCAAATTGCCTCTACTCCAAATAATGCCATTGAATCAAATTCACATGTGATATCAGTGTCTTCGGGTGAAAACCCCGCTTCTGCTCGTCCGAATGATAGTAAATCTCGTGACTCACAAATATCGTCTACTCCATCCCAGAGTACAAATAAACTATCATACGCATCATGCCTTGCAAGCCATATTGCTGTAAATCCACAGTGTACTTCAACTTCCGTCCCTGATTCTGTCAATAGACACTCGCCAAATCTGATCGCGGAACCGATTTCAAAATCAAAAACGCAACGCGACATTTTCAACCCGTCATCCGACGCTTCAAACTCTAAAACACCCGCTGTTCTACATGAAACAAATCAAAATCTGCCTACCCCAAACTCTTCCCGTATTCACTCGGACTTCGAATTTGAAGGAGTTAATCAAAGACAACGAACTCAGAGAATGTATATAGGAGGCATTAAGGTAGGCACCACTCGTGATCAAATCGAGAGACACTTGTCTAAAAACAATATACATGCCACAATGATACGAATTATTGCTAGTAAACGAAAGGGAGCTGTAGCGGCTAAAATCAATGTACCGTCGCGCTTTGTAAGCCAACTTCTCGCCGAATGTTTTTGGCCACCAAACGTTTCCTGTAGAGTGTGGTTAGGGGAACATAGATTTTCGGAGCAAATGAAATTAAGAAATGCTCAACACGAACGCCAAGAGCACATGACTGTCAATGAAGATGACTAAAAAGCAATTTCGTGCTTTTTTGTTGCTTTTAATTACAACTTTAATGACTTCTTCTACACCCGACAATGAGAAAAATCTACGACTTGGCTGTTGGAATGTATGTGGAGTGATGTCCACAGTACCGTACTTAACCAAGCTCCTTCCGGAAATTGATATTCTTGCAATTACAGAACACTGGCTTTTTCCACACTCAATGCATTTTCTGAACTCTATCGACTTGAACTTTACATCGTTTGGCGTCTATGATAGAGCTTTGGAGATAAATCCTGCCGATTTCTCCTTACGTGGCCAAGGGGGTGTGGCATTCTTAATCAGGAAGTCTCTCACATCGACTATTGATTATCTCGATTTCGATGATGACCGTGTTATCGGACTCAAAATCAATTACATGCATAGAAATTATGAAACTAAATGCATCTTTGTTTTTGCAGTATATTTGCCACCTGTTAATTATACTGTTGACTCTTACACTGAATACATTAACTTCTTAGAAGATCTTCATTCAACTTATTCACCTATGGGTGATGTCATCATTCTCGGTGATTTTAACGCTAACCTATTCGGGCCTCGTCACCATGGAACCCCAGTCTCGACTAGAGAAAGGGCAATCGGACAATTTATACATTCTTGTGATCTAATTCCGGCAAATTTGCTGAACTTATGCACAGGCCCAATCGAAACTTTCAGTGCCTACAGCGGACAAAGTAAGTCAACTTTAGATTCGATTCTGATCCCACGTCACCTCGTTTTTACGCTAAAATCGTGTAAAGTCTTATATGACTCTGCCTTGAACCTTTCAGATCACTATCCAGTTATTTGTGACTTGAACCTCGAAATCTCACACACTCGGACCTCTTTACCACAGAAATCTCGCTTAAAGTGGTCGAAGCTTGACATTAACTCAATAAAAGAGTCGTACACTAGATCGTTGTCAGATAAATTAAAGACAATTTCACTAGAAAAAGAAATACTCTCATGCCCGGCTGATATAGATCAATATACAAGCACACTCATAAAGATTCTCCGTGATACGGCATCTGAAACCATCCCTTCATCCAAATTCAAACCGTTTCTAAAACCCTACTGGAAAGATGTTCGGTCTCTTCATAAGAAATCTTTAGCACTTCGGAATAAGTGGATCTCGGCCGGTAGGCCAAGAGGATTACAACACGAGTCTTTTCGCAACTATAAAGAAGCAAAACGCAATTTTAGAAAAGAACTGAGACAACGACAACGTAAAGCAGAATGTGAAAAATTTGATTTCATTGAAAACGCTATCGAACTTGACCAATCTCTATTCTGGCGGAATGTAAATATTCGTAGAAAAAATACGTGTAACAGCTTTCCTGTCCTAAAAACAGACGGCGAAACAATTTCCAATCATACTTGTGTTGTCAACACTTTTGCGGACTACTTCAAACAACTCTATGAACCACTAGAAGACAATTCATTTGTAAGTTCGTTCAGAGTCCAAATCGACGAAGAACTTGACAACCTCTCAGCTTCTAGCCACGATAACGCTGAAACAATTCTGTCTCGACCACTCTCTATAGAAGATATCTCACATGCTATAGGAAAACTGAAACGTGGAAAAGCAGGAGGGCCAGACTCCATCACATACGAACACATTATTTTCGGAGGCCCCTTTCTTATGGACGCATTAGTTAATTTATTTAATGCATTGATTAATGTTGAATACATTCCTTCATCATTCAAATCTGCATACCTTGTTCCAATTTTCAAGGGTGGTAACAAAAATCGTTTTGATCCCGCAAACTACAGGGGCATCACACTGCTACCGACTCTGCAAAAACTCTTTGAAATGTGCATTTCGCATCGCCTACAACCATGGCTCTGTGACAAAAATTTACCACATCCCCTACAAGCCGGCTATCAACCTGGTCAGAGTAATATCACCACAGCATTCTGCATTCAAGAGACAATTCTTCATCACGTTGAAAGAGGTAGCAAGGTATTTATGTGCAGTCTTGACCTTCAAAAAGCTTTTGACTCGATTTGGTGGAATGGTTTATTTCACAAACTGTACACTTTGGGCATCAACGCAAAACTTTGGAGATTATTGAAAAACATGTTTCACGGACAAAAATGTCAAATCGCCATAGACACGTATACGTCTGAGGAATATCGACTATTTCAAGGTGTACGACAAGGAAGTATCCTTTCTACAACTCTATTCCTAATTTATGCAAATGACCTCCTCGTTGAACTCGAGAACAGTAGATTCGGATGTTACATCGATTCGCTATTTCTTGGTGCGCCTGCGTTAGCAGATGACATCTCAATATTAGCACCAACTCGCTCTACATGTCAAAAAATGTTGAACATTGTATGCAATTACTGCTCGACATGGAGACTGAAGCTCTCAGCCACAAAATGTAGATTACTCGTTTTCGGTGAAACAACACGAGAACGTGAACGCTCGCGCCAACATCGAAACTTGTCTCTGAACAACTGTCCTCTCACTGAAGTAGATTCAATTACAATCGTCGGCATGCAATTTACAAATAATTTATCGTCGATGGAACGTACACTCTCTGTTTGTAAGAAAGCCAGGTGTCTGATAAATTCGTTACGCAGTGTTGGTATTGGACCTTACGGTCTCAATCCAATCGTCAGTACAGAAGTCTGGAAACGCATGTGTCTTCCTGCAGCCTTTCATACTTGTGAACTTTGGACTCCCAATGAAACTGAACTTCTAATGCTTGAACGTTGTCAGAGATATGCTGCCAAAACCATTCAAGGTTTTCCCTCCAAAACTCCGACTGATTTAGCTCTAAGCGCAGTAGGTTTGATACCAATTGAGGCATACATTGACAATTGTAAATTGCGTTTTTTTGGAACTCTATGTAACTGTGATAATTTCTCAGTAAGAAAACATGTATTCTTACAACGACTTTTTGAATTTAAGTTTTCATCTGTAAAGAAACGCTTAGGCTTTATACCTGATATTATGAATATTCTTTTGAAATACGGATTACTTTGCTTCTTAGACGAGTTCTGTGCAACTGGTTATTTTCCGCCTAAATTCCTTTGGAAAATTATTGTAAAAGATGCTATATATGAGAAAGAGTGCAATCTTTGGAGAGATAGAATTGCAACTAGAGGTGAACTACAGCTCTTCTCTCAGTTACATAAACATATATTGCCGTTTCATTTATATTCCTACTCACGCAAATTCCCTAAATACAAGTCAACTGTTTACAAAATCATGAAAGTTCTTGCCACTCCATGCAATATAAAATGCTCCAAATGTGAAGACGTTGCTGATAACCTTCTCATTCATCTAACAACGTCATGTCGCCAAACTTCCACTGCTAGAGACTATTTCTGGACAAGTCTCTTCAATGAACTCAATGTAGACTTTTCTGTGGCTTTATTCAACCTAGATGAGTTTGATTTCATTGTCAGAATTTTAGGAGATGTCTTTTGCAACGACAATCTCCTCATTAACACAGAACTACTTCAAGATATCATCTTAAAGTTTATGCATATGTGCCTGGACATTTAGAAACGAACCCTACGCCATGTTTATTTGAAACATGAATATTGCAATTAGTTTTCTGTAATTATTTATACTTTTCCTCTTTGATCTGATTTGATAGTTTTTTGCTTTATTGTTGTGTAACTCTTCTCTTTTTTGAGGAGGAATAAAGGAACAACAACAACAACAACAACTCACTCACTCACTCACTCACTCACTCACTCACTCACTCACTCACTCACTCACTCACTCACTCACTCACTCACTCACTCACTCACTCACTCACTCACTCACTCACTCACTCACTCACTCACTCACTCACTCACTCACTCACTCACTCACTCACTCACTCAAACAAACAATCAATCAATCAATCAATCAATCAATCAATCAATCAATCAATCAATCAATCAATCAATCAATCAATCAATCAATCAACCAGCCAGCCAGCTAGCCAGCTAGTAGCGCCAGCCAGCCAACCAGCCAACCAGCCAGCCAGCCAGCAGGGCCAGCCAGCCAGCCAGCCAGCCAGCCAACCAACCAATCATTTAATCAATCAACCAATCAACCAGCCAGCCAACCAATGTTCAGCCAATGCAGAATGCAGATCCAAGGGAAACACAAAATAACTCTCCCTACTGTAATTGCTACTTCAGGGAAGACAACTGCCAAAGTAAGTCATGAACAATTCACGTCGTCACACCCCTTTAGGGAACGTTTTCTGACCAGAAACAACTTTCCTTTGTGTGTCCACTGCGTCTAATTACCGAAATATGCCAATAAAGTATTAAAACTAAAAGCTAAATCGATAACATTTTTAAGACAGATGCACTTTGGTATCGCAAATGTATGTACCAAGTTATACAGAATTTGAAGCGTGCATTCTTGAGATATAGCCTTCTTACCGAAAACAATTAATTGTTAACGTCACAGTAATTAATGTTGTTGTCAGCGTTGATCGCCTTGATTTAGACGGTCAAGACGTCACAGACGGGACGTGTATGATGACGAACAATTATATTACTGTGTACCTGTCGATGCAAACTGTACATACTATTAGAGACACACCTTCTGTTTACTATGTCGCTGAGTGAGCACCCGTCATTTATAGTATCTGGGGAAATCACCTGTAATGGTCAGGGTTTCATATTCATATGACCAAAATGTCGATTAAATCAATATCCGTTGAACATCTCTAGAACCCTTAGTTGATAAAAGTATATTTTATCTGTACAATAGCTTTTACACTTTTCTGTCTCCTCACGATTGTCCTAATCGTGTATGTATGTATGTATGTATGTATGTATGTATGTATGTATGTATGTATGTATGTATGTATGTATGTATGTTTGTGTGTGTGTATATATATATATATATATATATATTAGGATGTCCTACTTCTACTTCAAATTTGTAAAGCTGTACCATACCTATATACCTTTATTGTAAACATTTCAACAATATTACACACAATCCTACCAAAAATTGAAGTGATTCAATTCTGGAGAAAATTCACTTTATTGCTTATTTGAATTATAAAAGCTAATATTCAAATTACATATGTTGATGCCAATATCGTTATTCAAATTACACCCCTACAAGTAATCACATTAACTTTTTATGGTCGACCAACTGGTGAAATAATACAAATCATCATCCTTTGTTTTATATTGATTAAACTATATTCATGAAAAGTAAGTAATATATATTATCTTGTGACTAAAAATGGTTTCTTTTCACAGGCTTGTACCTTTCCGTACTCAAATGAATAGACATTCAATCTAGTCATAGAAATTTCTCAAAATATTAAAGTGACACATTGTATTTGGTTTTCAGCTGATAAAATTTCGTCCAACGATTTCGTGTTATAATCGTTTTGTAATTATATTTGGCTCCTGGATTTCTCTACTTCTGAGAATCTGTCATAGAGTATGACATACAGTAATCTTCAAAATATGGTACATTATTCCGGCTTCTGGTGCAGTACTTGTAATAATTGTTACAGTCCGCTGTATTGCCATGAGCACTTTCTCAGCCTGACTAACTATAAATACCGTTTTAAGGGAACATTTTTTTACTTGAAGATTTATATTTGTCTATTGCTTCAGTTTTTGATAAAACCAAATCTAACTTACTAAATGTATCTAATTAGTATTCTTTCATTGACTGATGGTTACTGAATGAAAGATATAAAATACATAAATTTAAAATTCTGTTAGTATCTTATTTGTTCTGTTATTGACGTGGAAAATTTGAACTGCTGCATACAATCTGTTTTAGTTTGTCACTGGTAGGCAAATATACATATGCGTGTGGAGATTGAAAGGTTCTGAGAATCATTAAAATCTAGGAATGCGCACAGAACAGCATTTGCTGAATTCCGTTGACGCCAGGGGATGCTTGTTCTCGCATAACTGCTAAAGCCTCCGAAGTGCGACCCAAATTGTTGCCGTTGCTGTTGGTGTTGTTTCTGTTGCCCATATATCTCTTTTAACCACGTAGTAACCCTTACTTGATCAGGAGATTTCTGTGAATTGAATGAAGCTACATGAGATTTAAATTTACCAACAATGCCATCAGATTTTAAGACACCTTTTACAAAGCCCCTTTTGACGGTTCCGGAATCGTAATGGCACCCTCCCTGCATTTCCTGCTTAACCTCCATTTCTCTCAAAGTGATGTTGAGGCGGTATTTCATATTAGTGTTTTGATCGTCAGGAATAAACTGCATAATAAGATGTTTATTTTGCCCTATCTGTACACTGTTAATCGCCAGAGACCAACTGTACTGTAGTGGTCCCCGCTTTGCCTGTGAGCCAGCCAACTTGGCCTGTACGTTGACTGCATGTCGCGAACTCAAGGTTGATACATACTTGTGGGGTTGACAATCAGGGATGTTATTAGACCGAATATTTAATGTTGTCAATCCATTTTGTGACTTCACATCGAATCCATACATTCGCGGTTCGAACTTTACACCTGTGAATTCACAAGTGGCCTTATCACTCATTGTGTGAAATTTAAATGCCTCGTACAAATATTTCCCAAAAATCGAAGTATTATTTTCACAAAGTTGCGATTTTTCAATAGAATCAAGCTGCTCAGGTGTCATATGGGGGAAACGAATTAGTGGCAACAACTTGGCAATGTATTCGTCAGTATTTTGTGTAGTCATCTTGGCCTCTATCCACTTAGTGACCCCTTTATACAACTGATATTCACCAGTAACATACAGATCCGTTGTTTCTAACAGCTTACACAAGTGGTCAAAATGTAAACCAACCCACTCTCTAGCAACTAATGCCTCATCTAAATTTTCACAAATCAATTTAAAGCAACTTTTTGACAACCTATCTAAACTAAAACTTTCTGCAAACTTCCACCACTGTAAAGCCCCGTTTACATTGCTGTTAGTTTCGACTTGTGTAACCATGTAATCTTCACATAAAGACTTAATCTGATGAACGTTGTATTTATCTGCTAAAGATAATAAAGGTACAACACTCTCAATATCTAAATCTATCTGACCACAATACATAAATCTTAAAAATCTATCAAAAATTCTAACACATTCTGGTGCCTCCTTTAAAGTGACGACACGTTTCTTGGCATCTGTCCAGCGGCCTTCCATCAACATTGTACGGAAAACGTCACTGAAGTTGGCCAGGAGAAACTTATGTGCGTGATACACCTTTACCCCGACTTTCAACACTACGTCACTGAGGTCAGAGTTGTTGTATAGATTTGTGGATAGGTTGGTTACAAAGCACTCAATTGAACCAACTGTTTCATGGGACGGTGCTGTTGTTGCTCTACGTTTGCGATCACCGGTAGCCATCCCTTCAGCCTATGATTGAAGAAACGTTAAGAATAACTCGAATGAATACAAGACCTTCAAATATCAGAATCAAAGTTATTGCATTGGCAATGCAATAAGATACATGAATGTTCTCGTTGCTTTTATTATTTGTATAAATCAAATGCTGAGGTCAGATTAGCATTAAGATTGTTGTGAGAAAATAAGTGGTTAGACAAAATTACAGGCAAACATGGGCAGAATAAAAGAATGATTGTAGATGGCTTTCCTTATACGATTGAGGTCATGCTGAGCCTTACCAGTCCACAACAACCACTACTAAACATCCACGTTTCTTAAACTACAGATGGGACGGTGTATAATGTCATGTATGTAGTATAATAATGAACTCATATTGCTCGTTTAATGACATGAATTTTGTCATTTCATCACTTGAGGTAGATTGGTTGCTCTTTTGATTTAAACACTCTGAACTATTTCTTCAAGTAGTTTTCGTTTTATTTATTTCGACGACGAAAAAAGGCAAAATAAAATAAAAATGTGTTTCTGATAACTTGACCGATCCTAGTTAAGGCTGTCGACTCTAATATTTTTTTGAAAACAAAAAGAAAATGAATTCTTTGTCTTCTTGACCTTCATGCACGTATGTTTTCTTACCCCGAAGATGTTTGTACATACTTCATCAAACTACAACAGAAGGGGTATTCTGACCGATATCTTGTTTTGTTTTTGCTCGAAGCAATATTGTAAAAAAAAAATAAACAGATAAAATAAAATACTATACTACCTATTCTATTTTCTGAGGTCATGTTATCGGAAAGATACAATAATAGGGAAGTCATCGATATATAATACTTTCACATTCGGCATAGATAAGATGATCGTGTGTAAGCGACACTGAGCACAGGTGAAAAGTTTGTAGCTACTGTGTATGGTTATTTATACGTACCTGACTAGGTCATTTGTTTCGTATATATATAATGTTGTTATTATCCAGTATAGCGCCTTTCTAGTGGACCAGTACTTGCAGACCTAATGAAAGAAATAAGGAACGATTTAAACTAATGCCTTAAAAATGTGTAGTTTTGAAAACGCTTAATTTTAGAATTGGTGGAGTGGAAATCTCAGGAATTCGTTACCTGAACATATAAAGCAGGCTAACACTTCACTTCGTAGACAATTAAAGAGACATTTCTTTTCACAAGCGGTAACTTGATTTATCTGGACGAGGTATAATGTCATAATGTGGGTATTTTATGTCCTAATGTATCACAGAATTTGTAAGTGGACTTTTCCGTGATTGTCGATTTGATGTATGATTGCCTCAATGGAAAGAGGACAACCCTGCAACGCCTTGCGTCGTTTGTAACGCGTGTTGAGTTTTACCCTGAACAAAGATATTTTATGATAATTATAATACATCTTAAGACACATAGCGTACGATTTACATTGGATTTAGCGATGACGGCTTGCTGTAAGCCTAGTATGGGTCATATGACTGTATGGCTTTGTAGCTGTTAGGACATATGTATGCTGATAAACAAACTGTGCAGTTCAGAGGTCACCCGATTACAGGTTGAAGATTAACGTATTCGGCGAATTAGGAACACATCACCAGCTAAAAATAATGTCACACAGAAACAATGACAGGTTTAATTTTGAACTGTACAGTTGTTATTCTGTAGGTAGATCAATTAGACAAAAACTCTTGCCCGTTAGCTCTAGTCTCGAAATGTTTCTAATTGTCGAAAGAATTGTGACGTCTGAGGTGAGGGGAGTTGTAAACACAAACGTTTTAGTGGAGTGGTTGTAGTCAAGTGTTGATTTGACAACCTTGCACATTTACGTCGTTTGAACAACGTATCAATACAAACCGAAAAAAAATATTGACAATTTTGAAAATACGCGGTTGTGGTCTCATGCTAGGAGAATTGTGCGAATTTTCGCTCGGATGAGTCACATTTCGTGACCGTTAGCATGCGACAAACAATCCTATACACATTTCTACAAATGTTACGTCATTTGTTTACAATACCTGTAGCAAGTCACACGACATGTTTCCGTACCATGACCATGAATCCCACTTGATTATCAAGTAACCTCGCGTTGAACCCGCTATACTCCCGACTATATAACACTATATATTGCACTTACCTTATAAGACGCAGGGAATAAAATCGCCTTGTGTGTGTTCAGCTTGGTTGGTCTCTTTCGTTTTGATGAACACGTCACAGATTGGGTGTTTGAACCCACAATACCATTCGATGTCGGTTTCTGCCATAGAGTGCTGTGCAAAGTTGTATATGCTGTGTTGTGTTGTGTTGTGTTGTGTTTCGATGCGTTGCGTTGCGTTGCGTTGGGTTGTGTTGTGTTGTGTTGTGTTGTGGTACGTTGTTTTTATGTTCTGTACTGTACTGTACTGTACTGTACTGTACTGTACTGTACTGTTCTGTTCTGTTCTGTTCTGTTCTGTGCTGTTTTACTTAGTTTTTATATGGTGTTCTGTAATTCAGACACACTGTTTATACCCTGTTTTCGCAAAGATGAACAGATATTTGAAAATCTCAACATTATTTATCACATTGATTTCAGATCAAAAAACGTCACAAATTCCACCAAAATGCGATTAGCAAGAGAAGTTCTAGTCAATCAAATTACTGGGTAATGATCATTGTTTTGTATTGTATTGTATTGTATTGTTTTGTTTTCTTTCGATTGTTTCCAAAAGTTGTATTTACTTCAACGAGGAACAGATATTTGATAATCTCAAAATCATTTTCCACTTTCAGATCAACAGACGTCAAAGCTACCCCCTACACCCAATGGGAATTATGGTAATGGAAGTTCTAGCTAATCAAATTACTGTAATCTCATAGCGGCCGTCATTGCTTTCCTCATTATCATAATTATAGCGATTGCACTAATCCTAACGTATGGGGGCGTCCTTGCAAAGAGGAAGAAAACTGGTACTGAAAAAAGGTGACGATATAAAATCATTATTATGATAACAATTGTCGTTTTTCTATTAGCATACCAGATAGCACTGTCCAAACACCTGAACAAGATGAGGATATTTGTTATTTTAGGATGAATATAATATGAAATAACATATCTGAGTACATCCTGTAATATCAAAGTGGCTACCATATTATTAACCAATCATATAGCTCACTTATTGACTTTTATGTGACGTCATTTCCTGTTAGACTGTCGTCGTTTGAGGTATCAAGGGGATCATTCCAGTTGACGCTGCCACAGTCACGTGGTAATAGATATATCAGAGGTTTGTTATTTTATTAGAAATTCTGTCTTTGTTACAGGATGTCCTATTGTCATCTCTTACAAGTCCTCTCTGTTTCACTGTCTATATTTCTACATTTGCCTGTTTATCTGTCTGTCTGTCTGTCTGTGTGTCTGTGTGTGTGTCTATGTCTGTCTGCTTGTGTGTCCGTCAACTGACAATCAAATCAATCAATCAATCAATCAATCAATCAATCAATCAATCAATCAATCAATCAATCAATCAATCAATCAACGAACCAACCAGCCAACAGACCATCCAACCAACCAGACAACCAACCTACCAGCCAAACAGCCAACAAACCAAGCAACCAACCAATCAATCAGCCAATCAACCAACTAATCTTGAGCAAACATCACAGTCACGTGGTCAGTAATATAGTCAAGCTGCCAGTCAATCATATATTCTGTTATGATAAGTCAGTGGTTAAGTAAGTCGTTGGTCAGTCAGTGTGCCTGTCATTGACAATTGGCAATCAAATACACCAGCAAACAGTTCAATGGATATGTTGCATGCATGCATATATTCACACGCACGCACGCACGCACGCACAAAGGAATAAACACATGCATGAACAGAAAGACGTACGTACGTATGTGCATACATACCTACATACATACCTACATACATACATACATACATACATACATACATACACACGTACGTACGTGTACGTACATACATACATACATACATACATACATACATACATACACACACACACACACGTACGTACGTACATACATACATACATACATACATACAGACAGACAGACAGACAGACAGACAGACAGACGTACGTACGTACGTACGTACGTACATACATACATACATACATACATACATACATACATACATACATACATACATACCTACATACATACATACATACATACATACATACATACATACATACATACATACATACACACGTACGTACGTGTACGTACATACATACATACATACATACATACATACATACATACACACACACACGTACGTACGTACGTACATACATACATACATACAGACAGACAGACAGACAGACAGACAGACAGACAGACGTACGTACGTACATACATACATACATACATACATACATACATACATACATACATACATTGATGTTAAAGCAACGCCAGCTTATTAGTCATATTTTGTAACTTCATACAATGATTTATTTTACGTCAGACTTTTCAATTCAAAACAATAATAATATCTCTGATCGTAGTACCTGGTTCAGACATACATACATCTGTACAATATTGTATCACATCTCCTGATGTTCAATACTTTCAAACATACTGAGAGAAAATGGCCATATAACAACAAAAATCAGAACCTGACATCTATTTAGTGTGTTAATGTAGATTAGCACTTTCGGCAATCTGATCATATTGCTTCTCATTTTGTGTATGTGTTTCATATTTTTAGACAATTTAAACGTGCATCAAACTGTATTTATATTTGTATATTAATTAAGATATTTGTATATTATAATTTCTTTTTCTATTATTTTTACATATAAATGTACATGTAATACATATTACTGACATGATTTGTGAGACTTGTCTTCTAATTTACTTCATGTCATTACATATCAATAATCCAGAGAACAGAATATTAATAATATCACCAGTAACTGGTTCAGACATACTTTCATTTGTACACAAGTACATTCTATACCATATTGTATCATGTCACAAGCTGTTCAATACTTACAAAACTACTCTGATAAAATCGCTTTAGAATAAAACAGACTTTACACCTGGGAATTTCGTCGTGGCCTTATCACTCATTGAGTTTAACTTGAACGCTTCATACAAAAATTGCGTAAATTTCGAGGAATAAATTTTGCAAAGTGATGAATTTTCAACAAGCTCAAGCTGCTCTGGTGTCATTTGTGGAAAGCGAAGGAAGCAAAGTAGTTTGTCAATATGTTTGTCTGTCGGTAGTGCATTCACATTGGTATTTATCCACTTAGCGACGACCCCTTTATATAACTCATACTCGTCAGTAACAAACAAATCCGTTGTTTCTAACAGATTACACAAATAATCAAAGTGTTAACCCACCCACTCTCTAGCAACTAACGCCTCATCTAAATTTTCACAAATCAAATCAAAACAACTTTTTGACAAACTCTCTAAACTAAAACTTTCTGCAAACCTCCACCACTGTAAAGCCCCGTTTACATTGCTGTAATTTTCGACTTGTCTAACCATGTAATCATGGGAAATTTAACTGGCTTAGTATACGTAATTAGTTGTAGACCATTATTTTTGTGGTAATTGACATATTTTGGGGAGGTTCCCCAAAGTATAGGAATGCACACAAAATAACATTATTTTGACCCAAAGGGCCTGTTCTTCTATCACCTCCCTGTCCTCTGCCAGCGAAATGTGTATCCTGTTTTGCTATCAGTTGCTGGTACATTTCTTTCAACCAGGTAGTAACCTCACTTCGTTCATCTCCATCAGATTTCACTGAACGTAATGAGGATACATGAGGTTTGAATTCACCTACAATACCACTACATTTTAAGACACCCTTTACAGCGCCCTCTTGTGTATCATTCCCAGGCGAAAGGACTGTCCCAAACATGGCCTGTTCAGCCTCCTTTACTCTCAAAGTGATGATGAGTCGGTATTTCATACCACTGTGTTGTGTGTTTGGATTAAAATGCATGATGAGATGTTTATTTCGCTCAAACTGTACACTGGTAATCGCCAAGGACCACCTGTACTGGGAAGGAAACTGATTGGCTTTAGATTCTGTCGATTTGTTGGGTGCGTTGACAGTGTATGAAAAATTAGTGTACTGACGATACTGGTCAGATTGACAATTACTGACATTACCTTGCCAAATATTTAATGTTGTTAATCTATTCTGAATCTTCATGTCAAATTCATACATTCGTGGCTGAAACTTTACACCAATGAATTTTCCTGTGGTCTTATCACCCATTGTGTGGAATTTAAATGCCTCGTACAAACATTTCTCAAATTTTGAAGAATTATTTTGGCAAAGTTGCGAATTTTCGACAGAATCAAGCTGTTCAGGCTTCATTTGGGGAAAGCGAATTAGTGGCAACAACTTGGCAATGTATTCGTCAGTGCTGTGTGCAGTCACTGTGGCTTGTATCCACTTAGCTACCCCCTTATATAACTCATACTCATCAGTAACATACAAATCTGTTGTTCCTAGTAGCTTACACAAATGATCAAAATGTAATCCCATCCACTCTCTGGCAACTAACGCCTCATCTAAATTTTCACATATTAACTCATAGCAAGTTTTGGACAAACTTCCTAAATTAAAACTTTCTGCAAACTTCCACCACTTTAAAGCCCCGTTTACATTGCTGTTGTTTTCTACTTGTCTAACCATGTAATCTTCACATAAAGACTTAATCTGGTGAACGTTGTATTTATCTGCTAAAGATAATAAAGGTACAACACTCTCAATATCTAAATCTATCTGACCACAATACATGAATCTTAAAAATCTATCAAATACTGTAACACATTCTGGTGTCTCCTCTAAAGTAACGACAGGTTTCTTAGCATCTGCCCAGCGGCCTTCCACTAACATGGTACGGAAAACGTCACTAAAGTTGGCCAGCAGAAACTTATGGGAATGATACTTCTTTGCCCCGACTTCTAGGATTACGTCACTGAGGTCAGGGTTGTTGTACAGATTTGTGGATAGGTTGGTTACAAAGGAATCAACTGAACCAACTATTTCTTTGGATGATTGGTTATGAGTGCTGGTTGCCATTGCTTTGAGCTGTAATGAAATAATAACCTTGAAATAAGGATGCACTGTAGTACATATTTACATACATACATACATACATACATACATACATACATACATACATACATACACGCACTCACACAGACGCATACATACATAGTATACATACATACATAGTATAACATACATACATACATACATACATACATACATACATACATACATACATACATATATTACATACATACATACATACATACATACATACATACATACATACATTATACATACATACATACATACATACATGCATACATGCATATATATACACACACACACACAAACATACATACATACATACATACATACATACATACATACATACATACATACATACATACATACATACATACATACATACATGTACATCCATTCAGCCACATCCACATCCACATCCACGTTTATATGGTCTTACATACATACCTTGGTGGGTTATTTGCCGGTGTTATTAATTTGGTAATGACATATAGTGATGTGAAAATCTAGCAGTCTTAGTGCCACCCCTGCTGTTAAATAAAAAATAAAATTTTACCGTTAATCATATGATAAACACAAAGGAAAAACCAAATTTTAACATACATATTAATGATTTTAAATGATATACGTTGCTTGGTCCTTTTTATTTATTTATATAATGACTTCGACGCATGAAACACTTAATTTTTCAGAATATCACTGATTTGTATTTGTTGAGTGCCACATAATTTATAATTTAATAAAGTACCCTTTAGATGTTATTAGTAATGGGGGGGGGGGTTGAAAAAAAATTGACCACAAAAATTCCTTCCAAAATTTGAAATGAATAACATTTAAAACAATTGAAGTTTACAAGAGCAAAATCGCCCACGTGACATAAACCAACCAAATCCCTCCACTCCAAGAGCGCCCTCTATCATTTTCGTTATAACCTCGAACGCTGACAAACTGAAGAGGCAATGCAGGAAAATCTACCCATTGGCTTCATGGTGAACATTCCAAAGGAATTGAGTAGCTGTAAAAACAATCCTGTCATTGTGGTCGTTGCAGTAGATGTGTTAGTGCGACTCACTAATGTTTGCATTTAGAACTATGAATAGATAAGCAACTCCTTACTTCCGGGAACAATTACAACACTACTTATAATACCACGAATTTCAGGTTGAATGGTTTTACGTTCTAATGCGAATGTATTACTAAAAAGATAAAGTGAAAGCTCATATTTACATTGTTTTCAAGTTATCAATGTCAACTAAAAATATCGACAATAATGACTAGATATTATTTAACAAGGTTTACGTCATTTGTTTGTAAATACGTTAAAATTTGAGTTCAAGTCAGACGATTTTGACACTGTCGCATGAAACCCACTGAATTACTTCACCTAGTATGGTATATGGCGGATTGCCTGTTCATGTCGAAGGTAAACGTGATATTGAGGGGGACACGGGCGGTGTTGTTACACTATCTCTATGTGTTTCATTTTGGACATACATGATTATCTTTCACGTACCTTTTAAAAGACGCTGCGAGTCAAAATTGAATTGCCTTCTGGTTGTTCACTGCACAAATTGAAGTGTTGACGCAAGTGTATCTCGCTCGGTTGTTTGCTTTCGTTTTGATAGCCGTGTCGTCATAGACTTTGTGTTCGGACCCACAATGCCATTCGATATTGGTGGTTGTCTTAGACATGTACCATTTCCGTTTGGCTAGCTTTCGAAACAGTTTTATCAGCGTGTCTATGAAAGGTTAGGGAAGTTTTTGTTGTTTTGGCAAGGGTTAAATAAAGAAGTGTGTATCCTATAACTTTGTTTGCCAAAATATCCAACAGCAGACGTCTCTGTTCTAGAGATGTCGTATGATTAGATGCAGAGTTGAGGAAAAATGATTTTTCTTATTTTTCTTGATGTATTGCGCATGTGAAATACAGCTAAGCTAAAGTCAGCCTTGCATTGTCCCCCTTTCCATGCAGTAAAGTACAGTACAGTACAGTACAGTACAGTATAGTATAATAGTATAGTACAGTATAGTATAGGACAGGACAGGACAGTACAGTGCATTGCAGTGCATTGCAGTACAGTGCAGTACAGTACAGTACAGTAAAGTACAGTACAGTACAGTACAGTTCAGTACAGTAGAGTACAGTATAGTTTTGTATTGTATCGCTTAGCTTAGCATAGGGTAGCATAGCAGCTGAGCTGAGCTCGGCTCGGCTTGGCAAGGCTCAGCTAAGCCCAGGTCAGTTCAGTCAGTCCAGTTCCGATTAGTTAATAATTTTTGGAAGGCTTGTTTGTCACGTCCATCCTCATTCATTCATCTATCCATCTATCCATTCATCCACGCGCACGCACGCACGCACGCACGCACCCCACCTCCACACACACACCTGTATATATACATCTAAACATACATACATACATACATACATACATACATACATACATACATACATACATACATACACCCACCCACACCCACACCCACACACACACACACACACGCATGCATGCATGCATGCACGCACGCACGCACACACACACACACACACACATACATACATACATACATACATACATACATACATACATACATACATACATAAGTACATGTCTGTTTTCTATCATATATTAACCAAAATCATTTTATAATTGTATTACAAACGATGGTACCCTTTTTAATAGACATTAACTTGATCATAACATATTTCTGTGGTCGGCTAAATGCTTTGAACCATTGACAGTAATGCGAATCAGAATGCAGTACATCAAAAGTGAAATCTTATTGATGTAATAAAGCAAGATACATGACAATATTCACTCTTATTCATTAAAATGTACTCAAACCTCGATGGAAATTAATACTAGTACATTTGAATTTTACCTAACCTGCGAATTGCTATGGAAAGGTTAATGTAACAAAGTATAAAGTGTATTGTTTAAGAACACTGTCCTGGTAAGTAAGATACACACACACACACAAATCTGATCTATATAATATGTAGGAAGGTAAGCATATCACGAGAACTTGATTGCATTCGTTAATGTTCTGTGCAGTCATCCTGGTTGTATCCATTTAGCGACCCCCTTTGTACAACTCATACCCGTCAGTAATACGCACAGTTTAGTGCTTTCTAATAGCTTACACAGGTTATCAAAATGTAAACCAACCCACTTTCTGGCTACTAACACCTTATCTAGATGTTGACAAATCAATTCAAAGCAACTATTTGACACATTTTCTAAAGTAAAGCTTGCAAACTACAACTATAAAATGTTACAACACTTTTGTAATAATACTTGATTCCTGTACTTCTGTATTTCTGAGAATCTAGTATAATTATGACATATAGTAACACCTAGTTAGTTTCTGATTATGATTATATAAAATATGGGACATGGTTGTGTCTTCTCCTGCATAACTAGACATAAACTTGATTATAACACATGTCTGTGGTCGGCTAAATGCTTTGAACAATTGACAGTAATACAAACACAGGCTTAGTATCCAGGTATACTAATCGTTACCGTACATAGTATTTCCATGTGTAATTTAGCAACCCAACTCTGCTGATACCGTTCTACTACTATATTGTGTGTTGTATTGATTGAATAAAACAACATTGACTAATAAGCCTGTGTTTGTAACTCAGTACATTGCAAAAATCTTAATAATGTGTAAAAAAAAAAAAAAAAGGAAATACCCAATCCTCATCCATATGGCCACTTTAAGCTTCTACCCTTGTTACCCAATGGAACCCAAGTCCAGTCACGAAAGGTACACCTCCCCTGACGATAGGTGTTACTAATATACACCTATCGGTTGCTGATATGCGCCTCCCTGGGCTATCTGTTGCTGATATCCACATCCCAGATGAATCTGTTGCTGATATCCACCTCCAAGCCCTACCTGATGCTGGTATCCACCTCCCTGACCTATTTGTTGCTGATATCCACCTCCCTGACCTATCTGTTGCTGATATCCACCTCCCAGACTTATTTGCTGCTGAAATACCCCTCTCTGACCTATCTGTTGCTGATATCCACTTCCCTGACCAATCTGTTGCTGATATCCACCTCCCTGACCTACTTGTTGCTGATATCCACTTCCCTGACCTACCTGTTGCTGATATCCACTTCCCTGACCTACCTGTTGCTGATATCCACTTCCCTGACCTATATGTTGCTGATATCCACTTCCCTGACCTACCTGTTGCTGATATCCACTTCCCTGACCTACCTGTTGCTGATATCCACTTCCCTGACCTATCTGTTGCTGATATCCACCTCCCTGACCTACCTGTTGCTGATATACCCCTCCCTGACCTACCTGTTGCTGATATCCACCTCCCTGACCTACCTGTTGCTGATATACCCCTCCCTGACCTACCTGTTGCTGATATACCCCTCCCTGACCTATCTGTTGCTGATATCCACCTCCCAGACTTATTTGCTGCTGATATACCCCTCCCTGACTTATTCCTCCCTGGGTGACGCTGACGAAGTATTCCATATAGCGATACATGTTTTGCATGTACTGGAATTGCTCCTGATTGACCATAGATCCAGCCATCATGATCTGTATCTGTGCTCGTCTACCGACTTGTAGTGATAAAGCCTGTCAGGTCACTGTTATTTCCCTTGGCTGAATGAGAAAAAAAATATCAAGGAATAATAACAAGTTGTCTCCAACAATACACTCAATATCAAACTGGCATGTAGTGGGTTACATACAAGGCATGCATGTAGTGAGAAAAATGCTTTATCACAACTTAACCTCAATGACTGTTTATAAAGGATGACAAAGCAACAGTATCAACAGTAAGTATTAAGTGTTTAAAACAACTAACTGCAACTATACCATTTTTTTATCAAATAACTAAAGATGTATTCACTAAAATTGTCAACTACTCATAGACATTTCATCTGATTATTAGTGGTCAATGTTTTCTGTAGGTAGTGTAATTGCAACTGTAAATGTTGAGCAAAAATTCGGTTTTGAATCTGTTACCATATTAAAGCTAGAGTAGTTATAACTGGAATGTCATTTGTCGATCAGACAGTTACAATATATTCACTGAAAATTGTTAAAATACCAATAATTCGACATTGTACATGTTAATCAGTGGTCGATATTATCCATAAGTTGTACAAAACCGGTTTGAAATTGTGATCGCCATTGAGGTCGCTAATTTTTGTATGCAGACCCAAAAGTACATTTGATTTAATTTACGTGTTTACCCTTACAACATGACAAGCCAATGTGTACTGATTCGTCGTGGTCTTAGACACGTACCTCGGTGGGATATCTACTCCGGTTAGTATCTGTATATGTTCGGTAATGTCGACAAATGACGTGAAAATGTCCAAGTACCAGTGACAAATCTCCTGTTGAATAAAAACAAACGACCTAACTGTTGATATCGTAAGATAAATGTCAACTGAAAGTTTAATCGCGAAAACTGTGTAGTCTCGCAAGAAATAGTGGATGCAGAAACTGACATTAACTTAAAAAAAATAAAAATATGAACTGTTCTTCCAATCTGTAATGGATGTATATCTGATAGCAAGAAGCAGATAACACAGAGACTATTTGGAAAGCAACGGAGAACATAAACGATCAGCGTTTATGGGTGTTCGTCACCTGTGTGGACTACCAGACAAAGTTGAAAGATAAATAAATAAATAAATAAATAAATAAATAAATAAATAAATAAATAAATAAATACTATCACCAAGTCAACGCTGGTACTTTTTTAAAATTTGTAAAACAACATGCAAAACAACTTATATATATGCTGACTCATTGAAGTCTGACATACATACTAAAAATAGCATCGCACAGAGGTTATGTGGAGTTCATTTTCTTAGTGAGCGAGCTTTTAGTAATCATAAAGGTGCGGGATGGATTTAGATTACAAAACCGGTTCACGGAGGGAATCACTATTTAATAAAATAAAATCAGGGAAGGTTATGGTTGTGGTTATGGTTTTGGATCTCATCGCTGTCACATCCTACATAGGTACAGTCCATCACTGTCACCATGGTTACATAATATCAGAACATAAAAAACGAAATCACTGCAACTTTTCTATAAATCTATCGATATATGAGGAAAGGAGAGGCTAGAGGCTCTGACTGTCTCACGTGAGAGAAGGTGACACAATGAGGTAAGACATTGTGGATAACGTCGTGGAGCATGGGTGTTAAGTTGACCTCTCTCCAGATAATGTTTGTGGAACTAATGTGTCTAATATGTTGGGTCTGGTATTCCAATCACAGAGGATAATTAATGCAGTGCTTTCATATAAATTTACCTGGAAAAATAACCCTATCATTGTGGTCGCTGTAGTCAATGGACGACCTCAGGCCACTAAAAGTTGTCTGGGGGTTAGACTTACACATGTAAAATGTACTAACGTTTGCATTGAGAACTACGAATAGGTAAACAAAATTTTACTCCGTGATCAATTACAGTACCGCGTCGTATTACCACGAATTTCAGGTTGACTGGTTTTGCCTTCAAAAACGAGTGTGTACTAAGAAATTAAAGTGAAAGCTCATTTTTACACTGTTTTCAAGTTATCAATATCAACCAAAAATGTCGACAAGATTTAAATGACCAGACATTCTCTCACATGGTTTGATTCTTTTTTTGGTAAATACACTTAGCATTTGATTTCAATTGAAGACAACTTTGATACCGTTGCATGCAAACCACTGAACTAATTCAAGCTCGAAACCACACAGTGAGGTTCTGAAATTAACAATCACGTCATATTAACCGTGATGACTCATCAATCGCACTTGTTACAAACAATTGCGAAATACTAGTATAATGGTAGGTTACCTGTCCATGTTGAAGCTGACGTTATATTAATATATAAGGCGAACTCAGGCCGTGTTTTAACACTATCTGTATGTGCTTCATTTTGGACATTCATAATTTTCTTTCACGAACCTTTTAAAAGACGCTGCGTACACTGTATCTCGCTCGGTTGTTTGCTTCCTTTTCGATGGTCGTGTCGTCAGAGACTGTGTACTTGGACCCATAATTCCATTCGATATCGGTGGTTGACGTATACTATTTCCGTCGGGGGCGTTGGGCTAGCTTTTGAAACCGTAGTATCAGCATATTTAGGAAAGGTTACGGAAGTTGTTGTTGTTTGGGCTAGGGTTAAATAAAGAAGTGTATTTCCTCTAACTTGGTTTGCAAAATGTCCCGCCCAACAACAGACGTCTCTATTCTAGAGATGTCATGCGATGACGAATCGGTGAAACTGGCCTTTCTTGGTCTACTCAGCATGTGCAATGCAGCGAAGCTAATATCAGCCTTGCCTTGTTCCACTTTCTTGTAGTGTGGTGTAGTGTAGTGTGGTGTGGTGTGGTGTGGTGTAGTGTAGTGTCTTGCAATGTAGTGTAGAATAGTGATATGTAATGTAGTGCAGTATACAAAAGTATACTATTGTATACTATCCTATACTACATTATTGTGTGTAATGTAGTGTGGTAAACTATAGGATAGTACACAATTGTATACTTTTGTATTATACTGCAACCTTTAATGTTATATTTATAGTTTTACATAACAATGAAACCATATATGGAGGTTCTGAAATTAACAATTACGTCATATTTAACGTGTTGACTCATTAATCGTACTTGTTACAAACAATTGCGAAATACGTGATTTTCAGATGTGCAAAACATAATTTGTTTCCTAACAGAATATCATTGTACTGCACAAAGTTAAATGTATGTTGACTTCATTTCGGAAAGCATAATGACAATTACCAAATATCCTGAAAGGAATTAATTTAGCTCTGAGACTCGCAACACTAGTATAATGGCGAATCGCCTGTTCGTGCGTGTTGAAGCAGTCATTATATCAAGGACAACTCAGACCGCGTTGTAACACTATCTCTGTGTTTCATTTTGGACATTCATGATTATCTTTCATGTACCTTTTTAAAGATGCTGCGAGTCACAATTGAATTCCATTTCAGTTATTCACTGCACTAATAAAAGTGTTGTCGCAATTGCGCAAGCGTATCTCGTTTGTTTGCGTCCAATTCAACGGTCGTATCGTCAGAGACTGCGTATCTGGACCCACAATTCCATTCGATATCGGTGGTTGCCATAGATACACACTATTTCCGTTGGGCTAGCTTTAGAAACAGCAGTATCAGCGTGTTTAGAGAAGAATACTAAAGAATGCAAATAAACTAACAACCAGTAAATCAGAATTTAAAGATGTCACAATCCGCCAGGACATGACAAAAATCAGGGGGAAGAAAACAGGCGACTGCTCCAAGAAGTGAGACAGTTACAAAGACTAGATATCAGGAAATGTAAAGTTCAAGGTCGTAGCCCCCCCCCCCCTCCCATCCCCCCTCGAACAGGACAATAAGGAAGATAGTACTGGGAGTAGAAGACAATGTAAATAAGAAACCACAGTTTGTAAATCGTACTAACACTGTCAATAAGGACTCTATTAATTTGGACTATTTGTGTTGTGTGTATACTAACACACTCTCTCTCTCTCTCTCTCTCTCTCTCTCTCTCTCTCTCTCTCTCTCTCTCTCTCTCTCTCTCTCTCTCTCTCGGCTTTTTGAACAATAAAACCTCAGGAGCAGTCGGTTTACATGTACCTTGTACTTTGCAAAATTGTACACTTCATTTACCTACCATACATTTAATTATGTCAATAGCCAAGCAAATGCGTGTATCTGCCACAATATCTCTCCATAGGTGAATTAAAGTGAAGTTTATATAGCCATACAGTTGTATAATAATGTATTGACTCGAGTAATATACACATGCACATACATACATACATACATACATACATACATACATACACATATACATACATACGCACGCACATGCATGCATACTCGCACTAATGCATGCACGCACATAAATAAATAAATAAATAAATAAATAAATAAATAAATAAATAAATAAATAAATAAATAAATAAATAAATGTTAAAGCAACGCAACTTTATTAGTCACACTTTTTGAAATTTCAAACAATGACTTATTTTATGTGAAACATTCCAATTCTAAAACATTTTAAATCATTACATATCAATTATAGGGCGGAAAAATGATATAACCGGTACCTTATTCACACATACATACATCTGTACATTCTATACCACATTGTATCATGTCACCAGCTGTTCAATACTTACAAAAATACCCTGAAAAAATCGCCTTGGAGCAAAACAGAAGAACGACGAAAATTTAATGATTTCTGCCCTTAGACTTACAGTTTCCTTTCATCGACTTCCATGATAGACAAAGACACGCGGAGTCATTGAAATGTTTAGGGAATGATCATCAACATCTAGGAATGCACATAGTACAGCAGATTTGGGATTTCGCGGACTATTACTGTATTTGTCATTCCAAGGATTAGTTGAGTAACTTCCGTAGTATCCCAATGATCCACTCACATGTTGAATTTGTTCCTGATATATTTTCCTTAACCAATCAGTAACCTCCATTTTCTTCGTCTCATCGAGACCTTTATGCGAAACTAGTGAAGCTACATGGGGATTGAATGCACCAACAGTGCCGTCGAATTTGGCAATACCCATAACAGAGCCCAGTTTCGTATCAGGTGATGGACTGCCACCATTATTTCTCCCTGTCTGACCAACCCCCTTTTCTGTCAGTGTAATATTGAGTCGGTATTTCATATTATTATGCTGTTTGTCTGGAATAAACTGCAAAATAAGATACCTATTCCGTTCTATCAGCACGATGTTAATGGCCAGGGACCAAGAGATCTGGTTTGACACCTGCGGTGCCTGATTTCCTGGCGCCATATTCGTTTGAACTTTGACAGTGTAAACAGTCTTCAGATTCGAATGATACTCTTTACCATTACGAGTAGTTAACATAGTTGACTCCAGATTTAGAGTTGTCCATGAATTTTGAGATTTCATATCGAATCCGTACATTCGTGGTTCAAACTTTATACCCGTGAATTTCGCCCTGGCCTTATTACTCATCGAGTGAAATTTAAAGGCTTCATACAAAAACTGCATAAATTTCGAGATATTATTTTTACATAGTAGTGATTTTTCAATACGATCAAGCTGCTCGGGTGTCATTTGTGGAAAGCGAATGAAGGATAGCAGTTGGTCAATATATTTGTCTGTCGTGTGTGTATGTGTCTTGGCTTGTACCCACTTTGCAACGCCGTTATACAATACATATTCATCAGTAATATACAGCTCAGTGGTTTCTAAGAGTTTACACAAATGGTCAAAGTGTAAACCCACCCACTCCCTGGCAACCAACGCCTCATCTAAATTTTCACAAATCAAATCAAAACAACTGTTTGACAAACTCTCTAAACTAAAACTTTCTGCAAACTTCCACCACTGTAAAGCCCCGTTTACATTGCTGTAATTTTCGACTTGTCTAACCATGTAATCTTCACATAAAGACTTAATCTGATGAACGTTGTATTTATCTGCTAAAGATAATAAAGGTACAGCACTCTTAATATCTAAATCTATCTGCCCACAATACATAAATCTTAAAAATCTATCAAAAACCTTAACACATTCTGGTGTCTCTTCTAAAGCAACGATAGGTTTCTTAGCATCTGCCCAGCGGCCTTCCACCAACATGGTACGGAAAACGTCACTGAAGTTGGCCAGCAGGAACTTATGTGCATGGTATTTCTTTGCCCCGACTTTCAACTCTACGTCACTGAGGTCAGAGTTGTTGTATAGATTTGTAGATAGGTCAGTCACAAAGGATTTAATTGAACCAACTGTTTCTCTGGACGTTATTACCACAACTCTGTAACCACCGGTTGCCATAGTTTCAACCTAACTTAAAAGATAAAAAAAATGAAAAATGAAATCTTAAAATATGTTTCAAATGTGTACGAAATGATACTGTGGTAACATTCATTAATTAATTAATTCATTCATTCACTCATTCATTCATTGCCAATTTGAAAGTCAATATGTACATGTCAATAATGACCACATAAGACAACATGTTAATTGGCAAAACGTTTTCTAGCTTTTAAGTTTTACAGTATAAATGGTATAGGCTTGGTGTTTCGCTCATGGGAAATTACGTTTTTTGACACAAAGATATAGACATATTTCAACTCTAGACTAACAATAACTGAGACACAACACAACACAGCATGAGCCTTTGTCGAATCACATTGAACATTGATAAACATCAGTTTTCTTTAAAAATGCAGTAAAAACAGGCTTCTACTGAAAGAATATACATGGACTTGATGGTTGTAATGGTTGCAATTGTTCATTTGTGAAAAGCAAGATCGTGTGTTCTGATCTCTAGATCTGGTAGTATATATACAGGAGTTAAATATTGGAACAATTAAATCTCATACTGAGAGTGGGAATCATCTGCTAAAAGAACCCGTAAACCAGATACTAGTTTTCTCTAAATCGCCGTTTGAGGGCGCAATTTCTAGATCATTGTGGTATATGCATACCTGGATTGGTCAGTTCCTTTGGTATGTTATGAGGTTGTTGTAATCCAGTACAGCGCCGTTAAACCTGCCCGTACTAGCGACTTTGACCTAATGAGGCAAATAAGAAAGGATTTCGTTACAACTAATCAAGAAGAAACTGTTAAAAAATCATGTTAAAATAGTTAGTTCTGAATAAAACAGTGAATTTGTTACCATAATACTTTTACTTTGATATGTTTGAGGGTACTAGAGACGTACTGGATCGATCGTTCGATTACTCAATTATAAGCCTGCTGTCCCCTGTGCTGTTACAGCTCCGAAGTATTGCGACAAGTGTGTCTTTGGGTGGAAGTAATTTAAAAAAAAAAAATGTAAAGTAAAATAAAATTCCGACCTACCTACCCAATTTTCGGAAGTTATGTTATTGAAAACAAACATTTGTTTTTATTTTTGCCTAATATAATATACATGCATATACAATTCATAATTTGAACCCATATACTACATAGATAGTATCGGTATATATCTAAAGAATTCATACATATAACTACGTCTTTCATTGGGTCAATTCCTATGAATTCATGCATAAATTAAAACAACGGAAGTACACAGATTTGTCAGGCTACACCACAGATAACTAACACTACACTAACAAACTAAAGAATCACACAGGAAGTTGAGATCACTCACCACGTGTCTTAGGGACGATCGCACAATGTCGCACACGCTCAACAAACGACCACCGCTCGTGTAGGTCAAAAACCCCTCTCCCCCACTCGCCCTAAACGAACATTCACAAGTGCGATATCAGACGTTTAAATATGATGAAAAATGTAGTGGACACACCACTACGATCGAAGTAATGTAAAAACAAGATTGTAAACACATAAAAAAAAATTAACCGAAACCCAGCACCATATCTCACATAAGAGGTAAATTTTTATCAACTTATCAACATCTCAGTAGTAAATACAAAAGCTGTTATCATTGAAGGGAGTGAAAATGTTCCGTCGGAATTTGGTTTATAAGTGCACAGATGAAGTTCAGTAATTATATTGACGCCTGACAAAGTTCGCTTATTGAGCATGTGTGTCATTGTGCGATCGACTCACGCAGATTGAGTAAATACTAACGGGTATTGACCTCAGCCTCACTACAGCTGCATAAATGGAATGCCCTCCATATACTGGTTGAACTTCTCAGGTACAAGTCAGCGATCATTGAATGTAAACGTCTGAGCTTAACCTCATTTGTTGGTAAAACTTGTAGCATTATTTTCAAGTAAAGGCGATTTGGTACCGTGTCAAGAAACCTGCAAGCGTCGGGCTAGGCAAGTACCCTGGGTGAGTAGCCACGTGTTTGCGTGGTTAATGCCATCGTGATCGTGTGATGTATAAGGCCTGGGAAGTTAGAGTGTGCGTTAACGCTACGCCTAGTTACGTGTGTTCCGAAGTGGACGCTTTCTTCACATACCTTTTAAAAGATGCTGGAGTGTACTAATTGTCTTCCGGTTATTCACTGCACGATATGGATGGTCGTCACTGTATTCTCGAGCACTACCCATCTGATACAAAAAAGCAAGAAGAGATGCGCTGTCATATGAATGGACGTCTTGACCCACAATTCTAAGAATTAGGTCCCTGTGTGTACACATGCATATTCATAAGATGTTGCTGAAGGACGAATATTCTAATTTATGGAGGGGTGCACGGGTGGGGTGGGGGCGCACAGGCACTTGGTTCCCAAGATGTGTATCAGTATGTTTCTATCAGAATACAATAAAATGTCGATAATACTGACTTTTTTATCCAATTGTATAGAAAAATAATACTTATTTTTGTGATCGCGCAAGTCCACTCACCGCGAGATACATGTACAGACAAGATTTGCAACAGAACACAGTTTAACACAGTTTTTCTAGTTCTGTAACTGATGAACAGAAATTGCTCAAAGTAAAAAAAGAATTGAATACCGTGCGTACGGTCACATGAAATTTCAACCGGCCGGTTTACTCAGCAAACATTTCGAAAATTGCACCTTCTGTCACTTCCTAGTTCCCTAATTTAATGAGCTTCCGATAAATCGTGTCGTTGTTACAATCGGACTATGCCTACCAAAGATATCAATCGATTTCTGATGCCATGTAGGAGAATTTGAGCAAATATTGTTTTTCTAACTACCTTCCATGAACATGATTGGATATCGGTGTTTGTGGAGAGCGCTACTATCGGCAGACGAGCTTGATGCAGATGTACACGTAAAGGTAAATGACCTTTATATATTTATTGCAATGGCCTCGCTCTCAGCGTATGCAAATTTATGATTAATAGTTGTGGTTTCATTTTAACGAGCAACTTCCGTTTCCTGTTGACTATTTCTTATCATATCCATCCAGAAAATGGATACTAAAAAACCGGTTTCATGTTACAGAATCAAACGGATATTGAATCTTTCAACAAATCGTGTATATAAATAAGTTTCTAGATAAAACAGGTTTCGGGGGAGTCAGTATCAAACTAGTGGTATGGTGAAAGCAGAGTTCATCTCGATATGATGGTTGAAACTCTTCTGTCGGTATTGACAGCCGTTGCCGTTTTTGCGACGTTGGCAACGGCGACACAGAATTTGAACCCGACAGGACAAAATGTCTGTGTCCGTACGAGGTAAGTGCATCGATCGGATACCGGATAGGTGATTAACAAATTTTCATGTGTTTTTGATGACATGGCCTCTCAGAAAATAGGGTAGATAGGTCGGGATGTATTTTCTTTTGACCTTTTTATTTTGAAAAATATTGATTCAACCAAAAAGTGAACGACATCTAGGTCAGAATACCCCTTCTATGATAGTTTGGTGAAATATTTTACAGACATCACTCGGGAAAGAAAACAGAAGGTCGAGAAGACAAACATTTGCTATACTCTTAGTTTTAAATGCTTAACAAATGTTTGGGGTCGGCGGCTAGGGTTAACTCAACTAGGGTCAGTTGAGTTATTCAAAAATAACATTTTTTTTCGTTCCTAGACTAGTGATGAAAATTTCGAGGACTGCTATTTCGTATGTATATAATTATGGAGAACAATCTTCCTGCAAATTAGTAAACCAGGCTTTCTTTCTTTAAAAAAAATCATTTCTGGGATATTGTTGAAAAGTGTAGGTTAGAAATGGATTATTTCTATCTAGATTTGATGGGAATGAGCTTAATACTTGAAGGTAAATATTTATCAAACAAAGAATGGGAACTCACTGCATCACACTTTAGCACAAATGCAGCGGTAATAGCTCATACGTTGTATAAATTATGTTCAGATGGGGAACTTTGTCTATGACGAGTTTTATAGAAACAACATATCGACCATTTCACTACTAGGGTAGTGAGAGAAACATATTTCTTGTATTGTATGGCTGTAATTCCATGTATAACAGCAAAGACGGAACGATATTCTAATGTTGTTTGCTGTATATCTATGCATATGCGCTCATGAATTCATTAATGCATGCATACATACATACATACATACATACATACATACATACATTCATACATACATACATGCATGCATGCATACATGAGTGTGTGCACGTGCTTGTGTGTGTGTGTGTGTGTGTGTGTGTGTGTGTGGTGATAGGTGAGTAAATAAAATTTAAAGCACGGGTAAGAACAAGAATTGGTAATAAAACAGTTTGTCGACTTGCTCTACGGGGTATATCGAGAAAGAGGTAATGAGATACAAGGCGATATTAGAGAATGAATGGGGACACATAGGAAAAGGCCAGGGAAGATTGAGATGATTTCTGCCTACAGTCATCCTGTCTGTCGAACTTTTATGGATAAGAGTGCAGTAACATTTACATAAATTGTGATATTGTATTGTTATCGCAGGGCTGTAGATGCACATTAACATTTACATGTACATAAATTGTGATTGTATTGTTATCGCAGGGCTGTAGATGTACATTAACATTTACATGTACATAAATTGTGATATTGTATTGTTATCGCAGGGCTGTATATGTACATTAACATTTACATGTACATAAATTGTGATATTGTATTGTATTGTCATTGCAGGGCTGTAAATGTACCAATGCAGAGAATATCCACATCAATAGCTGAACTAGTGTGCTGTGATGGTTGGGGTCAACTACAAGGTCAACGAGAATGCCTTTTAAGTAAGTTTCATCCCAGTTACGTCATGATCTTATATAGTCAGCAGACCACGTGATCCGCATAAATTAAAGACCCAGATCACCAGGGCAGATTGGGATTAAAACTTAGGTTTGATAAAAAAAAGTTCTTAACTCAAGAAATTGTGAAAATAAAGTAACATCTCCAAAGAGTATGCAGACCACGGTGATGACGTTTTTTGAATGTTCGTATATACCTAATAAGGCAATTATTTTGACCATCTTTGAATATAATATATTAGCTCCTTGAATGACGTATGAGATCACAAGAGATTACGATCTATATGTCAAATTAATTTTATAGTACAATAACATTAACATGTATATACATTGTGATATTGTATATGTCAATCTGGACATGGTGTTGTTATTTTTGTTCGCAGTAGTAAAGTGTGTGTTTGTGATGATTTTAGGAACTACTTTTTTGTTAACCCAATGATATATGTATACCAGTACTGAGTTATTAGTAGCCTTATCACTGGCGTATTGATATATTAGAAGTTTCATGTGTTTTTCCGAACTATGGCGGGCTGTAATAAAGTTGAAGTATTTAGTTCTAAGACGAAACCTCTCCGTGTTTTGTGTAAACCGTGTGCTTTGGTATGAAAGTATCACAGTGTTATATTCAGTAAATCTGATATGTAGATAAACCATAAGGACAGGAATTGTAAACAAATACATTAAAGTGGCACAGGCTGAATTTATAAACTTTTTACTCAGCAAAAACAAAATGGAGAAAATACTGAGCTATGTTAACAATTGAGAAAAAAATACCCCCATATTAAAAAATACAGCATCTAAAGTTCTAACAATAAACATATGATTCCTGTAAACTTGAATGTATTGCCTGTTTATCTTTCAGGATGTCCACGTGGATATTTCGGGCAAGACTGTTCTAGAGTCTGTCCGTGTCCAATAAACGCTGAATGTAAACCGACCAATGGCAGTTGTCCTTGCAAACCTGGGTGGACAGGAAAGGGTTGTGAGCTTGCATGTGATGCGAACCACTATGGTACAAGTTGTTCCCAAACATGTGATTGTAAAAATGGCGGCTCGTGTGATCCTCACTATGGTAACTGTACTTGTAATCCTGGTTGGCATGGAAACGACTGTGGTTTGGCTGATGTGGATACCTACTCTGGTAAGAATCGTTTCAGGCGAGCTACATGTAAGTACAGGTGTGAAAATGCTGGCTCTTGTGATATGCAGAAAGGCAAATGTTCCTGTAGTGCTGGATGGAAAGGTAAAAAATGCACAGTACCATGCATTGAGAATAGATACGGTCCAAACTGCAAGAAGAGGTGTAAATGTAAAAACAACGGGTCATGTGACAGATTTGTAGGATGCATTTGTGCACCAGGCTGGATAGGGAATAAATGTGCTGAGCAGTGTTCACATGGCTACTATGGTGACGGATGTCAACAAAGATGTAATTGTCAAAATGGCGGATATTGTGACCCTATCAAAGGTTGTATTTGTAAACCGGGATGGGAAGGTGGCAACTGTACAGAAATGTGTTCAGATGGTTACCATGGTAGCGGTTGTAAAGAAATATGTCATTGTGAAAATGAAAGTGTTTGCAATACTGTACTAGGGTGTGTCTGCAAACCAGGATGGACTGGTGAAAATTGTTCTGAAACCTGCCAAGCTGGTTACTACGGTAACAGCTGTAGTCAAGTTTGTGATTGTCAGAATGGACGAATTTGTGATGCTGAAAAGGGATGCATATGTCAACCTGGCTGGACAGTGAAGACATGCGCTGAGAGCTGCCCATATGGTTACTATGGTGATGAGTGTCAACAAGTATGTAGGTGCCAAAATGATGGAACTTGTGATAGTGTAACTGGAAGGTGTATGTGTTCACCTGGGTGGCGGGGTAGACACTGTGCCACTAGATGTGCCAGTTCTGGTCCGACTGCCCATAACCGATGTAGGTGTCTGAACAATGGGTCATGCGATTGTAATGAAGGATGCAGATGTAAATCTCATGGGAAGAGAAAACGTTGTCAACCGCAGTGCCGGTGTCAAAATGGCGGCGTGTGTGATAAAATGGTTGGCTGTATTTGTAAACCCGGATGGAGAGGTGATAATTGCTCCATTCGAGATCATAATGGTTACTATGGCGACGCATGGAAATCACTGTGTAACTGTCCTAATGGCGGGTTCTGTGCCAAAGGGATTGGCTGTCTATGCCGACCAGGGTTGCTGAGTAACAAAACATGTAATCAATGTCCACTTGGTTACTATGGTGACGGCTGCAAACAGGAGTGTGATTGTTAATCTCATAAAATTATTGTTGCTAATGAAGGGATACAATAACTGCAAGATGTCTCGGGTTTCATGCCAATGAAAGGACGGACGCTAGGGTAGAAAGACTGATACACCAACTTGGCCAAGACATTGTAGATTCGGTGAAAGTGCTATCGTCAACCAAACTAGAAAAATCGCGGGCAAACAAACCAATTACGGTGAAGATCGTTCTCGAAAATGCCATTCAGAAGAGGAAAATTATAAGAGCTCAGTATCGTCTAAGAGAATATGGCGAAGTTTGCAACATTAGTCTTCATGAAGGGAGGAAGGTGTTTGCGAGACTAAAAAACCGTGATACACATATAGAGGATGGTTATGTGAATGTGAATGCTAACGATACCATTGACTATTAATTAAATAAGCTATTAAGAGTTATGAATATTCAGTGTGCATCTAACAAATATACATTTTTGCTAATTCCCATGAGGCAAGTGTTCCACTATAAAGAGAACTAAATAGATGAAAAGGAGTCTCAATTCGGTGTTTCTGCTGTTGCAAATACTAGTGTAATGTCCAGAACACCCAGTTTTACGAAAATATCTTTATTTCCTGGTGTGTCTTTCCCCTTTAAACAAATGTCTGAAAAGTATGGATAAAGAAGACAAAAGACTTACCCTTGTGGTAGGAACAGTCATAATACAGCCCGATTCATCTCAGTGTTACACTAGTTCTATTTGGCAGAACCAACCATCAAGAGACTAATAAAACACTGGCACACGTTACACTTCCAGATAACAAGATTAAGTGAATACAGTTTATTGCAATATTTGTATATGTCTGTGGCTAGCTCACAGTACTTTGTCACATGTACACGAAATTGCACTCTTGCTATAATCTGAAAGCGTACAATGTGCAGTTTCTTGCATCAAACAGAGGTGGTGAACACTAATATGAAACGTGCTGTAACAGATCCAGTGAGCACTTACAGGGTAATCAAGATAGGGGTGATCGCACTTCGTTCACACCTTCAATGATAACAGGTTATGTATTTACTATTGAGATGTTGATACGTTGATTAAAATTTACTTCTGATGTGATATACAGTGCTGGGTTTCTAGTAGTATTTTAATGTGCTTTATGTCATGTTTTTTTTACATTGCATCAATCGTAGTTGTGTGACCCTACAATTTTTGTCATGGTTGACATTATATATAAACATATATCTATCTATCTATCTGTCTATCTATCTGTCTGTCTGTCTGTCTGTCTGTCTGTCTGTCTGTCTGTCTGTCTATCTATCTATCTATCTATCTATCTATCTATCTATCTATCTGTCTGTCTGTCTGTCTGTCTGTCTGTCTGTCTATCTAACTAACTATCTGTTTGTTTGTCTGTCTGTCTGTCTATCTGTCTGTCTATCTATCTAGCTATCTATCTATATATCTATATATCTATCTGTCTATCTATCTATCTATCTATCTATCTATCTGTCTGTCTGTCTGTCTGTCTGTCTGTCTGTCTGTCTGTCTGTCTGTCTGTCTACCGACCTACCTACCTACCTGTCTGTCTGTCTATATATCTCAGAAGAATTCTCCATTTTCCATTACTGGAACTCAGTAAAAGTATGGCACATACATGTACTATTCAGGGGATGTTTAATCAGCTCTTGTATAAAGTTTGATGCAGCAGCTTTCCACACGTAATGTTCACAGATAGACAGACAGACAGACAGACAGACCTGACAAATCTCGACTAATACTCGTCCCACAGACAGTTAAAACCTAGCCTAGAAAATAGAAAATTATATTTGATTTAGGTGTAACACATTCTATCGCACTGACCATTATACGAGTCAAATATACCCACCTTTACCTTACCTGTGACCCACCTAACCACCCACTCTGTCCAGGGGTAGTACGGTTTTGTCCTTGTTATTTAATAAGTATTTAATCATTATTTCATGATGTTATCATTACTTTATTATTTGATAATTGATTTTTGAATATTTAATTATTATTTGACAATTTTACCATCATTTAATTATCTTTTTTTTTCATTGAAGTGGCCATATGGATGTTTCTTTTATCACAGCAACCTACTTTTTTAATTTATAAAACAATTTTATCACAGCAACCTACTTTTTTAATTTATAAAACAATTTTATCATAGCTTCCTACTTGTTTAATTTATAAAACAATTTTATCACAGCAACCTACTATTTTAATCTATAAAACAATTTTATCATAGCTTCCTACTTTTTTAAGTTTATAAAACAATTTTATCATAGCAACCTACTTTTATAATTTATAAAACAATATTATCATAGCAACCTACTTTTTTAATTTATAAAACAATTTTATCATAGCAACCTACTTTTTTAATTTATAAAACAATTTTATCATAGCTTCCTACTTTTTTAAATTTATAAAACGATTTTATCACAGCAACCTACTTTTTTAATTTATAAAACAATTTTATCATAGCAACCTACTTTTTTAATTTATAAAACAATTTTATCACAGCAACCTACTTTTTTAAGTTTATAAAACAATTTTATCATAGCAACCTACTTTTTTAATTTATAAAACAATTTTATCATAGCAACCTACTTTTATAATTTATAAAATAATTTTATCACAGCAACCTACTTTTTTAATCTATAAAACAATTTTATCATAGCTTCCTACTTTTTTAATTTATAAAACAATTTTATCACAGCAACCTACTTTTTTAATTTATAAAACAATTTTATCATAGCTTCCTACTTTTTTAAATTTATAAAACGATTTTATCACAGCAACCTACTTTTTTAATTTATAAAACAATTTTATCATAGCAACCTACTTTTTTAATTTATAAAACAATTTTATCACAGCAACCTACTTTTTTAAGTTTATAAAACAATTTTATCATAGCAACCTACTTTTTTAATTTATAAAACAATTTTATCATAGCAACCTACTTTTATAATTTATAAAATAATTTTATCATAGCAACCTACTTTTTTAATCTATAAAACAATTTTATCATAGCTTCCTACTTTTTTAATTTATAAAACAATTTTATCACAGCAACCTACTTTTTTAATTTATAAAACAATTTTATCATAGCAACCTACTTTTTTAATTTATAAAACAATTTTATCATAGCAACCTACTTTTTTAATTTATAAAACAATTTTATCATAGCTTCCTACTTTTTTAAATTTATAAAACAATTTTATCACAGCAACCTACTTTTTTAATTTATAAAACAATTTTATCATAGCAACCTACTTTTTTAATTCATAAAACAATTTTATCATAGCAACCTACTATTTTAATCTATAAAACAATTTTATCACAGCAACCTACTATTTTAATTTATAAAACAATTTTATCATAGCTTCCTACTTTTTTAAGTTTATGAAACAATTTTATCATAGCTTCCTACTTTTTTAATTTATAAAACAATTTTATCATAGCAACCTACTTTTTTTAATTTATAAAATAATTTTATCACAGCAACCTACTTTTTTAAATTTATAATACAATTTTATCATAGCAACCTACTTTTTTAATTTATAAAACAATTTTATCATAGCAACCTACTTTTTTTAATTTATAAAACAATTCTATCATAGCAACCTACTTTTTTAAGTTTATAAAACAATTCTATCATAGCTTTCTTCTTGAAAAATGAATGCGAAACAATAAGACCAAAAAGCAACAACTACAAAATGTTTAAAAAAGTGTGTTATCATTTTACACATTTATCAGTCATTTTGCCATTTAGTGAGTTACAAATAAGGACTTGAAATGTGTTGTTTCATGCTGATTTTTCGCTGGCCATACCTGTAGAAACTAGTAGTACTCTAATGAAACTGGTGGGGTTTTTTGTATCCTTGATGTTTTAGGACTGTATCATTCGATTGGAACACGCCCTCCTCAAAATCAAGCCAATGAAATGCGTTGCTGGTTATTCAACAAACCAAAAACATTAGTGTCTGTGGCTACTGTTAGGCCTTGCCAAAATTTTCCATGGTGGCGCTCTAATTCTAGTCTAGAGTTCTAAACTGGTACAGTATTACATATTAAAAACTTCATTGCTAATACCAGTCTAGTCAAGACGGTTATGAAAGGTGTTAAATTGTGGTGCTCTCCTGTAGTGAACGAAGTGCAAAGGGCGCATGTCAGTAGTAATCCATCACAAACTGACAGGCTGTCGTCATCGCTCATTAATATTCATTTGATACAGAAACGTTTATAACCTTTCTGACGTTTCTAGGACTGCACTGATACGCAAATGTCAAACCAGGACTCCAATCTCTTTAAACTAAAATCAGGTGGAGACGCGACGACATCATCGTGTTTATATGAACATAGTAGTGGGGGGAGCACAGCTCCACAGATATATATGTTTGAACAGCCGTCTTGACTAGACTGGTATTAGTAATGATACGTAATACTGTACCAGTTTAGAACTCTAGACTACTCCACTTCCTGTCTGTGCGTACCTTGGGGTATATATAGCATAGGTTACTTGGTTAATCATACAGCATTGCTGCTTTCTCGATATCTAAACACGAAATACATCCCCAATTCACATTTCTACTGAATACAAAGGGACAAAAGACAAACAAACAAAACTTAATTCTAAAGAGAAGAAAACTGCAACTTCAAAAACATTGATACTTTTACTAGAACGAAAGTTTTTATAGAGCAAAGAATTGCAAGTTGGTGATACCCCTAATTTGAGTGAGGGCGCTGTATTCTCAGTTCCTGTTTGCAGTCTGGAATGGCCTATTAGATATTAATAACAATAGACAGCTAAAGGAGGAACAGCAGCCAGACTGGTTGATAGGGGTACTTGTAACATAAGCTGAGGTATTAAAATGAGTAACATACCATAAATTCTGAGTGTATATATGTCGGTTCAGAAACAATTTTAATAATGTAAGTTCTCTTTGTTTTAACAATGTTGCGAGATCGAGAGAGGTAAAGTGACATTTTCTGACTCACTGGGCATTATAGCTAAAATAATACAGGCTTGATGTCTCACTTATGAGACATTCTGTTTTATTTTAACACAGAGATAGACATATTTCAACTCTAGACTAACAATAACAGAGACACAATAAACACAGCAGGATCCTTTACCCAATCACATTGAACTCTGATAAGCATTGCTATTCTTTCGCACAATGACTGCAATTGTTTATTTTCTAACTGGTATCCAACATTTCAGCTTTACTACTGCTACATCCCCCGCGACACCTATGTTAATTGCATCCTCATGCATTATGTTGTTTGAAGATGTGTAATAAATGTCCTCTTACATGAGTGAATCACCAAGCCTACACCATTTTAGTTGTATCTACAATTATCTTGGATAATTATCAGTCTCGCCATTAGTCAGATTCTTTTTTGACACACAATACAAAAGTTCAAGCGTGTCACGCAATGACGGAACCCCAACGCCCTCGCAATGGATGGCAGGACATACAGAAGTTATTTTCACGACTGATTCGGTTTATTATGTCGCCGTATTTTCACTTACAATCGGTCGTGAAAATACGGCGGCAAAATAAACCGAATCAAGCGTGAAAATAACTTCTGTATGCCCTACCGTCCATTGCAAAGTCGTGGTGTTCGGTTATTATTACATATGTACACCAAACGTAATAATTCAGAAAAGGGCAAACATCACTGCGTAGTGATTTAGGTCACCCAACATCAGCTGGTAACCTTTTTTACACGGTCCTATTGTTATGCAAATTTCTGACTTCTGATTGGCTGATGAGCCCCTTTGCAAGCTTTTAGTCAATCATAATGGTTCAGCCTAGTGTATGACTAACTTCTGATTGGCTAGTGAGTCCCACTTCTATCTGTCAGTCACAATGGTTCCGCCTACCGTTGTTAGGAGACTGTCTGACTGACTGCTAATTGGCTAATGAGTCCCACCTGTTCCTGTCAGTCACAGTGGTTCCGCCTACCGTTGTTAGGAATTGACCAATGTGCCATCCGTACATCTGTCAAACTTGTTCCGCCTACCTTGGGTACATTGTGAGGTGTTCATGTACACCGACATAGAAATTCTCTCACAATGTCTGGTTCCAGTCTACTAAATATAGCACTGTTCGTAGTTATTATATCGCCTGTAAGATGTAGCGTGTCGTTCCGCCCTCACCGGCGAGGTTAACCAATGTGTGAGGGCGCCCCGCCACGGTGTACCTTACAGGCTTGTAGTTATATTGTCACTAGAACATTTATCAGTGATAAGGTTTACTGCTCCCTTGTTATTCAATTCTTGCAAGATTTTGAAATCATTCGGTATAACGTTTTTTTTATAAGGAAAAAATTCATAATAGTGGTGATTGATGTTTTTCCCCATACTATCTTCATGAAATGGCCAAAAACCGTACAAATCAATTTTGCTGCAAAATAACGTTGCTATGGTGAGCATTATCATTCCTTGGCTACTACCAGTTGTGTTCCAAAATCTGGAAAGACAAGAGAGAAATGTAAGATTTTTAGGAGGCATTAGCTGAATATAAAAATGGGGAGGGGAGTGGGGTTATTTTGCTGTATTATACAAATAACTGATTACGATTTTGCATCATCTTCCTTTTCTACGTTGAACTAAGTGTTTATAAGTGATTGTTGTGATGTATAACACTTTAGTGTTTATTGCATTCCCTAGAACGGTTAAATACAAGAACAATTCTATGAAATTCACATTGGAATATGATATCCCCATCCATCCATCGATCTGCATCCGCCCATCCATCCACCCCAACCAGCCATTGATTCACATGAGGATGCCATTCCTTCCTTCCTTCCTTCATCCATCCCTCCCTCCCTCCATCTGTCCGTCCGTCAGTACACGTAGCAGCTGGTCATGTGCGAGATTAATTGTCAATTTACGTCACTTTGTTTCCCTCACACGACTTTTACACCCCAATTTACTCGATCCACGACACTATTACATTTACTGCCCCCTTAGCTAACCTCATGTACCACTTTACGTCACCTACCTGTTCATATAGTGAGGCCATACTGGACTTCTTGCATATGCAACCCTGTAGGTGAAGTTTCGCTTAAGTAATGTCTCGTTGACCATGAATGTAAGGGTCGATATCTCATCATCAAATGTCATATTAAACGGGAACCAAACAATTGAATCGTGCAGATTTTGAAGAGCAGTGAAGTATCTTTTCTTGTCGGAATACTTTGGAGGCGTTTTCCTCAAGCCGTCCAGATATCTCTTAAAATATCTAAGACAGGAGAAGTTGACAGCCGTAAGGTTGACTTTGCGACCAATGTCTTTTTCATATCCTTTCAAAGGAGGTAAGTTCATTCTCATAACAAAATCATGTGAGTCGATTTCTTTCCCACAGCGACTGTCCGTCAGAATACCACTACTGCCAACGACAGCGCAATTACTCTGTGGTTTAATAGTGTAAAACGTATCACTGTAACCTTCCCAGAAGGCATTACCGCTTGGTGGCGTCCCATTAGGCCAGTACATTTGATCAAACTTCATCTCCTGAGGTGTAATGTGATCTTTGTAAATTGCCAGTGATGTTTCAAGACCAAAAACCTTGGAAACGTTACTCCTAGAAGAAAACAAGAAGAGAGTTAAATTTGTTAACCAAAGACCTATGTTAATAAAGTTGGTCTCTATACATCTTGGAGTTTAAGAGTCTCTGATCCCATGCCACAACTAATTATGTAGATAACGTTACGGTACTTTTTATCGCTTTACGGTAAAATAAAAACATAGGGTCTAGTTTTCCGGAAAAAAACCCAAAGTTTTTAGAGTTTTTTTCAAACTTGGCATGTGAAAGTTAATTCCTGGACCATTTGAATAAATAAAAAGAAATTTGGTATTCTCTGTTTTAAAACATGTTTTCAAGGAAACTTACAATCCTTTAATTGCCCCATAAAACTAATATTGTATTCAGCAGCCATATTGGATTTTAAAAAATGGCTTAAATTGATATCATTTAGACTATTTCCATGGCAACCATTCATTTTTAATTAAGAATAGGTTAAAGGGGAATAACCCGAGTTTATTCTGCATATTTCTAGAGTACTCGCAGTATTGTACTTACTGGAGCACAGTTAGCCACCATTTGCAATAGGGAACTTGCAAACCCGCCATGTTGAATGTTGCATCATGGGAAATGTCATAATAAATACTAATCAAATAGTATATTATAAACACTAATGTTACATTGTTTTTCACCACAAATAATCAATTCATAGTAACCCTGATCATTGTGTAGGGTTTATTTTATCGGTAGCTCCAGATTAGGTATTACATTAACCACAGACGATCCCATAGTCCTTTGCGTCTGAGCATGCTCATTCTGGATTGCAAGTTCCCTATTAACTGAACTAAAACCTGGTATGATTATATAATTAATAAAACAGTCTGATGACGTAACTGTTCACACGTATCATTTAAAAAAAAAATCCCAACTACGCAATTCAACTGTTTTAACAACGCCAGAAGACATTTGTAACGTTATGTAATAACTTAATATGCACGCGTAGAGAAAGCAATAGTAAAACAAACAAACAAACAAACAAACAAACAAGAAAACGCGCAAATAAACAAATACATAAATAAATAAATAAATAAATAAATAAATACGAAATAAATAAATATAAATACAAACAAACATTAAAACGACTATTACAACTGATAACTTGAAAACAAAACTTACCGTAATTCTGCAAGACCGGTGCTAAGATAGGCATTGTACGGATCAACTGTACTGTAGGGTCCAACCGTACTTAAACTGGAGGTAGAGATGTTGTCAGTTTGGGAAAAATATTGAAAAAAAATGGAAATTAATATCTAAAAGGGGAAAAGAAAACAATACTCTGCAGCCTTATAGAAAGAATTATACTTTGTAGCAAATATTGCTATAATGACGCGTTAGCCTTGACATCACATCAGTTCTGTTTTTTTTAAATGTCAGAATTAAATGTCGGCTTTAGTGTTAGAATGATAGTAAAAACAACAAGGTATTCTGTGTCTAGTAACACCATACTATTGTGTATAACTTCACACTCGCCAACGCAGCGTCCTATTAGTCTTGCTTTGTAGCGTATGCCCACAAATTTAAGTGATCATAACACAGAAAACCAAAATGTCCTTCTTTTCCATCCCTAGACAGACATAGGGCGAAAGCCTCCACGTCTCTATCCTATTGGACACTTACAGACACGTGACACAATTGAGTTATAATGCATTATACAAAGTAACAAAGTACTGCCCGTTAGTGTGTGATGGATTATGCGCTGTTCACCCTTTCCACAGCAAGAGATTTTACTAGAATTTGTCCATTTTCCTACACTGAGACAGACAGATTGACAAACATACATACATACATACATACATGCATACATGCATACATGCATGCATGCATACATACATACATACATACATACATACATACATACATACATACATACATACATACATACATACATACATACAGACAGACATAGACAGGAGGATGGAGACTGAGACAGAGAGACAGAGACAGAGAGAGAGAGACAGACAGACAGACAGACAGACAGACAGACAGACAGACAGACAGACAGAAAGACAGACAAAGAGTGTCAAAAACCACCACACCTATAGTTGTTATACTACCACTGTAATATTTCACTGTTATCTTACATTTGGTGGATTAGATGAGTTGACGATGATGAATAGCTAGCTGTGTAAAGCATCCTTTCTGTATATAGGAATGTCATTATAATGCTGGACAAGACCAGACCTACGAATATTATTTTCATACATTCCATCGCAGTGATAGGGAAGACAGCATAAATAAACCTGAAAAACAAACAAATTAATCAAATATGAAAGAGCTCACATACAAGGCGTATGTAGTGAAATGTATATCGCTAAAATATAAGAAAACAGAAAAACGCATTTTTAAAATATAACATAAGCTGGTATATGTACATAAACGGACGGATGGACAGACAGACGGACAGACAGATTTATAATTTACAAGGTCTCATTCGCATATACTTACAGACGTTCATATTATACATACATAGTACACATGTCACAAAGCAAGAGAACCGATATGTATAAAGTGGCTCATTAGCTCTCAAAAGACAGTACCCATAAACTTGGTACATGTTCTTTCGCTTTATTTTTTCAAATAGAAAAACATAGTGAAGCTGTTTTATCAAATAAAAATCCAAAATAGATACCAAAATTTCATCCATATGGCCACTTTAATATGGTCAGATTCTGGAATAGAGTAGTATTGCTTGACGAAAATAGGTTGACAAAGAAAAATTTCCTCTGGGACTATGCTTTGAACAGCCACAACTGGTCTTCAGAGATGTGTACAATTTTTGATGAATATCGGTATTGATAATCCGTCGTACATTGACACATCCACTGTAAATAGTCAGCTGTTGTCTACCCTTGAAGTAGAATGGCAAGAAAATGTCAGACAAAAATCTAAATTGCACATTTATGTTCTTTTCAAAGATGAGTATAAACTGAAAAAATATGTACTATTGGACCCGACTCATGGTCAACGTTCTTTACTTGCACAGTTTCGTGCATGAGTTTTGCCAATTAGGATTGAAACAGGCAGATATGGGCATGAGGCCATTGAACAGAGAGTATGTAAGTTCTGTCAAAGTGGGTCTATAGAAAACGAAGATCATTTCCTACTTCAATGTGATTTCTATGGCGACCTTTGAATTTTGTATTTGTCACGGTTTTCAGAACCTGAATTTAGTGCTGACGGACAAACAGAATAAGTTGAATTTATTATTTAAGGACACTATTGTGAAAAGTACTGCGGTTTGTTATAGAAAGGGCCTTCCTTAGGAGGAAAGACAGTCTGTACAGACCAAGCTAGTTATGTATGAATCATTTATTTAATCTTTGACTTCTTTATTGTAATTTTCGTTAAGTTCTTGTTTAATGAGACATATAAGTCCATTGGGCTGGGAGGTTTGATTTTCACATTCTTGAAATATTGTTTAGAAATGTAACTTTACATTATGTAAGACCTCGTGTCACTATAATAAACTAATTTACTATAGCCCAGAAAAAGGGCGTTTGTCGATATGCAAAGCAAATCAAAATCAAAACACAATCCTTATTCTAAATCTGCATCCGGCGTCATGAGGCTTTTCAAACATTCTTGCTAAAAATACCTTTCTCCATTGTTTCATAAAGTTGTTTTCTTTGGTTATTCATGTTTCATTGTATCTTGCTTTGGAATTTCGTGCTTTGTGTTCAAACTTGTATATTGGTTGGTTTACGACAATAGAAGCCATACGAGGAAAATTGAGTTTTGAAGTCTTATTGTGGTCGTGTCCTTGTGCAGTGATTATTACCGGTACTCTTTTCAGTATAGTAATAACTTCTTGTAGGTAACAAGGTCGGGTTCGCTCTTTGGTCTAACATGGGTACTGTCTTTTGAGAGCTAATGAGCCACTTTATACAACTCAGTTCTCGCGTGTGAAAGTCATGTTATGTAACAAACTGGACTGACTTCTCTTGAACCCTTGTTGTAATTACTGAAGACATCCTTACCGTTTCGGTCGGTCTTCAAACTTTCGTCTGGGTTTGATACATTTGCCATGCTCTAAGTAAGGAGAGTGTCATTCAGTTTGGCTGCACTCTCAGGAACCCATAATATGAAATTAAGGCCAGCCTTCACTGGATTTCTTAGGAGATAAGTTTTTTTTTTTTAACGGAAAATGATTGCCGTCGTATCCTGGATACACTAGAACTTTCAAAACATGTCTAAATCGTGAGCAAGCGTGAAACTTACAAGACGGGACTGGGGTTACACTCAGACCACTGTGGTCTGAGGGTTACATAACGTTACGTTTCAACCTATTGTTCCCCAAAAAGCTATTTTTCTCACGCTGACCACGAGCCTTACTTCCATGCGCTGACCATGGAAGTAGAACCCTGACCTTGTACATGTATAAATACTCCAAGCGCTGACAGTATAGTGTACCACCTTATTTCAATATTCTGGCCAGTTTCACAGTAATGCATGTTATTGATGCGACAAAAAAAACTTTAGGTTTTTCAGTATAGATTAATTACCTTTACCCGTTGCACACTTCTACGTAAGTCATGTATATAGCAAAGAAATGTATTAAGGTTGAGATGCAGGTTCGTTAGCTCATTTTTCCTCCATCACATTTCACAGTAAAGACAAGATAAATATACCATTTTTTTCATTAATTATGTCGAGTCTTTGTATGAAGTTGTGGTTTCTGTGGTGATTTTTTTACATTTTTAACCATATTATTGATCTGTACCCAAAAACTGTGTTTTTTTGACGATTTTCACTTAAAGCTATTTAACTTTTACAAACAGTTGAATATAGTCCTCTTTTCGACTTCAAATGAAAGCTATGTACGTAAACAAAAAAACGTTCCTCCGGATTTTTTATTTTGTCGCTCATTGTCTTGTTATAATCATCCAAAGTTGTATTTTTGTGTTTTTTGCATAAATTACCGCTTTTCACACTTCTCAACGCAATATCTCTTGATTCCCTCAAAAACTAAACAATCCGGAGGAACGTTTTTTCGACACACTGTCTCCGAGTAATATTGTCTCCAAATTTGACGCAGCTGGGACGTTCTGACGCAAAGTTAAATAGCTTTGAACTTCACACAGTATACAAAATAAAGAACGTAGAAAAATGCTAATTAACACAATTGGACTCCTTCCGCCCGACAAAAGCTTTCAAATTCGACAGACATTGCAACAGCTGTTTTCTGTGACTTGCAAATATGTTACTCAATCCTTGCCATTTGGTTGTGTACGTTGCTTTGCTACAGACATGAAGAAAATCGGGTATTTTAGGAGGGTCATGAAATGCTACAGATAGAAACGTGTTTGTTTCCCGCGATAAAGGTGTCAAGTCATCTATTATTCATCTACGGGTGGAGACTTTGGTTTAATCTTTTAATACGGTACGCGTGCCGTTCTCGACATTACATAGTATACTTTCTGGTTTGGATTCGAAGCTCTTGCTCTACGCAGTTGGTGTTCGTGTTTTGATTCGAATATGGGCTACGTTCCATATTCCTGCTCATGTATTAGGCATTGCTACGTTGTTGGTGTTTCGTTGAAGACACACAATAAAAAAAGTTAATCCTTTCCCTGAAATCAAATTTCTATCTTGGTTTCTGTACGTCGACAATCCCGAGTACCCGGATGTAAGAGGTAATTTACCCCAGAAGCGAGTCATTCTCAGCCATATACATACGGCCATAACTTGTGACGGTGTACACGTGTGTACGCCCGGTTGTTGGAGAAAAAAAAACACGAGCTATCACACGTAAGTTAACAATTTTGAGAACTGGTATAATGTTTGAGCAATCAGCTATTCACAGGTAGTTAAAGAACGTGTGTTTGACGCCGAAACACGTCATAAGTGACGTCAAAAGTCACGCCTGTCACCAGCACGACGTTCTTGTGACTGGCGCATCTGAGCAGACTCGGCCATGAAAAACCCGATTTCATTTATACAGTATAAAATAAATGATAATTGATGAATAAAAATTATCAATTATGATTATTATTTTATCATTTTAGTATAATTTTACTTATTTTACTATGTTTGTAATAGGTTTTCTGCAATGTATGATCTTGGATTTGGAGTAATTATACTGTCAGTATGATGCCCAGTAAGACCAACGATCATTGCCTGTTTGGGGATTTGTTTTTCTGTAATTAGAAATACTCTTAACAAAACAAAACAAAAATGCCCAGATGCTAGGGATTAAAATGAAAGGAATTAATTGCCTTGTCTTACCTTGTGTTAAAATGTCCTTACATAAAACGGCTGTTCTAGACGATTGGTGCTACAAAACAGATACACAACATTCCCACAACATATCAATAGGTTTAGAAAAGATAAGTCACGTGACATGTTAATCCCATGACGACGTTTTGTTTTAATCACGTGACTTGTTATTGTTATGATAAGTTGTCCATAATGATCATGACCCCGGGCCCGACCCCGGCCCAACACAAGGTTAGATTCCAGTACTGTAGCCTGCAGGGGCAAGCCTAGTGTTACATACATTTTTTATATGAAAATATAGTAAAAGATATTAACTGATTTTAGGTTGATAAATTTGGAAACAGGCGAAATTCTAATACAGAAGTACAAATGTATCGATATAATGGATCCTATTGTTTTTGGCCAAGCACTTTAGCAAAACCAAGACACAATTATAACTACAAAAGGGAACATTCCAATCAAGTACAAAGACACGTGAATAACAAAAGAATACAATTAGAAGAAACAATGGAAAATGCTATTAGTAGCGAGAACAATAAGTATCTAAAACCTAATCTCCGGTAATGTTATTATAGCTTTTGTTAGTTATAGTATCAAGTTCAAGTTAGAGTGCTGGGCTTGAAACAGAGGGAACCATTAGATTAGCTTTCAAAGAAGAGACTGGATGTCTGGAGACATCGATGTCGGCTAAATGTCAAACAAACTTATTACAATTTCAAAGGAATAGAATTTGTATGCATTCATAGTCGGCATTGACTGTCATAAGAATATATTGTTATAGAAAGTATTTGTTAAGATGGCAACGAACATTGATGCGTGGCAATGATAATTTGAATATCATGTGATCATATGTAAATATAGTAAACTCCCAACCAATCGGATGTTTGAAACGTCTCTTGACGCCGGATGCAGATTTAGAATAAGAATTGTGTTGTGATATTAATATGCGTTGCATATCGAGAAACGCCCCTTTTCTGGGCTATAAGATAGGATAACTATTGTAACTAGATATAGAGAGATGTGGGTGGAGTGATGGATAGCAGCTTGGGACTTGTTGGGTAGATTTTATATCTCCCGAACCTGTGTTGAAGTGGTGTTTGAGCCAGTGCTGAACAATAAATCATCTTGTAGTCATATTTTGGTCTAGTCCCTGTGCAGTGATTCTGAGAGTACCTCTTGCTAGCTAATTCCCTGCTAGAAGTTAAGTTGCTATATCGAAAGAGAATACCATTAACGAACCCATAGCAACACTAGTCTATCAGCTAGCCCTCGGATGTTCTTCCGATAAAATACGACACACAGCCGAACAACGCTATCGAGGATGGAACGGGCAAGCCCTCACATGCGAACTTCGTTATAGCATCGAAAGAAAGCCCGAACGTCTAGCAGCAAGACTAGGGCAAGCCCCCCCCCCCCTGAGATTTTAGAAAAAAGAAAGCAAAAAACCCTACTTTTTGAATACAAAGCGATGCTATTAAAATCGTTATTTACGTGACGATTCCTAGCATGCACGATTTAAAGGGATAGTTCACTAAAGTAACTGTACACTGACTCCTGGCTAATATGTATCTTATATCGCTATTGTACACTGACTTAAATTTGAATTAAAATATTTCCAGTTAAAAAATTTAACTTTTTGCAGCAAATTAAAAATTCTTTGTGTGGGAAAGTACAAAAGAAGTGCCGCACATGCACTGTGCATTTTCCGCGAGTAACAGTAGTCTTGAAAATCTCCTTCATTTGAAGATATCAAGTCGCAATTATAATGTCAGCGAGTGAAACTAAAAAAAAAGACAGAAAAAGTCGTTCAATGTGAGGTCGCCTGCTATGCTGCATGCAGTGACTCCGAAGATGCGCTTGATCTCATTTACATCTTGTTTCTTATATTAAAACATTTCATACTGATAAAAATGGCAGATCTCCTTTTGGAATATTTGGTGGCCCTGAAAAACTATTAAACTAGGTACGCAATTTAAAATCCACTATTTGAAGATATTTCTTTCAATAATTGTGTTCGACGTTATCTTTGGTTAAAATGTTGTTTGATATTATTATCTCATTGCACACTGACACTAGCGTTATTCCGCAATTCATTTTGAAGCGACAATTTGCTATGGAAAGAATGGCCATGAATTTGTATACAGAGCTGTACCTTTGACATCAAAATCCAAACTTCAATTTCCATTATAATGATAATGGCAAGGAGAATTCACTGAGTTCACCTTGGGTTCCGACATAAACGAGGCCATAACAGTTTTGGAAGTTTGGTAAAGAAAATGATTATTTTGTTGTGTTACTTATTTGAGAAAGTACTATCCATTTTTTTCATCTTTTCGGCAACTACTTTGAAAGATACGACATTAGGCCAGAAAAAACGAAAAAGCTGTTCCACCTACCCATATATATTTCTGGTGATGGGCAATCTATTCTCATGCGTGCTTCGCATTTTTTTTTTCAAAATTAAGGACATTTCTTTATATTTTCTGAATAGTACATGTAACAATATACATTTGAGTCTATTCCAAATAATATAATATCTTATACAGTGGTTTACTTGGCTCCGATGTTGCATACAAGCACTATGAATTGAGATTAAATATCCAATGTGCACTAAAAAGAATTGAACAAAAGTTTATGACCATTGGGCCATCAAAAGTCTGAAAGTTTTGCAATGTTTTATTCAGGATTTTTTGGAACGAAATTAAACTTCAGGAGAAGTCATTTACCATGTGCACATCCGCATAATATATTTCAGCTTTGCCACAACAAAATACACTTCCAGATAATATGTAATACATAGCATAATTGTTTCAATTATGGTATTTTAGTATGTCTATGGTTTGATATTTTATGCCTCTATATGGCCTTCTACACTGTCTTATTTTCAATTTTTTTTCACCTTTGGAATTGTCTCCTTCCAATGCATCATTGTACCATATGATTTTATATCTCCACTGTAGTATAGGTGATAGAAGGGGTGGCTAAAATAATGCTCGAGTTTCAATTGGCGGTGCTTAACATTTTTTGAGAATAGAGGGTGAGAGGAACTACACCATTTGTTTAACCGTAAATTGTGTACATTTCCTAACTGTAGCTATGCAGAAACATTGCATGAGATAGTATCAAGGTGACTGAATAAGTTCTATCTAAACTCGACCTGAAATATTTTGCTGTCATTATATAAGGTTTGTTTTTATCCTTGTCAAGCATTGTGAAAAAATGAAATCGACCTACTTACCCAATGTGATGGGTTAGGTTACCCGTTGACCAGCATTTTATATTTTTTCTGACCTTACATATGATATTTAATTGCGTATGCTTAAATATATATTATGTAAATTACATGCAAATTTATGTAAATTAGCATTTTTCTTAATTTAAGTGCATGATTGCCGAACCATATATATCGTCTTTATCTTTCTCGAAACTATTAGTAGTGCGCCACCAACGGTACTCTCACGATGCGCATCACATAATGACCTTTGACCCTATTCCTTTGTGTCGACAAACGTGATGTACGAGGCAAGCCACCGTCGTCCGTGAAAGATGTACCTGTTTTGATACAAGCCACTGGTCCATGAAATCGCGGTCTGTGCTGAAATACGGGAAATTCTGTGTACGTGGATACTTCGTCGATGACAACAAAACTGCAGATTCCGTGTAGGTAGTGCGCAAGATCTACGCTATTGACGTTTTCATCGGTGATAAGATTCGACCCCAGCAATCTGACCTCGAAACCCAGGCGGGTGTATGCACCACAAGCAGATTATATACCGGTAAGTAACCACACATCGGTGTGTACATAGACAGTACAATTCCCGTATAAGTGAGTGCTCGCGAAGTTCCTAGTATTCAGAGCTCCTTGTGTGGGGGCCGCCTGTAAGTAAATTGGTAATGACGATATCCTCGCTGCTTTTTGTGGCCTCGCATAGTGCACACAGTACACCACTGCGCTAGGTCTGTGAATCGTCATTGACAATGTGTGTTTACGTTGGTCGATCATGATCCCGGGTTCATGGTTATGGGTAACTTTCGGAGGTTCGAGCGACCTTTTTGTGTTAGACTAGCGAGATTTATAGGAATATACAGAAAACGTGCAAGCATAATTTAGAAAAATTGCGGGGGACCAGGAGTGACGTAGCGAAACCGCTACAGTTATTGTAGTCCGCAGTTAGTTCTGTGTGTGCGATAAATCACCCCAACAAACGTCAAACACGTGAGTTGTTTTTGTTTACGTTCATTTTCGAAAACTGAAGTTCGGGGTCGGGAATGATGCGAAGAAAAAGCTGTTTCTCACCGCCCGACAAGCTTCCTGTTAGTTTTTTTGGGATTAAATCACTCAAAAGTGGAACACAGACGGTGGATTATATCGAAGTGTGATAAATACGTGTGCTGTATTGTGACTGAGTTATTCAAGTAACGTTCAGCATACATTATGCTCGAGATCAAGACATAATCCTCTGTAATCCCCATGGCGCCACACAATCAACCCGAACCTTGAGTACGAACAGTTTGTAGCTTCCTGCGCTATAAAAAAACAGTAGTTTCCTTCCCATTTTTTGAACACATTTTAAAATAATGTATACATTATGTTGACCAAATTTGATACTCTCAGTTCTGCATTTTTTGGACACCCATGTGTTCCCTAGGTTAGTTATGTTTTTGACACCCATGGGGTCCCTTATGTATTCCCCTAGGTTAGTTAATATTTTGACACCCATGTGTTCCCCTAGGTTAGTTATGTTTTGTACTCATGTGTTCCCTTATGTGTCCCCCAAGGTTAGTTATGTTTTGGTACTCATGTGTTCCCTTATGTGTTCCCATCGGGTTAGTTTTTGACATCCCATGTGTTCCCCTAGGTTATTTATGTTTTTGACACCCATGTGTTCCCCTAGGTTAGTTACTGTTTTTGACACATGTTCCCGAGGGTATGTGTATAAGAAAAGTTTTCTTAACACCCATGGGTTCCACTAAATTCTCAGTTCTGATACTCATGACAACTGAAATCATTACTAGTATTTTTTTATAATTTACAATCCCAGACTGCTGGGTGGTTATAATCAGGAAAAGTAAACAATTGAATTGGATTAAAAACACTTGGCACAGCATGGTGGAACAGCAGAGACTTGTGTAATATTTCATAATTTGGTAAGGACAGTGTTATGGTCTCTTTGCATGTACATTAATTCTCTCTGTCTGCAATACAATTCTATGCATTGCTAAGGAGTCAAATGGAATGCAGTCTCGCGACTGCGCTTGCATTTGTCGACACCTACACTTCTGGTCGCCTATGTTAATACACGTGAATGTTTCTTCCAAACAGTTTAATTTGTAACAAATAAGATAAAGGCAAGTTTTAAGCTCATGTAATTATTGAGGTGGGAAATTTAAATATGTATGTAGTATCTTTCCAGAGCAAAATTACAAGAGATGTGTACAACTGAAAATGGGAAAGAAACATTCCTGTGTATTAGCATAGCCGACCTTGAAGTGTAGTTGTCGACATTAGAACGCATTGTCGCGTGACTTCGTTCCATTTGACTCCACAGTGATGTGTAGAATTGTATTGCAGGTAGCGAGAATTGTGGGGAACTTGTTTGTGAATGTGAACTGTTGTATGAAGAAGTCATACAACTGTTCTTATCAAATAATGGAATGTAAACTTGTCTCTCTGTATTTCCTACATACTACATGCAAAGTGTTATTAATCCAATTCAGTTTCCGTATTTGTAACAGGTTTCATTCGTTCACCGTCTGATGTCTGGGATAGTGAAAATCCCTTACAGTTCTTTCCCCAAAAGCGAGTCAAAGCTAAATAAGCTATCAAGATCAGTGAGCCTGATCACAAGGTTTCATGTTGAGATAGACACCATAAAAATAACACAAACATCACTTACACCATGTTCTATATTTAGTTAAACATGCAACTGGCGGTGCCTGGGACCCTATTTTGCATATGACTGACTGTATGTTTGGAGGTGGAGAACTTGTGATGACTCACTGGCAAGTAATCACCAAAATATAAACATTCCCTATCTGGGTTTTTCACATGCAAATGCCGCATATTTGAATAATCCTGAATGACACACAATCTAAGCAGCTGTTTGCAGGGGAATTTGTCTCATTTGGAATATTTTTTCATTCTATGAAACAAACAGACTGATTTTCAACTAATTTGTGTATCAAGTTACCATCCTACGACATTCACAAACAATTTGTTCATGATACATGACCTGTGTGTTTCCCAGAGCACAGAAAAAAATGCTGAAAACAAGACCCAGAAGCTAGTGCTCTGTACAGCAGTTTGAATTTCCCACATTTGCATAGATTACCCATAATCCTCTTTGTATAGGGCAGTTGTGTCTTTATGATGTAAACAGTAACAGTATGCATACTACTACACAAGGTATAATCTGTTGAAGTTCAAACAAAATTCATGGTTAACAGCCAGCAGAATCATCAACATCACATTTATATCAATGCAACTAATTTCAAAAAAACAGTGACAGATTTCTTTCCTGTATGTTTATTATACCATGGTCCAACATTAGGAGATAAAAAAAATCTGTAATACTCTCTAAAATAGCAATTTCATAGAAAATCTGTGAGCTCCGTGAATGTGCTACACAGTCATCTACAGAATGTTGCATAATAAGCAACATCTTAATATGGTTTTATTTATATGTAGATCAGGCCTTTAAATTAAAGGCCAGTGTGGGATTAGAGTGTCAAATCGAGGTAAAAAAAATGAGTTGTCTGGCAGAGGCTGAGCTATAGCTAGTTAGCCCAGAACAAAAGAATAATCCTTACATCTCCTCTGATAAGATAACACTCGTGTGAGAACCGAGGTGGATTTTTTTGGATTCCTGTTATAGCTAAAATGATGTTGGCTTGGTGTTTCACTCGTGTAACATGACATTTACAGCTAAAACGATATTGGTTTGATGTTTCACTCATATAACATGACATTTACAGCTAAAATGAAGTAGGCTTGGTTTTTCACTTAAATGTAACATGACATTTACAGCTAAAATGAAGTAGGCTTGGTTTTTCACTTAAATGTAATGTGACATTTACAGCTACATATGTAAAATGATGTAGGCTTGGTGTTTCACTCAGGTAACATGACATTTTTTACACACACTCAGACAAAAAAATGCCGGTTACCAGACCCCACCTAGTTTTTTACGCTAATCCTAAACTTTTTTTTTACATATTCAAGAAAAAAAATGATAAAATCATAAAAATTTTGAAATCTCACAAGAAATAGTGGATGCGGAAAACTGACATCAACTTACATTAGAAAGACAATATAAAACTGGTCTTCCAATCTGTAATGGCTGTACATCTGATGAGAAGAAACCAATAACACAGAAACCATATGGAAAATAAGGGAAAACATTAATTACTAGTACCTGAACTAGGCACTCATACATGAAAAAAAAATAAGTAAAACAAAAATTAAATAAACTATCTACCTACCCCAACTATTCTAAAATTGTGTGTACTGGGAATCATGCAATTTGTTTTGTTAGGCCTAAGATAACATTACAGTTAAACTCTAGGAGGATTTCTTGACCTTTTAATATTTAACATTTGGGAGAGAAAAAATGTTTGTCCAACAGAGCTATCAAAAATTTTGGTCCAGAACTTTTATTGAGAATGACTTTATTTAGAATAATCCATACATCTAAAAATAAAGCAATAATGGGGGATTTTGTTGGATTTCTTAAAAAAAAATAAAATTGTCAAAATTGTCAAATCTCGCAAGAAATAGGGGATGATGGTAAACACATACAAAATACTATCAGAAATCCAGACCATATCTCACATTAATAGAAGTAAATTTCTGTCAGTCAGCTTATCAACATCTCACTAGTAAATACAGAAGCTTTTACCATTGAAGGTGCGAAAGTTTTCGAAATTGGTTAGAAGTGCGAAAAACGAAGTTCAGCAATTGCATTGACACCAGACCCCCCTCCCCCCACCCCTCCCCCGAATAAATGAAGTTTACGTATTGAGCTTTGTGGCATTGTGAGATTGTCCCTAAATTTTGTAGAGAACTGGGGGGGGGGGGGGAGACTTATTATGTAAACTACATGTTAAATTTTGAACATCAGGGTCCCAAATATCAGTTATAAGTGATAATTTCTATCTCAGTACAAGCTTATGTTGTTGCCAGTGTTACCATCTGTGATGTTGACAGAGAGGGCATTAATATTTAACTTTATTTTATTGAATATAAAATTATATAATATGGACTTATAGGTATGAATTATATGGACTCACAGGTATGAAGGAAAAATTAAAAAAAAAAGTATATTGTACTGTATTTAAAAATTATTGAATTCTGTTTACTGTCAGCTTATATTCTGTTCTAAATGTAACCTTGACCTAGAATTTAGTAGAAACACTAATCAGTAGTAATCTGTATAAAGATCACATGAATTACTTTGCCTCATAGCTTTGACCTTGACTGTACCATTACATGGAAGGGGTGGGCAACTAGCCGCACATTGAGTTCCACCTAAACTAATGAATTGGATTGTACCATTATTTTGAAACGGTGGCCGTCCAAGCCCGTGTCGCGTTCCAACCTAAACCAGGGACTTGGACTGTACCATTATATGAAAGGGTGGCCGATAACCCCATTATATAAAAGGGGTGACTGACCAACCCCAAATTGAGTGCCAATCTGACCAACCCCAAATTGAGTGCCAATCAAAAGCTGTGATTTGGACTGAACCATTATATGAAAGGGTTGGCCTACAATTATACAACCCCACATTGATTGAGTTTCACCCTAAAGCTATAGTCTGGCATGCACCATTATATGAAAGGGTGGCCTACCATATTTGGCATAGTGGCATTTAGTGTCATCCATTGAAAATAGACTGTGACTGAAATAATTCATTGTATGCTAATAATTTTGGTTTTAAAATTTAGCTATTAACATACTTTTTCCCTTTTTTCATTTTTAGTGCCTGATTGATATGACTTCACTTACAAATTAAAGAAGAACCCAGCTAAATCATTGGCTACCACAAGAAGGAAAACAACACAACAAATCAATTCAAATCATCTTGTGGTGGAAACAAGGACACCATCAAATTCAAACTTCGTCATGTCTGGTAACCAAGGCAACGAGATCTGTAAAAACGTTTCCAAATCTGCTACAGATCGAGGCAATGCAGACAATCCAGTGTCAAGTAACAAACCAAGTGAACATTACAAGACAACATGTGAAGACTCACGACATTTGAAAATTGTAAAGAACAGTGAGGGTTATTTCCAAGTAAAGTCAGAACATGAACTTAGCAGTGACTGTATGTATCATGATGTAGATGAAACAACTCCAGAAAGCACAGGTGATGAAGACTCTGAAAAAGATGAGGTTGCCACGACGATAGAAAATCTACTCCAGACATTTGACCAAAGCTGTGTTGGCAATTTTGTGTCTTCAAGCACTACAGCAGATAATGGTTCAGTTCATGGTGGTGAGAAATATCAAGCTAATGCTCCCAATTATTTTACTTCACAAGAAAGTGAAAATGATGACCATCACAAAACCAAACAAACTTTGAATCCCAAAATGAACACCACACAACTTCATGTGCCGCCTACTATGTTGAACTTTGGTAATACTGCAAATGCTACAGCAGTGCCAATGTATCATCCAATGATGCAGCCAGTTTTACGACATCCATCAATGCAGTTTAACAACATCGGTATCACTAACCCCAATGTCATTATGGGAAACCCAAACATGCTGGGCTCTTTACCAATGGCAACTAGTATGGTACCAGTTCAAGTTGAGACCAACAAAATTCAATCGACCAATCAACAAGCTACAAATAAACAAAGTAATACAGGTGCAAAACGTACAGCTGGTGCAAGAGAAACCACTAATGTCAAACGTAAAAGGGGTGCAAAAGGGACAACAGGTGCAAATGAATCTTCGTCTATCAGCCAATCAGTGACTGTTTCTCCAATTCAACCAATGATTCCACCAATGACTGCAATACCTATTACAACTGGTGTACCTGTAATGGCTTTTGCATATCCTATCCCAAATTTAGTACAAGTTAACGCCTCTGCTAATATTCAACAAAGCATGACTACACAAATTGGACCAGGTGTACAAGTTTTCCAACAACAGATGTACAACACTCGAGCAACCAATCGACAAGTTACTAATAATCACCATATTCCAAATACACCATATCTTGACAGCCGTGATGAGAAAGACACTGTGGTATACTCTGTAAAGAAACTATCAAATACTGTACACCAGACAGGATTACTATGTACTGTAGAAGAGTATGAACTAGCATGTAAAGGTACAGAGAATGTACAGATAGAGTTCGGAGAACACTCTCTCAAATGTAGCATCTGTCGTCAAATTATCCAATACAGAGAGTTATCGGAACACTTTGACATTCATGAGAACACTCCATACTCCTCTGAAAATGATGGAAAACCATCATCAATATGTAGTGAGCACAAGTGCAGTGACATTCCTCAGCCACGTACAGCAGACCGTTTTCCAAAAGAAATGGACACCACAGTTGATCGTTTAATTCCTGATGATGCTACAGGCCATCATCCACATAAAGATGACACCTCAGGTGATCAGCGAGAGAAAGGTGACACCACAGAGCATCATCCAGATAACGATAACATCACAGAGCATCATCCAGATAGAGATAACAGTGTGGAACATCGTCCAGATTCAGATGATGCTTCAGCCCTTAGTCCAGACGAAGATAACACCTCAGACCGGGAAGTTGACACGCCAGACCGTAGCCCAAGAACAGGTGACTACAGAGATAGGCTTCATAAAATGGACACTGCAGAACATTGTCCTGATAAAGTTGACAACACCGGACAACATCCAGGTAAAGGTGACACTGTAGAACCTCAGATTCAAGCTGACAGTGCAACACTCCATGAATCTATTTCATTAGTGGGAAAGGATCACCTAATGTCACATAGTGAGTCTCGAAATCCTTCTGTACATCAGGAACGAGAGATTCAGGAAAAGGCTACAGTCAAGAACAAGGATAAAGTGACTCCTGATATTAAAGTTGATTCCAATCCTAGGGATAGCATAAGAAAATATAGTACTAAGTGTTTTGTTGTACGGTATCAGAACAAACCAAATACTGGAGTTCAAACAGGGAATACAAATAAAAATGAACAAGAACTCTTTACGGCACAGCTTGATTTGATCCGTATTTCAAAGACTGAATTCAAATACTATGTGCATACAAAGTTACCAACTGAAAGTAACAAGTGTATGATCACAAATTGTGGGATGGACTTTCCGAGTAGGGATAGTTTAATTTCACACTTGGACAACCACCCTATCAAACAAGTGGTTTGTTCTTTCTGTGACCAAACAGTGAAATATGATGGAATGGAATCACCTGATGTACTCAGACATTTGAAAATTCATACAGAACCTGAACCATTTGAGTGTGATTTCTGTGAAAAAAGATTCCCTACTGCATCAAAATACAGAAAGCATAGGATGAGCCATACTGGAGATTACAAATACCAATGTATGGTTTGTCAGGAAAGCTTTGTCACTCACAACCAACTAACATGTCATATGAGAATCCATACAGGCAAATACCCTTACAAATGTGAAGTATGTGGTCAGGGTTTTAACACTAAAAAGCTATTGAAACGTCACAGAAGATCACATGGGCACTATGAAACTGACGAAAGCAGAGAATGTCAGAAAGAGAAAGACAATGAACATGAAGAGTGCGAGAATGTCTCTGAACCTCAGCTAAGTCGTGACCAAGATGGTATGTTTGAACAGGAAGATGGTGGACCTGATGTAGAAGATGGTGAGAATGATGAAGTACTTGAAGACAGCAGTGTAGGTGATAAGGTAGAAGACACAGAAATGATGGAGATAGACATTATAAGTAGACTCATCAATAGGAGCAAAAAGGAAGTGAACAAGTCGTCTGGAGTTCCGTATAACATTTGTAGCGGTACGCTGAATATTGAAGATTTTCTAGCATCATCTGAGGCTGAGAAAGTGTCTAATATTGTAGAGAAGAAAGATGATAGTGAACAAGAAAATGAGGAACTCAAACCTTGCAAAGCAAAACTTGATGTGAAAAGAGTGTTTGAGAATACTGTAACATATGCAGTAGTGAGAGAATTACCAGAGACAGGAAACCGATGTAGTGTTGAAGATTGTGAGATGGAGTTTACCGATAGAGTTAGTTTAAAGACACATGTTGATAACCATCCAATTCAGCAGGTAGAGTGTTCATTTTGTTACCAGACAGTGGAGTGTAGTGGAACGCATTGCCAAAGAATCCTAGAACACTTGAAAGTTCACACCGAGCCGAGCTGTTACAAATGTGATTTCTGTGATAGAAGGTTCACTTTGCAGATGACGGCAAGGTATACAATGCATAGACGATCACACATAGAGGAATATCAGTGTAAGATATGTCATGAAGTCTGTAAAAACCGTTATACTCTTACATGCCATATGCGAACCCATACTGGAAAGTTTCCATTTGTTTGCGACATTTGCAACAGAGGCTTCCACAGGAAACAACCGTGCGTGGATCACAGAAAAAGACATTCAGAAGAAAGAACCTTCAAATGTGAGTATTGTAACAAGATGTTAAAAAGCAAAGAATCTGTATACTGGCACAAAATATATCACTTCGGTGAAAAAACTCATATTTGTAAAATGTGCGGAAAAGGATTCGCGCATAGGAGACTTCTCGAGAGACATGTTGAGATACACTCTGAAGAGAAAGACTTCATGTGTGAACAGTGCGGTAAGACCTTCAGACACAAGGGGAACCTGAATAGTCACATCAAAAGACATCAAGGAATCAAACCGTTTATCTGTGAAACTTGCGGTAAAGGATTTTTCGCGAGGAAAGATCTGAACAAACATGAGCTCACGCATAAGGACACAAAAGATTTTGTTTGTGACTATTGCGGTAAGGCTTGTACTCGAAAGGATGCTCTGAAGATTCACCTGAGACTTCATACAGGAGAGAGGCCATTTAAATGTGATGTGTGTGGAAAGGGATTCAATCAACGAGTTCAACTTAATTTGCATAAAAAGTCACAAACAGGTTGCAAGAACGAGACTCCAGAGTGAAATTGGTGTAAAAACCAAAATCCGCATTTTTTAAATCCTGTGATCTTGGATTACTAATATCTTGCTAGTGGTGCCACAGGGATTAATTAGAACCATTCTTTTTTCTTGACGAACTATTCCTACATGTAAAGTGTGTTTTACAGTTTACTGCATAGTTATGTCACATCGGTAGCTGTCGTACCTCTTAACCCTCAAAACCAACACTTGTTTTGAGAATGTTAACAAATTGGTAATTATGATTTAGAAAATGTACACCCAATAACCTGATTACAGCCATTACAACATTATTCAAATGAAGTCATTATGTAAATGAACACATAGTAGAGATGCACACAGAAGTTAACACTTGAAACATGTAAATTGTACAAGTGCTAATTTATGTGTAATTATGCAAATTTAACACACAAGTGTTTGATAACATCATTTGGCTTACTGAATCAGTTGTACTGGTTACCAATACAACACATTGCAACAGAAGTGGTGGTTTCGAGGGCTAGGAGGTATGACGATAGTACTGACGTAACACAAAACAGTAAACAGGCTAACCTTACATTGTAATAGTTTGCACCGGTATTTGAATCATATGAATTAGTTCTAATGGTTCTCAACACACGCTAGTTGGTTTTGAGGGCCATGAGGTATGACGGCAGGTACTTACCTAACACAGTGCATTTAACATGCTAGCCATATTTGTAATCAGAATCCAAGAGTTGCAACACATAAACCTTCATCATTTCAGCATGTCGTAGTAAAAGTAAAGAGATAGTATCTCTTACTTGTCGGTTTTTGTGACAAATCTATCAAACCTTAACTGGAAACAATTTAATCATTCTGATTTGCAGACTCACCTTTCTACTAGTTGTCGGTAGAAGTGTTCAGTAAATTGATGTCCATGTGTAAACAGTCGTGTTGCATAATGGCCCATGATTCACCCTTTGTCAACAAATTGTAAACCTGTGTGGTCTTGATGCCCGTTTGTAAACAGTTACATTTGTATGTTGGCCAGCTATACCATCCTGCTCTAGTGTCTTGTGAACAAATTATAAATTTGTATGCTGGCTTGATGTCCATGTGTAAACAATCATGTAAGCTAGCAATACAGACAATGATTCAATATTTTGTCAACAAATTGTAAACTTGTATTCTGGCTTGACGTCCATGTGTAAACAGTAATGTCAGCAAGCTGTACAGACTAATCTAGTACAAAAATATACCTTGTACATGTAAGCAAATTTTAAAATTGTACACACACTTGATGTCCATGTGTAAACAGTTATGTAATATTAAGCAGGCTGTACAAACCATGATCTACTCAACAGTGTTCTTCCCTATCAACAGATTGTATATTTATTGAATGCTAGGTGGGTTGTATAACCAGACATTCATGCATGCTCCAGTAAAATAGACAAGTAACAATTAGGCCCCCAAAAAAGAATGGTTTCTGGTCAGCACACACATCACATAAATACCCTCGCGTCTGCCCTTTTTGTGTTTGTCCAGCTCATGCATTTGGCAGATCCATTGGGAAACACAAAAATAACCCTCCCTACTTCAGTGAAGGCAACTGCAGAGCAAATCATGAACAAGCACTCTTGCTCTAAAGTACTCAATAGAAAGAACAGTAACTGCCATAAATAGTAGACTGAGTTACAGGTTTGTTGAGAATAAAAAGAAAAAATAAATAAATAAAATTGCATCGTCGCATCATTTTAGAAAAACTGTCCTGACTATAAACAATTCTTCTTTTTTGGGGCCTTAAGAAGAAAAAATATTTCTAGAAAATATTCCTGTAACAGCTATCTAAAGAACACAGCAAGCATTCATGAAAATATGAGTGTACCACACTGTAGCCGAGAGACATGTCATCAGCATTCAAATCTGTGATCATTTCCTTGTCTAAGGAAATATGTATTCTGACAATATCTAGCTATTACACAGACTGACTTAGGCCTAATTACAACGCATGTTAGTAGTGATCCATCACACTTTGTCGAGCAACTGGTACACATAATTGGCTACTTCATTCACAGCATTGATAGGTAATACCGGTACTGTAAATGCGAAAATTTTCTCAAAAGACTTGTTTTCGCAAATTTCATTGGAAAACAAAAAACTTGAAAATAAGTAGTGACTAAAATGCCTTCTTGTACATGAACACAATGTACCAGTCTGGTAATTAGTAAAAATAAGTAGTGACTAAAATGCCTTCTTGTACATGAACACAATGTACCAGTCTGGTAATTAGTAAAAATAAGTAGTGACTAAAATGCCTTCTTGTACATGAACACAATGTACCAGTCTGGTAATTAGTAAAAATAAGTAGTGACTAAAATGCCTTCTTGTACATGAACACAATGTACCAGTCTGGTAATTAGTAAAAATAAGTAGTGACTAAAATGCCTTCTTGTATATGAACACAGTGTACCAGTCTGGTAATTAGTAAAAATAAGCAGTGACTAAAATGCCTTCTTGTACATGAATACAATGTACCAGTCTGGTAATTAGTAAAAATAAGCAGTGACTAAAATGCCTTCTTGTACATGAATACAATGTACCAGTCTGGTAATTAGTAAAAATAAGCAGTGACTAAAATGCCTTCTTGTACATGAATACAATGTACCAGTCTGGTAATTAGTAAAAAATAAGTAGTGACCAAAATTAGTCTTTGAAAATGAGCTGAAGACTGTAAAAGGCCGAATTTTCTAGTATCCAAAATATCAAGGTTTACAGTGATAGTCCAAGGATTGTGACCAGTAGTCCCTTATTTCTGATCTGAAAACAGAGTTCCGCTATGTGTGTAAATCTTTCATCCTAAATCTTCACATAATCAGTGATAGCCTGAGTGAGCTATCAGCTGCAAATTATGGTAGTCCCATGACAAGATTTGGTAGTCTGTGGACACAGGACTACTGTTAATTTTAAGCCCTGATTTCTATAAATGCTTTATTGATTATTGTGACATATACCTATTTTTGTAATTTTTCAGCAGCTAAACTTTGAAGTTTAGCATTTTGTAAACATATACATATTAATATATTATAAGTTATGCCATTAGGCCTTTCCAAAATTTACCATGGTGGCACTCTACTTCCTGTCTGTGTGTACCTTGGGGGTATACATGGCATAGGTTACTCAGTTAATCATAGAGCACTGCGGATTTCCTCGATGTCGGTACAATATGAAACACATCCCTGATATTTACACTTCTACAGAATACCAGTCAACAAAGCTCTTAAGAAACGGTACTATGAGACGATGACACCCCAATTTGAGTGAGGGCGCTGTATTCTCAATTTCCTGTTTGCAGTCTGAAATGGCCTATACATTGTATTACTGCTTTTTGTTAGCCTACCCTTAGATTTCAAAGACTATCACTACTACACTATTCCACTATCCTAACTGACAATTTTATATTTTTAAAATTTTTGCTGCATTTTTTGTAAATATATACAAATTGGTAATCATACAATTGCTGTCAGTATTGATATTGTTTGTTTGTTTGTGGATTGTCTTTATCTTACTGTTTTATGTGGTTTTAGTATAAAAGGCAAGTTTAAAGATCAAAGTTTAAAATTCTGTACTCGTATGATACCATCTTCGCAAACCACGGCCAGTTTTACGGGAACATTCTTAACGAGCCTCCCACTCTCTCATTTCGAAATGTAGTGGTAGAAATAATAATTCTGGTTTGCAAGAATGTATGATACATAAGTGTGTGTGTGTGTGTGTGTGTGTGTGTCAATATAGCCTTAGGTGTACACATTGTTAATCAGTCCACACTTAAGGCAAGCAAATTTGATGATTTCATTGGCCACTTGTTTAATGCAAGCAAATTTGATGATGTCACTGATTTCTTGTTTTACGACAAGCAACTTTGATGATGTCACTGATTTCTTGTTTAATGCAAGCAAATTTGATGATGTCACTGATTTCTTGTTTAGTGCAAGCAAATTTGATGATGTCACTGATTTCTTGTTTAAGACAAGCAAATTTGATTACATCATTGGTTTTTTTGCTTTACGTTAAGCAAATTTGATGATGTCACACTTCTTGTTTTAAGGCAAGCACATCTGATGATGTCACTACTTGAACTACGGTATAATATAAAACAACATTTATCAAATACTGAATACAAACAGATGCCATGTGTATGATTGTATTTCATTTGAAAATTCATCTTTCAATGTAATTATTATAGAATAGATTAAAATTATTAAATTGATATTGTGTTGAAAACATTTTTTTGCATCATTTATGTGTGGAATTAATTGCTGGAAGTCTTGATTAAAGTGGCATAGTTTGTAACATTATTTTCTTCAAGCTAAAGAGATACCATCTTTTTGTCTGTCTGTCTGTCTGTCTGTCTGTCTGTCTGTCTGTCTGTATCATCAATATCTCAAACCTTTGGATCATTTGAAATGAAAATTGTTATATATCATATAGAGATTTGGTTAGTGTTTGATGGGAATTCTAACTCTTGAAGTGGCAGTGTTCATTCTTGGTGGGGGGGGGGGGGAGGTACTCCCATAGAAAGTGTATAAACACATGTACTGAGGTTTCCCCCTTTTTTGACTCGTGTAGACTTTTGAGTTTTGATTAGTCCCCGCTGGACGAAGTCCGGGAAGGGGACTTATGGATTGGGTTCCGTCTGTCCGTCCATCCGTCCATCTAGAGCCATTTCTTTGAGATGCCTGGACCGAATTTTTTCAAACTTGGTACAGGGGCAATATACAATGGCGTACATATGCACGTCAATTTGTTTCATGATACGATCCAATATGGCCACCTAGCAGCCATTTTGTTTGCAAATTTTCCCTGTCTAAAGCCATAACTCAGACATGCTTGAACAGATCTCATTCAAAGTTGGTATTAGGACAGTGTTCTATGACATACATATGCATATTTATTGTTGTCATGATACAATCCAATATGGCCGCCTAGCAGCCATTTTGTTTGGGAATTTTCCATGTCCAAAGCCATAACTCAGACATGCTTGAACAGATCTCATTCAAAGTTGGTATTAGGACAGTGTTCTATGACATACATGTGCATATCCACTTTCGTCGTGATACAATCCAATATGGCTGCCTGGCAGCCATTTTGTTTGCGAATTTTCCATATCCAAAGCCATAACTCAGACATGCTTGAACAGGTCCCCCCCCCCCCTCCACACCCAACCCTTCCTTTATTGTTGAATGGTTTATTCCATCAACTCATCTTGAAGAGTAGGCATGTCCCATGTCCAACGAGCAGACACAACATATCTAAGTCTGTTTGATTTAGGTTCACAAGTGTTGTTGCGTGATCAGAGTAGTGATATCAAGAAAATTATAACATAAACTGCCAGTTCCTTAAAACCCAATCATAGCGGGGGGTATGTCATTCTCAATGACTTGTTTTTAAAGCATTATGTTGAGGTTTGACCCACCTCTTTGAATGCATGTACGACTTTTGACCACATATTTAGAATACGGTTGTTTCCATGGGTTGTTTTCAGTCTTCTTTATCGGAAGTAGGTGCCCAGCCTCGGGGCAGCCAATGAACTAGCGATGACTGAAGCATGTATGTCTCATATGAAAGTTTATCATTTGACCCCTGTTTCTAGCTAAAATGTAGACTTATGACCCCTATTTCTGGCTAAAATGTAGACATTTGACCCCTACTTTTTGAATTTTTTTAGAGTTTGTGGTTGTAATTTTTGTCCACCAGGGTACATATGTACTTATTACCCACCCGACTACCCCCCCCCCCCCCCCCCCCCCGGGCATTCATCTGTCAGTCCCTGCCTCTCATCCATTTGTATCATTAATACCTCATCACAAAAACCTGTGGATTGTTCAAAATGAAATTTGGTATCAAGGTTCTTAAGAGATAATGTGGAGATGTAGTTGGCGCCTCTATATCTTACACTCGCCCACCAATGCCGCATGATTGCCAACAAACATCATATTGGAATTTTCACCTCCATTGTTTTAACTCATGTACACCATTGCATCATGGGACTTTAATAGCAAACATACATATTTATTAGATGCACACTGAATATTCACATAATTATTTATCTAAGATAGGAAGCACTTACAACGTAATGCAATATGTTAGTAATTGTTTCTCCAAGACATTGCTATTATGCTAACTTCCTCACACGGATTTTGCCCAAGAACTAAGCAGTTAGCACCAAATAATGTGTGTACCACCCTTGGCGAGGCAGCATGGGAATTAAACAAAGGTAGGATCTCACATCTATTTGGTCTTCCAATTGTTCTCACATGTAGTCAAATAGACACACACACACACACAAATTGTCAGACACTTCCTCACCTATAGCATAACTTCACTGAGTTGTGATAAAAAAAAATCATTTCGACACAATTAATATTTAACTTCGTAATCGTTTATTTATGACTGTTATTGAAAGATGACATCAAAAAATACATAAATAGCTAAAAATATTCATCAGTTTGGTATGATTAAATTTAGGTTACAATACACAAGTCACGATGGAATTTGTCATTCTGATGAGCATCGTCGAACGCTTAATGCAAAAAATAGAAAACATTTCCATGTGATATGTACACACATTTTAGCCATAAATGATCGATGAAATGTTGGTCTTAAGTGAAATCATACAATATCAATGTTATTTTTCAGAAAATGTTTTAGTCATGCTTGCATAGTTAAATAGATGTTATTCACCAATATGTTTCTTCGTTCAGCCAAAGGAAATACGAGTGGCCTAAGGGGCCTTTGTCACTATGAGTTGTTAGATGAGTAATAACAACCCTTAGGTCACAAGTATCTTCTGGTTCAAGGAATAAAAATATTGGAGAATAACATAATTATACCACCACCAGTAATAGCAGAGAAAAATCAAGGGAAATAGTGGCAATTTTGAACATTTTGATTCATATTTTGAAAACAGCAGAATCAAAATCATAGATTGTTGTGACATAGACACGTGTTGTCATAACATAGAATGACCAGAGTATATATTCCATATTTTTGGCTAATGCATGGTACAAAATTTATTGCCTAAGAGGTTAACCAAAATAAAATCACCAAAATGAACACGAAAGTTGTGAAAGAACACTTGGATCTTACAACAGTGGCAGATTATCTATCGACAAACAAAGACAGACATATAGCTAAAATGATGTAGGCTTGGTGTTTCTTTCATGGGACATTACATTTCTGTATGTACCACAATTGTTTATACTATAGCATCCATATCAGAAAGGCCACATGCTATGCTTGTAAATAAACCTTTGAAACAATATACTTTTACACCTGATATGAATGCTATAAACGAGAGTGGCATACAGAAAGTGCTCTACTTCAGTGTTACTCGTTGTAATATGAATGCTATAAATGAGTGTAGCACAAAGAGAAAGTGCTATACTTCAGTGTTACTCACTGTAATATGAATGCTATAAATGAGTGTAGCACATAGAGAAAGTGCTTTACTTCAGTGTTACTCATCGTAATATGAATGCTATAAATGAGTGTAGCACATAGAGAAAGTGCTTTACTTCAGTGTTACTCACTGTAATATGAATGCATAAATGAGTGTAGTACATAGAGAAAGTGCTTTACTTCAGTGTTACTCATTGTAATATGAATGCTATAAATGAGTGTAGCACATACAGAAAGTGCTTTACTTCAGTGTTACTCATTGTAATATGAATGCTATAAATGAGTGTAGCACATACAGAAAGTGCTTTACTTCAGTGTTACTCATTGTAATATGAATGATATAAATGAGTGTAGCACATAGAGAAAGCGCTTTACTTCAGTGTTACTCATTGTAATATGAATGCTATAAATGAGTGTAGCACATAGAGAAAGTGCTTTACTTCAGTGTTACTCGTTGTAACATGAATGCATAAATGAGTGTAGCACATAGAGAAAGTGCTTTACTTAAGTGTTACTCGTTGTAACATGAATGCATAAATGAGTGTAGCACGTAGAGAAAGTGCTTTACCCCAGTGTTACTCGTTGTAACATGAATGCATAAATGAGTGTAGCACATAGAGAAAGTGCTTTACTCCAGTGTAAATTGTTGTAGATTTGTCTGAGTCTATCATAATTTGCTGTTGGCTTCTTGTTCGGCGTAATCAGAGATTCTGAATAATTGAGCACTTGTGTTAAAAAGTGTTCACACGACTGTAATTCACTGTGAAGTAACTTTGCATCCTGTTTGTGACTTTTTGTGCAAATTAAGTTGAACTCGTTGATTGAAGCCCTTCCCGCATAAATCACATTTATATGGCCTCTCTCCTGTATGTAGTCTGAGGTGAATTTTTAAAGCATCACTGCGAGTACATGCCTTTCCGCAGTATTCACAAATGAAGGCTTTTGTAGCATTGTGCGACAGCTCATGATCTCTCAATTCCGTTTTGGCAACAAATCCTTTACCGCAAGTTTCACACACAAAGGATCGAATTCCTTGATGTCTTTTCATATGAGTCGTAAGGTTGCCTCCATGTCTAAACATCTTTCCACACTGTTCACACATAAAATCTTTCTCCTCAGAATGTGTCCGTATGTGTCTCTCCAGTAGTCTTCTGTGTGCGAATCCTTTTCCACACATTTTACAAACGTGAGTTTTTTCACCGAAGTGATATATTTTATGCCAGTGAACTGACTCTTTGCTTTTTAACATCTTGTTGCAATAGTCACATTTGAATTTTCTCTCTTCTGAATGTATTAAAGTGTGAGTGACATAAGGTTGTTTTTTGTTGAATCCCTTGTTGCAAACATCACACACAAATGGAAATTTTCCAGTATGGGTTCTCATATGGCATGTGAGAGAATAACGTGTTTTACAGATTTCATGACAAATTTTGCACTGAAGTTTCTCGATGTGCAATCGTCTATGCATTTTGTATATTGCTGTCATCTGTAAAGTGAACCTTCTGTCACAGAAATCACATTTGTAGCAGCTCGGCTCTGTGTGAACTTTCAAGTGTTCTAGGATTCTTTCACAATGCATTCCACTGCAGTTCACCGTCTGGTAACAAAATGAACACTCCATCTGTTGAATTGGATGGTTATCAACATGTGTCTTTAAACTAACTCTATCAGTAAACTCCATCTCACAATCTTCAACACTACATTGGTTTCCTTTCTCTGGTAATTCTCTCACTACTGCATATGTTACGGTATTCTCAAACCCACTTTTCACATCAAGTTTTGCTTTGCAAGGTTTGAATGCCTCATCATCTTGTTCACTAACATCTTTCCTCTCTGCATTCTCGGCCTCAGATGACTGTAGAAAATCTTCAACATTCAATGTACCACTACAAATATTATACGGAACGCCTGAGGCGTCGTTTCTGGATCTGTCTAAATGACAATATGACACCCCTACATCCATCATTTTGGTGTCTTCTACATTATCACCTACAATGCTGTCTTCAAGTACTTCATCATTCTCACCATCTTCTACATCAGGTCCACCATCTTCCTGTTCAAACATACCATCTTGGTCACGACTTAGCTGAGGTTCAGAGACATTCTCGCACTCTTCATGTTCATTGTCTTTCTCTTTCTGACATTCTCTGCTTTCGTCAGTTTCATAGTGCCCATGTGATCTTCTGTGACGTTTCAACAACCTTTTAGTGTTAAAACCCTGACCACATACTTCACATTTGTAAGGGTATTTGCCTGTATGGATTCTCATATGACATGTTAGTTGGTTGTGAGTGACAAAGCTTTCCTGACAAACCATACATTGGTACTCGTAATCACCAGTATGCCTCGCCCTATGCTTTCTGTATTTTGATGCATTAGGGAATCTTTTTTCACAGAAATCACATTCAAATGGTTCAGGGTCTGAGTGAATTTTCAAATGTTTCAGTACATCGGGTGATTCCACCCCATCATATTTCACTGTTTGGTTACAGAAGGAACAAACCACTTGTTTGATAGGGTGGTTGTCCAAGTGTGAAATTAAACTATCCCTACTCGGAAAGTCCATTCCACAATTTGTGATCATACACTTGTTACTTTCAGTTGGTAACTTTGTATGTACATAGTATTTGAATTCAGTCTTTGAAATACGGATCAAATCAAGCTGTGCCGTAAAGAGTTCTTGTTCATTTTTATTTGTATTCCCCGTTTGAACTCCAGTATTTGGTTTGTTCTGATATCGTACAACAAAAAACTTTGTACAGTATCTTCTTATGGTATCCCTTGGATTGGAATCACCATCTGGAGTCACTCTGTCGTCGTTCTTGACTGCAGCCTTTTCCTGAATCTCTCGTTCTTTACATTTTTCAGACTCATCTTTTGATGTTACATCATTATTTCCCACTGCTTCATGAAATGGTTCAGTGTCATCTTGCTTATGATGGCCTACAGAGTCTAATTTACCTGGATGTTGGCCTATAGTCTCTACTTCAACTGGATGATGGTTTGTGTTAACAACTTTATCTGCACGGGATTTGTCACTGCATCCACGGTGGTCATTAGATGACGGTATTCCAACATTTTCAGATGCGTATGTGGTGTCACCTTTCTCTCGCTGATCACCTGAGGTGTCATCTTTATGTGGATGATGGCCTGTAGCATCATCAGGAATTAAACGATCAACTGTGGTGTCCATTTCTTTTGGAAAATGGTCTGCTGTACGTGGCTGAGGAATGTCACTGCACTTGTACTCACTACATATTGATGATGGTTTTCCATCATTTTCAGAGGAGTATGGAATGTTCTCGTGATTTTCAAAGTGTTCAGATAATTCTCTGCATAGGATAATTTGATGACAGATGCTACATTTGAGAGAGTATTCTCCAAACTGTATCTGTACATTCTCTGTACCTGTAGATTCTAGTTCATACTCTTCTACAGTACATAGTAATTCCGTCTGATGTACATGACTTGATAGTTTCTTTACAGAGTATAGCACTGTGTCTTTCTTATCACTACTGACATTGTCTTTTGTACTTGGTACATGGACATTATCAGCAACTTGTTGGTTCGTTGCTGGAGCATTGTACATCTGTTGTTGAAAAACTTGTACACCTGGTCCAATTTGCATACTAGTCACTTGTTGAATATTGTAAGAGGGGTTGACTTGTAATACGTTTTGTAAACTAAGGATAGGGTATGCAAAAGCCATAACAGGTACTCCTGTTGTAATAGGTATTGCAGGCATTGGTGGAATCATTGGTTGAATTGGAGAAACAGTCACTGATTGGCTGATAGACGAAGATTCATTTGCACCTGTTGTCCCTTTTGCACCCCTTTTCCGTTTGACATTAGTGGTTTCTCTTGCACCAGCTGTACGTTTTGCACCTGTATTACTTTGTTTATTTGTAGCTTGTTGATTGGTCGATTGAATTTTGTTGGTCTCAACTTGAACGGGAACCATCCCAGTTGCCATTGGTAAAGAGCCCAGCATGTTTGGGTTTCCCATTATGACATTGGGGTTAGTGATGCCCATGTTGTTAAACTGCATTGATGGACGTCGTAAAACTGGCTGCATCATAGGATGAAACATTGGCACTGCTGTAGCAGTTGCAGTATTACCAAAGTTCAACATGGTAGGCGGTACATGGAGTTGTGTGGTGTTCATTTTGGGATTCAAAGTTTGTTTGGTTTTGTGATGGTCATCATTTTCACTTTCTTGTGAAGTAAAATAATTAGGAGCATTAGCTTGATTTGGCTCACCAACATGAACTGAACAATCATCTGTTGTGTTGCTAGGAGTAACAAAATTGCCAACACAGCTTTGGTCATATGTCTGGAGTTGATTGTCTATCGTCACACCAACCTCCTCTTTTTCAGAGTTTTCATCACCTGTGCTTTTTGGAGTTGTTTCATCGACATCATGATACATACAGTCACTGCTAAGTTCAGGTTCTGACTTCACTTGAAAATAACCATCACTGTTCTTTACAACTTTCAAATGTCGTGAGTCTTCACTTGTTGTCTTGTAATGTTCACTTGGTTTGTTACTTGACACTGGATTGTCTGCGTTGCCTTGATTTGTAGAAGATTTGGAAACATTTTCACAGATCTCATTGCTATGGTTACCAGACATGATGAATGACAGATTTGATTTCTCCCTTTTGTCTCCAAGGTTACGATGTTCGTCAGGATTTTGTTCATGTGCTCTGATGTGCTGAATTACAAATTGTAAATAAGGTAGGAAAATTAATCTAACTGGAAGCTGGTGATGAAGCGAGTCTTGTTTACTATAATATTGTCACCAACATTGTCAACCCACTGGGTGTACTGGATTCACTAGAAAAGAAGAAGAGAGGAGAATTATGACTCTTTGTTGTTTGCATATATATACATTACAATATACTTTGTAAACCTAGTTTTTTTCACTACTACAAAATTTTGCAATTTTACAGTCTTCAGCAAGTTCTCAAAAACAAATTTCTACTAATTACCAGACTGGTACATTGTGTTCATGTCCAAGAAGGCAATTTTGTCACTACTCCTGTACGGGCCATGGACACAACTAGTTCTGCTGAACTATTTTCATGGTCCCCATTAGATAACACATGTATATTTCCTTTTGTCCAATTTGTTTGAAAGTGTAATGTATTATTTATTTATTTATTTATTGTTTTGTTTTTTGTTATCTGATGAAATAAATTTCAATTCAATTCAATTCACTTATTTTTACTGATTACCAGACTGGTACATTGTGTTCATGTACAAGAAGGCATTTTAGTCACTACATATTTTTACTAATTACCAGACTGGTACATTGTGTTCATGTACAAGAAGGCATTTTAGTCACTACTTATTTTTACTAATTACCAGACTGGTACATTGTGTTCATGTACAAGAAGGTATTTTAGTCACTACTTATTTTTACTAATTACCAGACTGGTACATTGTGTTCATGTACAAGAAGGCATTTTAGTCACTACTTATTTTACTAATTACCAGACTGGTACATTGTGTTCATGTACAAGAAGAAGGCATTTTAGTCACTACTTATTTTTACTAATTACCAGACTGGTACATTGTGTTCATGTACAAGAAGGCATTTTAGTCACTACTTATTTTTACTAATTACCAGACTGGTACATTGTGTTCATGTACAAGAAGGCATTTTAGTCACTACTTATTTTTACTAATTACCAGACTGGTACATTGTGTTCATGTACAAGAAGGTATTTTAGTCACTACTTATTTTTACTAATTACCAGACTGGTACATTGTGTTCATGTACAAGAAGACATTTTAGTCACTACTTATTTTTACTAATTACCAGACTGGTACATTGTGTTCATGTACAAGAAGGCATTTTAGTCACTACTTATTTTTACTAATTACCAGACTGGTACATTGTGTTCATGTACAAGAAGGCAATTTAGTCACTACTTATTTTTACTAATTACTTTAACTATTCTGTGTATTTGATATTTAATCTACATAATGACCCCTGTCTGAACTTCTAATCACAACTTCAAGGAGTGGCCTAAATCCTTTGATCTAGCAGACACAATCCCACAGAATAGAACAGACAGTGAGTGTTGGCTGATAGTGTGGTATGAAAGTCTGCATCTTACAGACAAGTGGCATTTAAACACAAGAGATAATCCTTTATGATCTGTGTCTCCATGGAGACTTCATTGCCATGGTTTCTAATTTCTCCTTTTATGTAATCCAATCTTTATCAACATGCTTAGATTACTGTAAACCCAGACACTTTTGCTGAAGACTTCTTTTTATTTATTTCGCTGGAAAACAAAAATGCAAAAATAAATAGTGACTAAAACACCTTCTTGTACATGAATACAATGTACCAGTCTAGTAATTAGTAAAAATAAGTAGTGACTAAAATGCCTTCTTGTACATGAACACAATGTACCAGTCTGGTAATTAGTAAAAGTAAGTAGTGACTAAAATGCCTTCTTGTACATGAACACAATGTACCAGTCTGGTAATTAGTAAAAGTAAGTAGTGACTAAAATACCTTCTTGTACATGAACACAATGTACCAGTCTGGTAATTAGTAAAAATAAGTAGTGACTAAAATGCCTTCTTGTACATGAAAACAATGTACCAGTCTGGTAATTAGTAAAAAATAGTCTTTGAGATCAAGCTGAAGGCTATAAATAAAATTGCAAATTTTCCCAAGGTGAAAATATCTGGGTTTACTACATACATGTACAGTATCTGAGTTTCTGAATGTGGCCCTTAGCAACATTCTTAGATTATCCTGTAAGACTATAGTATCATATCTTTTGTATGTGTTCATTATCTCTACTAAGTACAGCTGTTCTACTTCACTGAGATCTTAAACCTCACTAACTCCAAGGTCTCCCATATGGTCAATAAATGAAGAAAAAAATTGTGTTTCCGATTACACTCAATTTTAGAATACATGTAGGTATATATTTTATTCTATTCTATGATATATTTTTTCTTCGTGAGCGTCTAGTTCAGGTTTTCGATTGTTTTCCAAATGGTCTCTGTGTTGTTTATTCCTTCCTATCAGATGTACAGCCATTACAGATTGGAGGAACAGTTTTAGAGTGTCTTTTTAAGTTGATGTCAGTATCTGCATCCACTATTTCTTGTGAGGCTTCACAATTTTTGTGATTTTATTATTTTTCTCGAATGCGTAAAAAAACGGCAGTGAAAAGCAAGGTTGGGATGGGTAACGCAATATCGGGGTCTCAATAATAGATCCATGCAGGAACCAAACAGTTATTTTTTTTCACTAAATTGTAGGCCTAGGTGTAAACTATTAGTTGTGCCAAATAGCAATCAGAGAGGATTATTTTTTTTTAATAAGGAAGAAAATTATAAAATTCCTGCCAGACAACAGGTTTAAGAACTTGTACCACACTAATTTTATTTGGACACTGTCCTTTAAAGTGGTCATATGGAAGAGGATAGACTGTAAGGTACAGACATGTGTGCCACGCTATCAACCAGTACCTACCGTCAGTACTATTCTATGGGACTATGCCCATTAGATCTAAGGATTTAGGCCACGCCTAGACTGTAAGATACGTCTTGACATTTCGCCCTCACCGGCCTCTGTGTTAGGGGTTGGCCGATGTTTGAGGGCGCACTGTCACGGCGTACCTTACTGTTACAGACTAGGCCACGCCTTGAACTTGAGATTAGAAGTTCAAACAGAGGTCATTATGTAGATTAAATATCAAATTCACAGAATAGTTTCTCCTTCTGATGTTAAGAATGATTGTTATGTTAATTATTTGTACTTGATCAAATACTAGACTTTGGCTGGAAACTTATGTTTACTATTGACGTAAGATTAGGTGACTAGTCTCATAAATCAGCATTGTCAATCTCCTTCCTGCAATGTTTTCATTATGATTCATGTTAAAGGTTTGGAAATTGTTGATCTGAACAAATTGCTGTGTATTCAAGTTTGCTGAATGGATAAAATAGGAATTTAATGGATCGTAGGACTTTTTCTTAATGAAAACATTTGTTTATTCTCTAATGTTAAGATCTGAAAAATATGCTAATGATATGCAAATTAATATGCAAAATAGCAACTCATTTATTATTCAAATTTATATTCTTAAATAATTTTATCATGGTTTCCTACTTGAAAATCAATGTGAAACAACATATTCTTGTTTGTAACTCATAAATTGCAGCAGATTAATAGTGTAAAATCTATCTTATTAGAGTGATTTGAAATTCGTCTGTTTACTGTGCTGTCAAGATACATCATTAGCTGGTTGTACCTCCTAGCCCTCATAGCCTGTTTACTGTGTTGTCGAGATACATCATTAGCTGGTAGTACCTCCTAGCCCTCATAGCCTGTTTACTGTGTTGTCGAGATACATCATTAGCTGGTTGTACCTCCTAGCCCTCATAGCCTGTTTACTCTGTTGTCGAGATACATCATTAGCTGGTCGTAACTCCGAGTCCTGGTATCATTCTGGCTAGGAGGTACCATCAGCTATGATGTATCTTGACAGCACAATAAACAGGCTATGAGGGCTAGGAGGTACAACCAGCTAATGATGTATCTTGACAGCACAGTAAACAGGCTATTAGGGCTAGGAGGTACAACCAGCTAACGATGTATCTTGACAGTGCAGTAAACAGGCTATGAGGGCTAGGAGGTACAACCAGCTAATGATGTATCTTGACAGTGCAGTAAACAGGCTATGAGGGCTAGGAGGTACAACCAGCTAATGATGTATCTCAACAGTGCAGTAAACAGACTATATTTAAATCGTCATTAAAAAAAATCCAGACAGTAATGAATATTGTCAGTGATGATGAATTTAGAGTGTAACCAACATGTACACAGTGTACATTACAGTTCTTTTCCCAAAAGTGAGCCAAAGCTATTACATGAACTATCAAGATCAGTGAGCCTGATCACAAGCTTTCATATTGAGATAGACACCATAAAGATAACACACAAACATCACTTACACTGTGTTGGCTCTGTATTTTGTCTATGGTGTCAACAGGGAGAAAGAGGACCAACTTATACTTAGATGTGTACAAACAAATACTCCCTAGGGAGAAAGAAGACTAACTTGTACTTAGTTGTGTACAAACAAATACCCCCTAGGGAGAAAGAAGACTAACTTGTACTTAGTTGTGTACAAACAAATACCCCCTAGGGAGAAAGAAGACTAACTTGTACTTAGTTGTGTACAAACAAATACCCCCTAGAGAGAAAGAGGACCAACTTATACTTAGTTGTGTACAAACAAATACCACTTGGGGAGAAAGAGGACCAACTTGTACTTAGTTGTGTACAAACAAATACCCCCTAGGGAGAAAGAGGACTAACTTGTACTTAGTTGTGTACAAACAAATACCCCCTAGGGAGAAAGAGGACTAACTTGTACTTAGTTGTGTACAAACAAATACCCCCTAGGGAGAAAGAGGACCAACTTATACTTAGATGTGTACAAACAAATACCCCCTAGGGAGAAAGAGGATCAACTTGTACTTAGATGTGTACAAACAAATACCCCCTAGGGAGAAAGAGGACCAACTTATACTTAGATGTGTACAAACAAATACCCCCTAGGGAGAAAGAGGACCAACTTGTACTTAGATGTGTACAAACAAATACCCCCTAGGGAGAAAGAGGATCAACTTATACTTAGATGTGTACAAACAAATACCCCCTAGGGAGAAAGAGGACCAACTTATACTTAGATGTGTACAAACAAATACCCCCTAGGGAGAACGAGGACTAACTTGTACTTAGTTGTGTACAAACAAATACCCCCTAGGGAGAAAGAGGACCAACTTGTACTTAGTTGTGTACAAACAAATACCCCCTAGGGAGAAAGAGGACCTACTTGTACTTAGTTGTGTACAAACAAATACCCCCTAGGGAGAAAGAGGATCAACTTATACTTAGATGTGTACAAACAAATACCCCCTAGGGAGAAAGAGGACCAACTTGTACTTAGATGTGTACAAACAAATACCCCCTAGGGAGAAAGAGGATCAACTTATACTTAGATGTGTACAAACAAATACCCCCTAGGGAGAAAGAGGATCAACTTATACTTAGTTGTGTACAAACAAATACCCCCTAGGGAGAAAGAGGACCAACTTATACTTAGTTGTGTACAAACAAATACCCCCTAGGGAGAAAGAGGACCAACTTATACCTAGTTATGTACAAACAAATACTCCCTAGGGAGAAAGAGGACCAACTTGTACTTAGTTGTGTACAAACAAATACCCCCTAGGGAGAAAGAGGACCTACTTGTACTTAGTTGTGTACAAACAAATACCCCCTAGGGAGAACGAGGACCAACTTGTACTTAGTTGTGTACAAACAAATACCCCCTATGGAAAAAAATCAACTTGCAACAATTGTGTACAAACAAATACCTCCTTGGGAGAAAGAAGATTAATTTTTCCTTTTTTCCTGTGTAAGTTAGTGATTATTCATGTACATTGTATCATAGACAGTGGAGGGGAGTCTATGATTGTATGACAATAGAATGAACCCTTTGTCTTTATACATTCCGGCTGTGCAGTGCTGTAGTGTGTAGTGCATTTAAAATGCAAATCATTCAAGCTCGCTCTAAGTAAATATGGGCCTTGAGCCGGGGTTTGGGGTTCTACTTCCATGGTCTACAGCACAATAACCTTGCAACTAGTCCTGCTTGCATACGGAGGAATTCGGGACTCGATTCTGACAATTGTCCCTCCAAGTCAGTAATACAGACTCGTGCACCGTCATGTAAGCAGGACTACCTTGCAACCTACATTTACAAAATAATGATATGATCGACTTCTTGTGTGTAAGCCTCAATAACTAAATCTCGCACACCTGAAGTGACTCTACAACAAGCCTCTCTTGAGCCCTGCGTTTGAACACATTGGAATTTTGAAAGACACCGAACTAGTACCACAGTGTACAGAGTACCTACCCTAATCTCCCTGAGCTGTAAGTTCACGGTTCAGTGCAGTTTACACGCCTGCTGATTTGGTCAAATTCCTGTGTTGACACCGTGTAGCTTCAGCGATATTCGGTAATCCCGAACGAAATGTCCACATACACAAATTACTGCGCATTTGAACAAAGATCGTGATTTCATGGGCCACTAACTTCAGTCTCCCGGACGCTGGCTAGTAGTACTACTAGTAGCATAGTACATCATCACGTTGTTGACACGCAAAGAAAATACGGTCAAAGGTCATGACGCGAGGAGAAGCATTCTTCAAAGGCTTGCCGTTGGTGGCGCAATACTGAGACGACAACACTGAACAACCACAACACATGCCAACAATAATACGTGTATTACATTAGAACAAAGTCACTGTGGGATTCAAACTGAAAGAAAAACAAATACACTTTGCCAACAGAAATAAAGTATGAATGACAAAGACATTCAATAAAATGTGTGAATGAAGCACCCGAATGAAGCATTACTTACTTATATGATCACATGAACAAATGTACTGGCCATGTATTCTTTCAAACCACAGTACGAATCCCTTTATGCGGAATAAATCTTTCAAAAGTGCATCAATCTTGAGTTTTCCTAACTTTTTACCAAATTCGGGGACCGCATTTTTAATCTTACATGTAGTACAAGTGCTCAATATTGTATGAGAACTTTATGACTACAGCAAGTGTAAAAACATCTGTGGTTTAAAAGTGCGCCCTCAATCATCTAGATGACCCTTGACCCTACCCAATCATCAACATAACAGACGAGTGTGAAGCTACCATCATATTCATATTCATCTTCACTTTCAAAAGTTGACCTCTACGATCAATGTGAATATGATGATAGCTTACACATTCATCATCAGATTCGAAGTACTTCCGAATGGGTACGAACATGCGTTCGGCAAATCACATATCCTTCATTGGCAGGTTGAAATCATGTGATTGTAATTACTTTTCACTTGATTTGCCTGGATTTGCATGCTCTCTTGTTATTTTTGCCAGAGTATCCAATTTACACCATGAATTATTGTTGTCATGGACCATTATTTTTCACAATCGATTGCATTGACCGATCCCGATCAAGGGAACTACACACATTGTGATAATTGTGGTCTTGACAACACTATTTTGTGTAAATTTCACCAGTGTAAGTGTTAAGTAGGGTTTCAAAGATAGCAGCACTGCGGGAAATCACACCCAGCCAGGCCGTATTTTATTACATTACTCATACAGGTTTTTTGTACACCCAAATATTGATATTTCATTTTCAAAGATATGGGAAAGGCATACTAAACATCCAAATTAGTTTTTTAATTTTATATGACAACAATAATTCATGGTGCAAATTGGATTCTCTGGCAAAAATAAGAAGAAAGCATGCAAATCCACGCTAATCAAGTGAAAAGTAATTACAATCACATGATTTCAACCTGCCAATGAAGGATTTGTGATTTGCCGAACGCTTGTTTGTACCCATTCGGAAGACTTCGAATCTGATGACGAACGTGTGAAGCTATCATCATATTCACATTGAGAGTAGAGGTCAACTTTGAAAGTGAATATGAATATGAATATGATGGTAGCTTCACACTCGTACATAACAGTGCAGTGCATGCTCGTGTGGCAGTACACATACATACAGAGTTCGCCTACTCAATCAAGGATAGCGTGTACAAAACCAACACAGTGGTGGTAAGTCCTTTGGTATATAACGCAGTCAGTCTGTTCATACAATGCCATATATGTGGTTAGATTGTTGAAGTTATATTTGTGAGCACTTTTCATCGAATGCAATAGTCAACTGTGTTGGTGCATAGATGGTTGTCTAGCTGCTCGACCTCGGGTGTTCTTCCGATACAATACGACACACGACCGAACATCGCTATCGAACATCCGAGTTCGGCAAACCCTCGCTGCGAACTTCGTTCGCTTACCGTATCGGAAGAAAGCCCGAACGTCTAGCAGCAAGACTAGGAAGATGGACACTTCCACGGTTGTTGGAACTGAAGTTCACTCAGTTGCAACTTGTGGCTGTAAATTGTCAACACAAGCACTCGTTTATAACTGGGAGGTTCGTACTTTCTACCACCGATTACCCATGAAATAATAGAAGTGAGAACGCATATATACCTCGTTTGCAGCATGGTTGTTTGAGAATTTAAAGATTTCTGCATTCACATTTGAAATCGTGAGCAAATAATTTCATAGTCTGAGAACAAATGTTCATGTTGGACTCTGTGTTCATACTTAGTAAAGAATAATAATATATCTACTCGCAGTCAAAAATAAATTCACTGACATCAATGCAACAACATCGGCAGGGGTACTGCTTTGTTCATTTTACAACATTTTCCTTAAATTCATGATACAGGTGAATGATAAACTGATCAAGAAACAGACAATAGGCCTTTCCAAAATTTGCCATGGTGGCACTCAACTTCCTGTCTGTGTGTACCTTGGAGGTATACATGGCATAGGTTACTTGGTTAATCATAGAGCACTGCTGCTTTCCTCAATGTCTGAACAATATGAAAAACTTCCCTGATTTACACTTCTACAGAATACCAAGGAACAAAACCATTAACCATTGGTACTATGAGGTGATGATACCCCCAATTTGAACGAGGGTGCTGTATTCTTGATTTCCTGTTTGCAGTCTGGAATGGCTCATTCAATAGTAGACTCCTGAAGAAAATGTTTGGTGCATAGTTTTGTAGCTTTTGGAAGAAATTAATACTTTAATGGTAAGTGTAAGAATTCATACTGTAACTGTAAATAACTAGAGTTGATTTACAGTCCATTTCCCTAGACTGAGTCAAAGCTATTAAATAAATGAACTATCAAGATTTGTGAGCTTGATCACAAAGTTTCATGTTGAGATAGGGAAATGGACTGTAAGTCACATTGGGTGTACGAACTGGGTAATACAATGGTTAGCCAAATAGTATGAACACTTTGCTGAGACACATACATATTTTTAAGAGCAAAACAACATTAGAAGTGATTGGATATGAGATCCTTTATCAAAGCTGACTGGTCATTCCCCACTGAGTGACACAATAGCAGCACACACAGTCATCCCCACTGAGTGACACAATAACAGCACACACAGTCATCCCCACTGAGTGACACAATATCAGCACACAGTCATCTCCACTGAGTGACATAATAGCAGCACGCACAGTCATCTCCACTGAGTGACACAATATCAGCACACAGTCATCTCCACTGAGTGACATAATAGCAGCACACACACAGTCATCTCCACTGAGTGACATAATAGCAGCACACACACAGTCATCCCCACTGAGTGACACAATATCAGCACACAGTCATCCCCACTGAGTGACACAATAGCAGCACACACACAGTCATCCCCACTGAGTGACACAATAGCAGCACACAGTCATCCCCACTGAGTGACACAATAGCAGCACACACAGTCATCCCCACTGAGTGACACAATAGCAGCACACACAGTCATCCCCACTGAGTGACACAATAGTAGCACACACACAGTCATCCCCACTGTGTGACACAATAGCAGCACACACAGTCATCCCCACTAAGTGACACAATAGCAGCACAGTCATCCCCACTGAGTGACACAGTAGCAGCACACACACAGTCATCCCCACTGAATGACACAATAGCAGCACACAGTTATCCCCACTGAGTGACACAGTAGCAGCACACACACAGTCATCCCCACTGAGTGACACAATAGCAGCACACAGTCATCCCCACTGAGTGACACAGTAGCAGCACACACACAGTCATCCCCACTGAGTGACACAATAGCAGCACACACAGTCATCCCCACTGAGTGACACAATAGCAGCACACAGTCATCCCCACTGAGTGACACAATAGCAGCATACACAGTCATCCCCACTGAGTGACACAATAGCAGCACACAGTCATCCCCACTGAGTGACACAGTAGCAGCACACACACAGTCATCCCCACTGAGTGACACAATAGCAGCACACACAGTCAGGTACTGAGATAAACACAGTGCAACTGTAGTTTTGATGAAGCCACACAACTTTATTCAACATCTACATTTGTGTTTATCTTAATTGGGAATGACTGGTTAGTTTTGATAGGGATATCATATCCACTTACTTCTAATGTTGTCTTGCTCATAAGAAAAAATGTACATGTCCCAGCAAAGTGTTCACGCTATATGACTAACCGTTGTAATAAATATAATATGTCAATCAGTGTACCCTCCAAGCCAATTTCACTCACCACAGACGCTCAATAACACATATTGTGACTCACCAAAATCTCATATTCCTTACTATGGGGTGACCACCACCCCACCCGCCCCCCCACCCCCGCACACACACACACACACACACACAATAAAAAACAAAAATGTGTCTTGGATGGTGGTGTAAACGAGGTTGCGGTTTACGACAATGGGAGGAAGCTATGATAAAATAGTTTTATGAATTAAAAATCCAAAATAAATACCCAATCCTCATCCATATGACCACTTTAATGTACAGCAAAGAATGGTTAAGAGTCTATAGTGCTTCAAATAAAAACAACTCAGAAAACATTGTATATTCATTCTTACTTATCTTTTTCTCTGCAGTGAATCAAATACACCCAGTCTCCAGGAAAATACTAAAGAACAGCGGACAGTAATACAGCACAGTAGAGGAACAAATACTGATAATGTATGTGTAACAACGAAATGAAAGAAAAAAGGAATTAATAGAAAGTTGGGAACTCTATTAGCAAAAAACACAACCATATAAGAAGACGATTTAATTCAAATTAATCATGTCTTGTAACCATGGTGATGAGTTCTATGGAAACCATTCCAAAGTTGCTTCAAATCAGAACAACTCAACAGACAATCCAGAATGGAGGAGGGAGAAAACACATGAACATTGCAATGCAGTAACTGAAGTTCCTGGACACTTTCAAGTTGTACAGCATGGCGATGGTGACTATGTACTAGTAAAAATAAAACAGGAACCGAGTAGTGACTGTATGTATCGTGGTGTAGATACATCAACCGTCAAAAGGGAAAATTACACGGAAGTGTCAGCTTGCGTAGTGAAGAGAGAAAACCTACACCAGTCAGATGACAAATGTTATGTCCAAAATTCTGTCACTGCAAAGCTAGCAGATATACCTCCAGATGAGTTACCTGTACAAGCACAGAATCAAGCTAAAGTCGAAGAAAGTTTTGTTGATGAAGAAAGCGAAAAATTTGGCCAACACAGTGGTAATGAAAATGAGAACACCGTGTTACAAAATCCCCAGAATCTCTTATCACCTGGTGTACCAGAGTTTGGGAGTTCCTCAAATTATCCTGGAGATTCAAGCTTTTATGAAAGTACACCTGTGGAACCAAATTCACAACAACAACAACAACAACAACAACAACAACAACAACAACAACATCCATTCCTAGACTTCAGAAATCTTCATAATGTCCTTGTGAAAAATCCATCAGTGATTAGTTGTTTACCAATTTCTATGCGACCACAAGCCAATCAAAATGCTTCATTAAATCAGCAACCATCAAATACAGCAAGTAATTCAATAGCTAATATGCAAAATAGACCAGGTGAAAGTACTTCAACTCATCAATCAATGACTGCTGTAAAAACTGAACCAGGTGTTCATGAAAATACAGAAATCAGTCAAACTGGTTCTACGGCTGTCAAACCAGGTGTTCTCCAACATATAGAAGCCAATCAAGCATGTTCAACTTATCAACCAATGAATGGCATACAAACCACACCAGGTGTACCAGATGCACAATATTCACTCATGAATTTCAATAACATAGGTATTGGGAGTACAAGTGTTATTCCAGGTACACAAGTTGCTAACAACCAAAGTGTTCATACACGTCATGATGTTTCCACCAATCAACAAGCTGAACCAGGACCAGGTGTGCATCAGAATATACAGACCAATCAATCTGTTTCTGTCAACCATCAAACTCCAAATACACATACTCAAGTTGGGCCTAGCAAACATTATTATGGAGAAGACACCAACAAACAAACTGTTACAAATACACAACCTAGAACAAGTGCACTTCTTAGCTCTCACGAGGGTGCCGTGACAACACTTCATGATACAGTTCCTGTCAATCAAACCGGTTTCACAAATCAACCAATCACAACAGAACAGACTAAACCAGATGTACCCAAAGATGTAGAACCTGTTCTAATTGGTAGAACCATTTATCAACCAATCAAAGCTTTACAGAATCTACTCAACAATGTCTCTGACCCTTTCAGCAGTAGTACAATAAATGAACCAATCACAGTTGAGCAAACTACACCAGGTGTAACACAATATGGAAATGAGATTGGCCCTGTAGTTCAACCAATGGCTATAATACCTGTTACATTTATTCCAGTAGATGTACCTGCGGGATTGGCCAACTCTTATCCATATTTAGTACCAGTCAGCTCTGGTAATCAACAAGAGACTCATACAAGAAATGGATCTGAAATACCATTGGAGGAACTCAAAAAACAGGTGTACTCTACATCTTCAGCCAATTCCAGTATGTTAGATATTCAACAAGTGACCAATACGCAAAGTAGATCTCATGAACAGTTGGTGGCAGTTGACGACCAGATGTCCTGTAAATCAATAACCAATACCATTTTGCTAAATCATCAAGTGACCCATGCACACACTGCATCTGAAGTTGAAGACCAGGTGCCCTGTATGTCAACAGCCAATATCAATTTGATCAAGCAACACTTGACCATTTCACAACGTGCATCAGAAGAACAGTTGATGGCAGTTGAAGACCAGGTGTCCTGGAAATCAAAAGCCAATACCAATTTGTCGAATCATCAACAAATGACCAATACACAAAGTGGATGTGAAGCTGAAAACCAGGTGTCCTATAAGTCAACAGCCAATACCAGTATGTTCAATCATCAACACTCGACCAATACACAAAGTGCATCTGAAGAACAGTTGATGGCAGTTGAAGACCAGGTGTCCTGTAAATCAAATCCTAATACCAATTTAGTCAATCATCAACTGACCCATACAGAAACTAGGTCTGAAGTTGAAGACGAGGTGTTCTGTAAGTCAACAACCAATACCAGTATGTTAGATACATGCAGTGAACAAGAGACCAGATCACAAAGTAGATCTGAAGAACAGTTAGTGGCAGTTGAAGACCAGGTGTCTGGTACATTAACAGCCAATGAAAGTATGCTGAATAGAAAACAAGTAACCAGTACACACAGTGGCTTTGAAGAACCATTGGTGGCATTCAAAACACAGATGCCCTGCACATCAACAACCAATACCAGTATGTCAACACAAGTGTCTAATCCACAGAGTGGACCAGGTGAACCACCACCAATTGGACAATATCAGATATCCAGTATTAATGAAAATGACAGTGTAGTCAGTGACTTTAATCCACTGAAAGATCAAGAGAGCGGAGGAACTTGTAATAGACAGTGTTTTGTTGTACAATTTCATAACAAACCCAACAATGATAATCGAACTGACAATTTAGATCTAGAAGATTCCCTGACTGCAAAGCTGGATTTGATCCATATTTCTAAGACTGCATTCAAATACTATGTGCATACAAATTTACCTAAGAAAGGCAACAAGTGCATGGTCAAAAATTGTGGGATGGACTTTCCTAATAGGGATAGTTTTATTTCACACTTGGATAACCACCCTATCAGACAAGTGGTTTGTTCTTTCTGTGACCAAACAGTGAAATATGATGGGATGGAATCACCCGATGTACTCCGACATTTGAAAATTCACACGGAACCTGAACCATTTGAGTGTGATTTCTGTGAGAAAAAATACTGTATTGGATTCAATTACCGAAAGCATAGAAAAACACATACTACAGCTTATTTGTATCAATGTATGATTTGTCATGATAGCTTTGTAACTCGCCACCAGCGAACACGTCATATGAGAGTCCATACAATCAAATATCCCTACACATGTGAAACGTGTGGACTGGTTTCGAAAACAAGACAATCTTGGAAGCATCATACAAGGTCACATGACCAGGACAAATGTGGAGGTGAGAAATACCAAAATATATCCGAACCTCAGCTATATCTTGACCAAGAAGATGGACGTGTGGTAGAAACAGTTGAGGAAAGTACAATAATTAAAAATGGGAGAGTCGATGATGAGGAAGAAAACAGAGAAATGATGGATGCTGAGGTGATGAATTGTCCTAGTGACGGATCTAAAATGGAACTGAATGAGTTGTCTGGAGTTTCGTATAATATTTGTAGTGGTACACTAAATATTGAAGATTTCGAAATATTAAGTAAAAAGGTAGCAATTGAGGCAGAGAAAATGTCTAGTATTGCAAACAACAAAACTGAAGAGGTCGACCATGATGAGGATCTGAAACCTTGCAAAGCAAAACTTGATGTGAAAAAAGTGTTTGAGAATACTGTAACATATGCAGTAGTGAGAGAATTACCAGAGAAAGGAAACCAATGTAGTGTTGAAGATTGTGAGATGGAGTTTACTGATAGAGTTAGTTTAAAGACACATGTTGATAACCATCCAATTCAACAGGTGGAGTGTTCATTTTGTTACCAGACGGTGAACTGCAGTGGAACGCATTGTGAAAGAATCCTAGAACACTTGAAAGTTCACACAGAGCCGAGCTGCTACAAATGTGATTTCTGTGACAGAAGGTTCACTTTTGACAGTGAAGAACTTTATACAATGCATAGAAAATCACACATAGAGGACTATCAGTGTAGGGTATGCCTAGAAATCTGTGAGAACTCATGTAAATTAGCTTGTCACGTAAGAACGCATTACGGAAAGCACCCCTACCCATATGTATGTGATATTTGCAACAAGGGCTTCCATAAAAAAGAAGCTTGCGTAAACCATCGGCGGAGACATTCTAAACGAAATAATTTGAAGTGTGAGCTTTGTAATCAGATATTAAGCAGGAAGACATCCATGTATTGGCACATGATGGCAAAGCACGCAGAGAAAAAATATTTTTGCAGAATGTGTAGGAAAGGGTTTGGACATCGAAAACTTTTGGAGGAACACAAAAAGATTCATATTGAAGAGAGAGACTTTTTATGTGAAGAGTGCGGTATGAGGTTCAAGAATAACACGACATTGATACAGCATACGAAAAGACACAAGGGAATTAAGACCCATGTGTGTGAAACTTGCGGTAAAGGATTTTTCGATACACGCGCTTTAAGAGATCACTTGTTTTCGCACAAGGACGCCAAAGATTATATCTGTAAATATTGTGGAAAGACATATGTTCGAGAAAAATCTCTGAAATTGCACCAGAGAGTACATACCGGAGAGTGGCCATTTAAATGTGATGTGTGTCAGAAGGGATTTAATCATCGGGTTCAACTAAATTTGCATAAAAAGTCACAAACAGGCTGCAAGGACACTCCAGAGTAAGCAGATTACAAGAAGGACACTCCAGAGTACACAGACTGCAAGAAGGACACTCCAGAGTAAACAGGCTGCAGGAAGGACACTCCAGAGTAAACAGGCTGTAAGAAGGACACTCCAGAGTAAACAGGCTGCAAGAAGGACACTCCAGAGTAAACAGGCTGCAAGAAGGACACTCCAGAGTGAACAGGATGCAAGAAGGACACTTCAGAGTAAACAGACTGCAAGAAGGACACTCCAGAGTAAACAGGCTGCAAGAAGGACACTCCAGAGTAAACAGGCTGCATGAAGGACACTCCAGAGTAAACAGACTGCAAGAAGGACACTCCAGAGTAAACAGACTGCAAGAAGGACACTCCAGAGTAAACAGACTGCAAGAAGGACACTCCAGAGTAAACAGACTGCAAGCAGGACACTCCAGAGTAAACAGACTGCAAGCAGGACACTCCAGAGTAAACAGACTGCATGAAGGACACTCCAGAGTAAACAGACTGCAAGAAGGACACTCCAGAGTAAACAGACTGCATGAAGGACACTCCAGAGTAAACAGACTGCATGAAGGACACTCCAGAGTAAACAGACTGCAAGAAGGACACTCCAGAGTAAACAGGCTGTAAGAAGGACACTCCAGAGTAAACAGGCAGCAAGAAGGACACTCCAGAGTAAACAGACTTCAAAGAAGGACGCTCCAGAGTAAACAGACTGCAAGAAGGACACTCCAGAGTAAACAGACTGCAAGAAGGACACTCCAGAGTAAACAGACTGCAAACAGGACACTCCAGAGTAAACAGACTGCAAGCAGGACACTCCAGAGTAAACAGACTGCAAGAAGGACACTCCAGAGTAAACAGCCTGCAAGCAGGACACTCCAGAGTAAACAGACTGCAAGCAGGACACTCCAGAGTAAACAGGCTGCAAGCAGGATACTCTAGAGTAAACAGACTGCATGAAGGACACTCCAGAGTAAACAGACTGCAAGCAGGACACTCCAGAGTAAACAGACTGCAAGCAGGACACTCCAGAGTAAACAGGCTGCAAGCAGGACACTCTAGAGTAAACAGACTGCAAGCAGGACACTCCAGAGTAAACAGGCTGCAAGAAGGACACTCTAGAGTAAACAGGCAGCAAGAAGGACGCTCTAGAGTAAACAGACTGCAAGAAGGACACTCCAGAGTAAACAGACTACAAGAAGGACACTCCAGAGTAAACAGACTACAAGAAGGACACTCCAGAGTAAACAGGCTGCAAGAAGGACACTCCAGAGTAAACAGACTGCAAGAAGGACACTCTAGAGTAAACAGGCTGCAAGAAGGACACTCCAGAGTAAACAGGCTGCAAGAAGGACACTCCAGAGTAAACAGACTGCATGAAGGACACTCCAGCATGAAGAGGCTGCAAGAAGGACACTCCAGAGTAAACATGGTGCACGAACATGTCAGCTTGTGTACGGTTTGCTAAACAACTGACTTTGATAACACTCATCTTAACCTTGTCCTGCTAACTGTAGTGAGTTGATAATTGCGTGTTGAAAATAAGCGTAGTTATGTGCCCTTCCCCCACCCCCACAAAGCCAATAGTTCTTTTGTTGACACTTTACTTTGTTTTAGTGCCATGCATTTACTCTAGCAAACAATCTTCCATTTTTCAAGAACTATCTGTATAGAGGGGTACAAAAAATCCATTAAAAGTAAAATTTTATTTTGTAGGAAGAGAATTGAAATGGCTGACACCCCCCCCCCCCCCCCCCCCCCCCCAGTAAAGCATTTAGCTTTTTATCCTACATTCAACAATTGATCTCGCCCCTGGGCAGAATTCCCCCACAGCTAATTAGTTCCAGTGGAGAGTTTAATACTACATATTGTCAGACTCTGATTTTTAAAATCGGGTACAACTGTTGACATCAGATCATGGACGAATTGAACTGTTTACACATAGGGAAAGTAAACAACTAAATTGACTTAACAACAGTTTGCACAGCATGTTTGAAGTGTGGAGACTTATATTTCATTTCATAATTTGATATGAAAAGCTTTATGGCCACTTTAGATAATAGTTCACATTCACAAACAAATTTCCGGTTGCCCTGGCATTTCATGTACACATAAAGAAGCCATAAAACTGTTCTTATCAAACCATGGTGTGTCATGCAAACATCTGCTGTTTCAACATTCAACTTTAGTCCAATTCATATATTACTTTCCCTGTTTTTAACAGGTTCCATTTGTTCATGGTCTGATGTCGGCAGTTGTCATCACTTGCCACTGTGACTAGTCAGCTATGGCGGCTTTAATTCTTGACAATTCAGCTTAATGTGTACTACAAGTAGTTAAATTTGCTTCTTGGTTTATTGTTTTACTCATTCTCGCAAACCAGAGCTGTTATTTCTTCCGCAACACTGTGACATAGTGTCTTGGACAGTGCCGAAAAGAGACTGTGGTTTACGACTATAGTTTTACTGTTGGTATGTAATAGGTATTATCATCTACTATGTTTGTAATCCCATTTACCACGCTGTAAGTAAGAAGAGTGTCATTCAGTTTGATTCTACTGAACAATACAGGTTTTCCCCGGGTACTCCGGTTTCCTCCTGCACTAGCACTGAACTTTCCTCCTGTTATTGGGCAATGCCTATTGGATGTATATGAATAAATAAATAAATAGGTAAATAAATAAATAAATTAAATAAAATAAATCCAAAACTATATGTGCCTTCTAAAGCCATTGAGTTGCTCGGAGCACAGAATGTCTTGGGTTCTGTTTCTATATGTCAATGCTCTATAATGCCTACAATATGAATAATGTCAGTTTTAGTCCTAAGTAGGCAAACCTCTTCACATTTTATCAGACACTGATTTCCAATGTTATTGTATGTAGGACTAACGTGGGTTTATTTCTATGCCTGGCCCATCCTTACATCTAGCGCCATGATCTTGACTTCATTCTTGAAAACATGGCAGAAAAGCTTGTGCAAATAACCATATATGTTTCAAGTTATGTCAAGGTAGAATGTGCCTAGGGGAGAAATCTCAATGAAAAATTAAAGTTTATAAATCTCTCCAGACTGGTTCTGTTTGTCTGATGTCTGCAGTTGTACTGTAAGTCAACACGGTGTGATAAATAATGGGATCAAAGAAGAGCTTTGAAACACAGAATGTTTTTTCTTCTTCAATATTTGTTTTAATTTTGGTCAGAGTAAATAAAGAACAAGGGAAATACACACAATCTTTTCTAAATTTCAAAGCATGCGAATTCAACGAACAATACAATGAAAACAAGAACTCGCAATTGCAATTGTGTTGGTTGTTGTCCCCACAAACCACACACGTTTATTCAGCTCCCCCCTTACATTTCATAAATAGTGCAATTCAGAGTTGTTTTCAGTTCATGGATGTACTATAATCTTCTTGATGAAGTTATTACAGTCGGAGCAAAATAGGCTAGACAGAAAAAAAAAAACAAGAATCATGAAACGGTACCGACGTTAACAGTTGGAGTCCTGAAGGTCTGTCTGAAAATGAACTTGAACTACTATAATCATTATAATAATTTAGATGTCTGACCGTGGGTGTTGGCAACCGAGATTGAACACACCGGCCTTTCAACACCCTTTATATACCTATAACACTTATTACACCTGTTAGCATACATTGACCAATTATGCATTAGCACCTGTTGCAACTGCACTTGACAAATTTATTCACATACCGAACAAATAGCAATTATCTGCTAATCTTTGAAACGCAGATAATTACTCATTCTCATCAATTAGTCACAGAACCTTGAAAAAAACTAGTTAAATAATCATATCTCTTCAGCATCTGTTTTACATAAATAAATTTGTGAATATGTGATTTAAGTTCATCCTTAAAATTTGGTTGAATGACAGTTAACAGGATATGTTCTCTATACTCGTAGTTCCATGAGCATTGCGAGTGAAAATGCATCAGAAAACATAATATTCTGTAATATGAATTTTCAGATTTAAAAGATTAGGCAAGGATTATCTGTGTTCTGGTATTTATTGAATTTTCTTCTCGTATTTTGAGACACTCGCACTGATATAATATGACAGAACCCCATGACATGTGAGTGCACATGTGGCGTACTTGGGAGTATTTGCACGAGTGCTTGCAGTGTTCTCTGCACCCGTACTTTCATGTGTGTAGCAAGAAAACACTACAACCACGAGAGCAAATACCCCAGAGTACCTACACTGCAACTCGCACATCATAGGGTTCTGTTATTATTACGATATGTTTATCTAAAATGAAAAATTTCTATAAAAATCATATAAAAACATACGATTTTGTGTGGCGTGAACGATCACGTCCTTATTAGCGTATCATTTGCATGTAGGTATGCAATGTTTTTAGTACTGCACGGCAGTGAAAATACCACTAGTATTTGCCAGCACCAGTGCAAGTAATCTTATACATATGTAATAATACTCTATATGTAAATCATGTCAATTTTAACTCCAGTGTTCATGTAAATGTATACATATATTTACATAATTACTTCATTTGAATAATCATATAATCTGATATAGCGTTATTACCCCAAATCAGTATAAGTGGATAATTCCAAAAAAGATTGGTAGTGATACTCAGACAATGTAAGCAAAGTGGAATCATAGATATGTAACACAGACAGGCTACAAACACATTTAAAGTGGACATTGGGATGAGGACTGGGTATTCATTTTGGATTTATAATTTATAAAACAATTTCATCATGGCCTCATACTTGAAAAATCAATGTAAAACAGCACATGCCAAGTCCGCATTTGTAACTCAATAAATTGCAAAAGATTAATAAATGTACCAAATGTTTGTTACTGTACGTACAATAACAAACCTTTATACAATTTTTTTGTTAGCTTTGTACAATTTATTAAGTTACAAACAAGAACTGGGAATATGTTGTTTCATATTTATTTTTTCAAGTAGGACACCATGATAAAATTGTTCTATAAATTAAAAATCCAAAATAAATACCCAATCCTCATCCATATGGCCCCTTTAATTGTCATCTTGTGAAGAGCATAACATTCACTTGAAGTTTACTCTGGAGAGTCTTTCTTACAGCCAATCAACGACTTATTATGCAAATGAAGTTGTACTTTCTGGTTAAATCCCTTGCCACATATATCACACTTAAATGGTCTCTCTCCAGTATGAAGTCTCAAATGAATTCTTAGCGCATCGCCACGCCGACAAGCCTTTCCACAGTACTCGCATATAAAATCCTTTGTATCCTTGTGAGTAATTAAATGATCTCTGAGTTGTCCTTTCTCGAAGAAACCTTTCTCACAAATCTTGCAAATATGTGGCCGTACGTCTGAATGTCGTATCATATGTTTTCTGAGGATATACTTCTTCTCGAACTCTTTCCCGCACTTTTTACATTTAAATTTCTCGTCCAAGTGTGTCTTCATGTGTTCCTGAAAGGCCATTTTGTGATGGAATACCTTGTCACACATTTTGCACACTCGTGGTTTTTCCTCTGCATGACTCTTCATGTGTTGCTCTAGAGAATCTGCCCGTTTCAAAATCTGTCCGCAAAGTTCACACTTGTAAAATTTTTGCTGCCAATGTGTCCGTTTGTGACAATTCCATGCTTGCTTTTTGCTAAACCCCTTACCGCATATGGTACAAACATACGGACACTGGACATTATGGCTTTGCACATGACATATGAGTTCAAACTGACTATCGCAACTTTTGTCGCAGACTTTACAGCGGTATCTATCTTCATGTGCATGTGTGTTCCGGTGTTCGGTGTATGGGTCCATGAGACTAAATCGCCGATCGCAGAATTCGCACTTGTATGGTTTTGGCTCCATGTGAATCTTTAGATGCACGAGAACTGCGGGACATTGCATGTCACTACCTATAACTGTCTGATTACAAAAAGAACACACAACTTGTTTGATAGGGTGTTTATCCAAGTGTAACTTTAAACCATCTCTGTCCGGAAAATCCATCCCGCAATCACCGACTTTACACTGAGTTCCTGTCTCTGGCAACTCTCTTGCTATCGCATATGTTATTCCATTGTTGAAGACACTTTTGACATCAAGTTTTGCAGTGCAAGGTACAAGTTTATCATTTGTCATTCTGCAGTCACCACTACTAGATCTTGTATTAGACTCTTTTGATTCTGTTTTTGTGGTAATAGCCGCTTCCTGAACATTCTGTGAACTGCGAATCTGCTTTCCATCCTTACTCTTCATGCTTTCTGACTTGCTTGTAAGTTCTCTTGTGTGCATTTCGTATTCTTTTTTCAGTGAACTGGGACAGGAGGTGGAATTTTCTTCATCGAGAGCTTTGTTTCTATCTGTAGAGGCGTTAGGTTTCTCGATCTCAATCATTTCTTCTTCAGATATTTCAATTCCTTTATTTTTTCTTGAAGTCTCTGTTCTACCTTTGTTCATGTTAGAACCAACCTGATCATGTAGCCTCGTATGATTGATTAGATTTCGTTTACATTTCAAAACCTTACCGCATATTTCACATTTGAATATTTTCTTATCACGATGAGATAGTTGATGGCATGCCCATGCACTTTTTAACTGGAAACCTTTCCCACAAAAAACACACAAATACGGGTATGTGTCGCTGTGGATTTCCATATGACAAGATAACTGATCCTGGGTGGAGAACCTTTCCTTACACACTTTACAATAATACTTCTCATATCTGTGAGATGTTCTGTGAGTTCTGTATGCCATCTGTGATATAAATCTATTCCCGCAAAAGTCACATTGGTATGGTTCAGATTCGGTGTGTGTCTTTAAATGGCGGAGTATTTCAGGTGAGTTGGTGGCACCATTACACACCACAGTCTGGGAACAGAAGGAACATGTAACTTTGTTGATCGGGTGTTTGTTCATGTGTACAACTAATTTATCTCTGTCAGGAAACTCCAATCCACAACTTTTGACAGTACATTTGTTTCCTACACTTGGTAAAATTCTGTCAACATAATGACTTAATTCTCCCTGTGATGCAATAATGACATCAAGCTGTGCAGTGCATGGGTCAAGGACTTCACTGGTGCCCTCAGTGTCATAACTGGTGCCATCATTGTCAGGAGTTACAACTACGCATGATTCACTTGGTTTATCAGAATCGTTAGCACTCATTGTTTCTCCTGAACCAACATGATAGGACGAATAACTAAGATCATCTGGTTTCATCTGTATAGCTCTAGTGTGTTGATTGGCTGCCATAGATTGGTTGGCATCTATACAGTGGAGTATATCTGGTTCAGCTTGTTGATTGGCTGAGACAGCTTGATCTGTATTTACATAGTGAAGTACACCTGGTTCTACTTGTTCATTGGCTGAGCCAGGTTGATCTGCATTTACATAGTGAAGTACACCTGGTTCTGCTAGTTGATTGGCTGAGCCAGGTTGATCTTCATTTACATAGTGGAGTACACCTGGTTCAGATTGTTGATTGGTGGGGCCAATTTGTTTGACATCAACATCATTGTGTATGCCAGTTTTCTGTGACCACATAGTTACTGGTGAAGAACCTAGAATGTCTACACTTCTGTGGTAGCCTTGTGTTTCAGATGTACACAATCCTGTATTGTTGATTTGCATAATATGATTTTGTACACCTGGTTGCATATTCTGATGAATTATGGGAATAGTTGTATTTAACTCATGATTTGCTGATTCCTTGGTACAATGAAGATACTGATTGGATACTACAAGATGCGATCGAATATTCAAATTTTGATCTGTGTGATGTCTATCAAGGTTTGCCCTTTCCTGTGACCACCGACAAGTTGTATTTCTAACATGACTTTCCCCGTCGTTCTCAACAAAATCATCTCTGATATTTGGTAGACTGTGTGCAATAGATAAGTCAAGGGGAAGCATAGCAGAAGATTCATTTGAATAATTCTGAAAGCCATTTAACGGTTTCAGATTCTCCATCTTCATCACTCCAGCGGAGATTTCTGTGTCATCTTCACATGTATTTCCCGGTGTCGTATCGGCTCTATCATGATACATACAGTCACTATTCGAATCATGTTCTATCTTTAGTTGTACATAGTCACCATCGCTATGCTGTACAACTTGAAAGTGTCCTGGAACTTCGATTGGATTATCTTTGGGACTACTTCCATAGACCTCATCGTCATGGTTACTAGACATAATTGTGTTATGTCTACCACAGTTCTAGTAGGCTATCTGCCACAGATTATACTAGAGTTCCAAATGCCACTCAACTCTGTTCCACTCTCAATTCTGATTACCAGGCAACCTGTGAAAATAAAAACATATGAAAAATTATTTTTTCATTAATCAATGAAAAAATATTAAAGTGGCCAAATGGATTAGGATTTGGTATTTTCTTTTGGATTTTTAATAAATAAAACAATTTTACTATGGCTTCCTACTTTAAAAAATGAATGTGAAACAACATGTGCCAAGTCTGTGTTTGTTACTCAATAAATTGTACATTGTAAAAGATTAATAAATATGTAAAATGTTTGTTATTATGCGTAAAAATAACAACTTTGTTACACATTTGTTAGATTTTCACATTGTATTGAGTTATAAACACGGACTTTGTTGATGCTGTTTCATGATGATTTTTCAAGTAGGAAGCCATGATGAAACATTCTCGCAAACTAGAGTTATTATTTCTACCACTACACTTCGAAATGTGGGAGGCACGTTAAGAATGTTGCCGTAAAACAGGCCGTGGTTTGCGACGATGTGATAAAATTGCTTTATCAATTCAAAATTGAAAATAAATACCAAATCCTCATCCATATGGCCACTTTAAATTGAAATAAATGTACGAGATCAGTTTCAAAACAAGACTTGATTTCCCCATGTATTTCACCCCCCCCCCCCTCACTATTATTACACATTACACAAGTTACAGGATATAGATGTAAATTGTACCAGATTTTATCTTCGCTGTTACTTCTTCAGTTCTAAAAGTTACCTAACAAATCGGAATGCATTTAGGAAACTGTAAATTTTACCAGATTCCCCCCCCTATCTGTTACCAGGATTCTAAAACAATTTTTCAATATGGAATTGAATAAACAGAAAAATGTAAATTTTACCAGATTTCACCCTCTCCGTTATCAGGATTCTAAAACCTTAGTAAAAACACTGAATGTATAGGAAACTGAAAATTTTACCAGATTTCACCCTCTCTGTTACTGAGGGTCCTAAAACCTTAGTAAAAACATTGAATGACAGGAAACTGTAAATTTTACCAGATTTCACCCTCTCTGTTACTGAGGGTCCTAAACTTTTTTTTACGCATTCAAATTTGTTTTTATAAAATCACAAATATTGTGAAGTCTCACAAGAAATAGTGGATGAGGAAACTGCCATCACCTTAAAAAGACACTCTAAAACTGTTCTTCCAATCTGTAATGACTGTACATCTGATAGGAAGAAATCAATACCACAGAGACCATTTGGGAAACTATGGAAAACCTGAACTAGACACTCACACATGAACAAAAAATATAATAAAATAAAAGTAAAAAATCTACCTATCCCACCTATTCTATTGAGTGTAACCGAAACCACACAATTTTTTTTATTAGGCCAATTTTTAATGAATATTTCTTAGATTATTAGATAAAAAAATTCCACATCTGCAGTTAGTGGTTAGGAGTATACGGTGGTACATACATATCCCAAGCATTTGTAAACTTTACATAAAATACTGGTTGATGTCCCCATAAATACGTGTTTAGCATTTTCGACAACATTTTGACAATAATTTTCGCCATTTACACCTAAAAGATTCGACTATTTTAACGCTGGTTTTGGTGCATAAAACAGTTGTTTACGTTGTATTCATATAAATCAGAACAAGAAATTCAACGCATGCGCACAAAAAATGTTGTCTCCCTAAACGCAAAGGAGGCTCTGCGGAGAATAATATGGGAAAGTCTCCCCAAATTACGAAGTTACACCTTTAAATACACGTATAAGTCGTACTGATTTGGTTTAAAATACTGTTATAAAATGATATGAATGTACTTACTGTACATACACTGTGTAAACAATCGTCGAGTCTTAGTAACTACTCCACTGGCTTGTCGAATCTGGACTCAGTTCGTTCAGGTCGCTCTGGAAATTGGTGTCTTGGCTAAAGCTTACACGTACACCGTAGGTAGCTATAGGTGGAAATCTCCGAATGTCAACAATCGGTTGTTTTCTACACCTTTATCGAACGTAAGTTTGAGTTCAGATTTACGTACCATAACATTTCAAATTCAACATCATACATCGCGTCGTCCAACGTTCAGTAGATCATGTTTTGGTCAAAGGTCATACGTTTTCAGAGCAAGAAAAGCTACCATAACTGATAGATGGCGCCCTTTATATCCGCACTTTGAACATGCTATACATGATAAAAACGACCATATTTCAAGTTTTCGCAACGTACAAAATTTGAAAGTCTACAGTTTTGAAACATCCAGTTCAATTCGGAGGCAAATTTTTACATGTGGACAAATTATCGCCACAATGTTACAGCCTAAATCTACCCACTGTCGCAAACCAGAGCTGTCATTTCTTCAGTCGACACGACACTACGAAATAAGGGGGAGGGGGTCGGTGCCGTAAAAGGGGGTGTGATTCATGACGATGATATCTACCTGTAAAAAGCGTCTCATAGCACCCACGGAATTAATGAAATTGTATATTTTTATATTTTTCCTCTTTTTTTTTCAAGTTAGTCACGATGAATTAGTGGCCATAAGCTTATGGATGAGAATTTGGTATTTATTTTTGATTTTTAATTTATGAAACAATTTTATCATGGCTTCCTACTTGAAAAATCAATGTGAAACAACATCGACCAAGTTAGTCTCGGTAACCCAGACTCTCACCGCTGGGGGCTCTTCTACGAGTCCACCTAGACTTTTGGCGTGGTCTCGTAGGAGGAGGCGAGAGGATGGGTAGCTGAGACTACAACCAAGTGTGTGTTTGTAGTCTCGACCAAGTCTGCGTTTGTAACTCTGTACATTTTCGATATTTATTATGACTTTGCAATGTATTGAGTTACAAACAAGGGCTTAGTATGATTATGTTGTTTCATGTTGATTATTCGAGTAGGAAGCTCAGCCTTGATAAAGGTGTTAAAATGATCGTCTACCAACTATATCTTTGCCTGTCTCAAGCTGTGCTAAAACTACCTACTAGCAGCAAGATTCTCTATTGATCACAGCGTATAAACCTTTCACACCTTGTTGTTTGACTAGTAGATTTTGTTTACCACCTGAGTGAAGTGAGCGACTCTATCTGTGGAGTGACAAGCCAGCCATGGTCTTATCAACAATTTGTTTACAGATCAGGGAGTGAAAGATTACACTGTGATCAATATAGAAACTTGCTGAAAGTAGTTAGTTTTAGCACAGTTTGAGACAGACTTAGAGATACAGTTGGTAGAAGATCGTTGTAAGTATCCCTTACGCCATATTAGGAAAAGAAAACACTTAAGCTTGACCCCACATTTGAATATTATAGCTAAAATGTCGGCTTGGTGTTACACGTCACTCGTGGGATATTCCATTTTTAACACAGAGCTAGGCACATTTCAACTCTAGACTAACAATAACAGAGACACAATAAACACAGCAGGATCCTTTGCCCAATCACATTGAACACTGATACGCATTGCTATTCTTTGACACTGCGGTAGAAACTGGCTTCTAATGAAAACATCACACATGGACTTGATGATTTCAATGACTGCAATCGTTTATTTTCTAACTGAGAATCGGAATATAGTTCTAATTAGCTAATACAATACAGATAAATCGAATTTATAACCTCCATTGCTACAGTGTGGAATTGACCGTTTGATCACAAACACAAAATTGAAAATTTTACAAACTGCACACTTTAGTGTTTGTCAACAGATTGACCCCTGACCCTTGATTTTATAGTGTTTGTGTTTGTGTTTGTTTGTTTGTTTGTTTGTTTGTTTGTTTGTGTGTGTGTTTGTGTTTGTTTGTTTGTGTTTGTTTGTTTGTTTGTTTGTGTGTGTGTTTGTTTGTATGTATGTGTGTTTGTGTTTGTTTGTGGTTGTGTTGGTGTTTGTGTTTGTTTGTGTGTGTGTTTGTGTTTGTTTGTTTGTTTGTTTGTGTGTTTGTGTTTGTGTGTGTGTTTGTGTTTGTGTTTGGAACAAAAGTTACATTCTATACTGTGGTTTACTAACACAGATCAATCTCCATTTGAAAATCCTTGCTATGCTTCTACCGAAAACAAAAGTTGAAAATTAATAGAAAATAAGTGATACATTTGGAAAATAGCTATAAACGTAAAAGTTCATGTCACAAAATATAATTTTCTGTACTCAATAATTGAAAATATATGTAACTCCTACCCCACGTCGTACATTGGCAAGAAACATCATACATTGACCCGACATCGTACATTGACCCCACATTCTACATTGACCCCACATCGTACATTGGCAAGAAACAGGAAGTTAGTTGGCACCCTTTGAATGATATAGAACATGACTTCCAGGTTTTATTTGTTGATTGAGTAATTACAACCGTCGACATCAGACCGTGGACGAACAGACGGGGAAAGTAAACAACTGAATTGAATTAATAACAGCCGGCACAATATGTTGGGAGTACAGAGACTTATATTACACACCATGGTTTGATAAGAACAGATTTATGGCCTCTTTATGTGTACATAAAATGCCAGGGGAATTGGAAATTTGTTTGTGAACGTAACTATTATGTAAAGTGGCCATAAAACTGTTCTTATCAATGATAGAATGTATATACAAGCCTCTGTGCTTCCAACATGATGTGCCAAATGTTACTAATCCAATTCAGTTGTTTACTTTCCACATTTGTAACAGGTTCCCTTCGTCTATGGTCTGATGTCAGAAGTTGTATATACATCTACTCATATGCTAATTAATATTTTCACACCGATATTATGCATATATAATGACCAATCATTGCAGTTTTGACGAATAAAGCCTACTTTACAGATGATTACTGATTACAATACTCAGAAGAAGAAAATGAAATAAAAGCAAAAAAAAAATGTTGGACCCCACATTTTAATATTGCATTAAGTCTCTTGTATAACATCCTTTAAAATATACAATGAAACTAAAAGATTTAAATGTACTAAAGAAGTTACTAATTCTTACAAACTTTATCTGCAAACAACAAACGTTCGTTATTTGAATTACTTTTACTTAGGCAACATAAAGGAATGTTTGTTTCCGAAACCATGACTTCAGAAAGTAGGGTAGCTAGCTAGGTCGGAATTCCATTTTACTTCAATTTTTTAACAATTAGTTCGACCCCAAGATACTCGTTGGTTAGAATACCTCTGTTCTGTGAGAGTTTGATGAGGTGTAAAAGAAGTAAATGAAGACACTTATAAGTAGACGAACACGTTATGCAGACTGTACTGTTATAGTCTAAAAAGACCTGGTTTCTCTCTGGAGTATGATTTTTTGCAAAAAGTGACAACAGATGAGGCAAAGGCGTGAAAGTGTACACGGAAACAAAAAAGTAAGTTATTACCAATTTACCTTTTCCATGCAAAACATGTTTAGGTTCGAGGACTTAAACTAGGGTAGGTCGGGTTTTCGGAAACACATATATCTATATTTGGCCTTAGCAAAGCAATACCGTATACGCTGAGCCTTAATATATTCTATTTGTAGGGAATTTCAGTAATATTAATTTCTCTTTGACAGTATAAATGGGATGAAAATACAACAATGGCAATTTCCACATGTTTTCATATGCATCATCTCTTACCTTTCTTAGTTATCAAACATGTCTCTAGACAGCGGTACTCAATCAAATATGATATTGCTATGTTTTGACTACATGAGTTATAGTCTGTATTGTGCCGCCCTATCAGTCAGCACTCACTCTAAGAGAAGCGTGGTAAGGGCTTAGCGACACCACATACGTATCTGTAAGTCTACAGGTAGAGTAATTTAAAAAATCCACCTAAGTTCCTTGCGAGTTTTAAGTAAGTAATCAGTAGATACCAAGCTACTCCCCGGGTAGTTTACCCGGGTTCTCCCAGACAGAAGCGTACAACGTATGGAAAGTTACGCTAATTTTGAAGAAAAAACCCACTCTGTTACAAATGGTACGATCCAAAATGTCGTATTTCGTACATTAAATTAGACAACTTTGATAACTGTATCTTACGACTTGATATTCCTATGTCTGGCGTTTAATATTAACTCAATATAGCACCAATTTTAGACACAAGTTGACATTACATCAGTATAGGAGGGAAGGACCTATATCTTTGAACGTAATTTTAGATTTGTCGTACAATGTTTTTAAATCTTGCAAATTTTACAAGATTTCACCCTTCTGCTACCTTCTGTTTTATAAATTGTAGAACAAAGCTCATATAGTGCTCAAAGTGTTAACATGAGGTTGTATTTAAGGGTGAAAAACAGAAGTACTGCAATTTCCGTCGAGTTGGTTTTCTGACGTCATACCGTTTACAAAATTTTGACGACACTATATGCGGTGTCAGCAGCAAGCACACGGCGGCTATGGTTGATGATTGAGCCAGTCTGTTTCAGTGTCCCTGATAAAACAAGTGGGTCTTCTGACGTCAGACGTTTTAAAAATTAAAATTCTGACGACACTCTATTCGCCGTCAGGTACAACCACTCGACAGGGGTTGTCATTAGTGATGGCGGCTATCGCTGGTGGGTGATATGAGATCGATAAGATATCCTGTCTGTTCCAAGTATACCTGATAAACCAAGTTGGTTTTCTGACGTCAGACTGTTTACAAAATGTTGATGGCACTGCATTCGTTGTCAGCAACAACCACTCGACAGGGGTTGTCATTAGTAACAGCTATCGCTTTTGGGTGAGATAAGATATTCTGTCTGTACACAGTATACCGATAAATCAAGTTTGTCTTCTGACGTCAGACTGTTTACAAAATTTTGACGACACTGTATTCGTTGTCAGTGACAACCACACGGCAAGGGTTGTCATTAGTGACGGCTATTGCTGTTGGATGAGATAAGGCATCCTGTCCGTTCCCAATGTGTCTGATAAATCTACCAATACTATCAAACATTTGGATTCTGTTGTGGAAGCCATCGCACACGTAGATGTTGTTGTATCGGTCGACAGCAACGCCTCTGGGGTAGTCAAACTGGCCATCTCTTTTACCAAGTTTACCAAACACGAATAGAAACCGACCATCGTGACTGAAAACCTGCACGCGATGATTCCCACTATCTGAAACAATTACTCGACTTTGGGAGTCAATAGCGATGTTATTTGGGAAACTGAATAGACCTTTCGTACTCCCCTTTCTACCAAACGATTTGATAAATTGACCACTTTGGCATTTGAAGATAAGTACTGCATGCGATTCCAAATCTGTGACGTAGACGGTGTCGGTTTTACCATTAATAGCTATCCCATAGGGGCGTTTCAGCCTCCCTTCACCAAGAGCTCGGATGAATTTTCCATCAGTATCGCATACAACTATTGGACAGCTAATGCAGTCGTCTCGATCAGAGTTGGTCAGGAGATACTCTCCACTGGCAGATATGGCAATATCAAACGGCCCAAACGAATCACTGATGTCAGCCAAGGAAACTATTCTCTTCAATTTACCTTCCTTGTCTGTGACTACAATTCTACTGTTGTTTCTATCTCCAAACAGTATATTAGAATCAGGATCAATCGTCACACAGCAAGGTGTACCCTTTGTTGGTTTACGGTTTTCAGCTTCGCTGGATATTTGTGACAACTTCCACGAAAGCACTTCAATCTCAATCGGTGAGCCTTGAATATGCTGGTCTTTGTACCTCACAGAGATCTTCTGTCTGCCTTCTTTCTGGCCAGTAAATGTGACTGTGTATACATCACGATTGCCAGCTGACGTCACTAAATCAAGGTCTACCGTGGCGCCATTTTCTATGGTTAGGGCTTCAGCTGTCAGCTGATTACCTTCCTCCAATGCATGGTTTTTGAAAGCCTTCGAATTTATCTCAAGCACAAGACTGTCCCCTACCCGAATAGAGTCGGCGGTTTTCGGAGATTTTCGTCTGACAGCAGAAACATGCAGTTGCCCCAGTTTATTTTGAAAATGAGACATTACAGGTGAAAACTGAACACCAGCTACATCTTCGTTTTGAAACTTAGTTTCCATGGACATGACCTTTTGGATGTGATCTGACACTTCTTTGCTTTTTACTAACAACTGCGCAGGATGTACCCTATCTAGAATGTTCTCTAGGTTTGCTAGTGTGTTAGTTGTTGTCTCCTCTGTGACTTTCAATGTCTTAACTTCACGGTCAAGTTTTTTATTGAGCTTTTCATAGTCTTCTTTAATTTGACATACCAGAGTATTTTCCTCCATCTTGATCTTTTTTATTGCATCTTTTGCGAGTTCCTCTACAAGTTGTACCTGTTGTTGACACTGCATCTCCATAGCAACCTTACATCCAATAACCCCTTCCTTATTCATGTGTACCTCTTCTTTCTTCAGTTGTAATTTCTGTTTGTCACGTGACGCCTTGTTCCGGAATTCTTGCGCTGCATCTTTGAGATCTTTCAGCGTGTGGTCCTTGTGTTTGACAATCGTACACGTCATACATATGGGTTGATTGCATGTCTCACAGAATAGTTCAAGTAGCGATTTCTTGTGATTACTACAAAAATTGTCCCCATCCTCGCTTGGTCCCATTTTATGGAGAACTTGTTGTAGTAGTTGCCTCACTTCCACTTCTGCTTTTGCCCATCCATTCAAATCGTTAATGTACTTCTGCTCCAATTCACTATCCATACTATCCGTTCTCAGCTTCTCCACATCTTCTTTTTTGGCGCCAAGACGAACCAACGCATCACTAATTTCATCCCAATAGTTATGGAAATTTTGGTTGCTGATAAAAGCCTTTTGGCTATGACATAACTTATTTCGGTAAAACTTGACTCGGGCGAGGTCCGCCTCCTTGCTGTGATCAGTCGCCTTTGGTTGATTGTCCCAGCCAGTTTTTGGTTGTCGCAGGTTACAGATATTCCTCAACAAAACCATGATCAGAGTGATATCGAAGTCAGCAGACGACACATTGCCCATCTTGGGATACAATACACCCCATTGTTTCTGGTTTATCACTTTTCTGTTCTTTAAATTTTGGAGTGCTCGTTGGTTTTGTTGTTGCATCAGAGCAGATCCTAAGTTTTGTGCTGGGTGGATGTTATCGAAAACCACTTTCAAAGCTTTGGTACCACCTTCGATGAGCAGACGACATAGGCGAGCATGGTTAGTCTTTTCGGGCGTTGTTTCAAGTTCTTTGGAAAGATCGAAATTGGACGCCATTTTGTTTTATCTGAAGCTCAGATCACTTCTCAAGTTCTTCAAATGAATGACCTTCAAAATAAGACAAAATGTAGTAATTCAGTCAGTATGTCACTATATTTGTTATCTTAGCATTGCTATTTTAGGATTACGTTTGATAACATGGCGTTTTTTATTCATTTATTTTTTTTTAAATTTGTATTAATTTTAATTTCTGATTGTTTATCTTTAAATTAAAGAAAAAATACAAATAAGAAATAGTTACTGTTGATGGAACAATCACAGGTATTTGTAAACAAATAGCCGCTTAATCTGCATGTATTTGAAAGGCCTTCCTGTAGGCACATGCAATGATAAAAGTCACCCATGCAGAGCCCCACCAGTTTCATTTCAAATTCAAATTCAATTTTGAGCTGAAGTTGAGAAACTAAACAAGACAACGTGTATATTATCATAACTTGTAATATCGACAGCAGATACAGTTACATTTTGTAAGCCTATTAGAGGAAAGGAAAATCATACACACAAACTTAACGTTACACTGGGTGTAACTGGATTTCTATAGTTTTGATCAGAAAACCAAAATATACATTCACTGACATTGTTAAACTACGAATTATCACACATATAGATGTTAATAATAAAAGTACAGAGATAGGTTGCACTCGTGATCGTGTAAGGGTGCGTATTTGAGGGTACGGAGCCAAAAATAATTTGATTGGATTTGTGGTAGCATATTATATGTACAGCTACTTGAATACGTTTACCTAAAGGTTATTCAATACCTGTTAAGCGTTCAATAAAATAGTTGTAAATAACGGTCAAGTTACAGCTATTGCAGCATTAATGTTCGATGAAAATGAACTGTGATGAGCACTTATAAAGGATTTAATTAGAAATAATTATCCTCCATAACGTTGACATGTGGACGCCTACTGTATGTCGATTGCTATATGATGGAGAGTGTGTGTGTGTGTCTGTCTGTCTGTGTCTGTGTGTGTCTGTGTGCGTTTCATTTTGGTACGTAGCTCCAACAATTAAGATTGAAAAGGGGCGAGTTATACCATTGTATAATATCGTTGAACTTACCAAATTAAATATATTATGTTAGTTAAATTCATAAATTCGATCACATACCTACCTACCACGTCAGACTCTGTTTATTCCAGATTCAGCATTTCTAGTAATCGGACAGCTAAGGACCAGCTACGCACAGTTTTTCGTTACCATCAGTCACAGTTCTAGCAGGTGTCTGAAAGAAAGAACGTCACCTCACTACTGGCGGACTCAAAATGAGCAAATAAGTTATGTACTTGACACTTTGTAGCTCCACTTTGGAGAAGTGAAGTGAACAATATTGATTATCATTTAAATGAATTGTCTAGTTTCGGCAACACATTTAGTTGCTTCTGTGAAGTTCCCCTTTCTGCTACTTCAGCTCACAGTTCACCTAATTACGTGAAATGTTTGAGAGCGAGCTAACAATGTACTACTGTGGAAACCAAGCTATCAACTAAGATACAACTGTTGTTATTTGATGTGGTAGCTTAACCATATAGTTGATAGCAATGACGGTTGTTTTTCAGACATAATCACCCAGTAATCAAGATAGTATAAATAATGCAAGTCCAGACAATGTTACTTGAATATATTGGAAATCTTTTTTTTTTAAATGGGGGGGGGGGGGGGGTCAAACACACCGGCCAACTGAAAAGTGAACATAATTAAACTGACCTCCATTCAATTGCTTATATCATCATAATGTCAAACTACTTAAAGTGGTTTTTTTCTGTCTTAGTAGGCTAAAGGCTGACGTAAATGTGCTTTGTCTTGTAATCAGGCCAAATTTGAATCTGTTCAGAAATTCAGTCTTTTTCGTTATGTAATATATTCATCATGCTGAATAAAAAAAGATATAAATGGTACCGGATGTTTTAAAAAGTGTCGTTCGTTACCAACAAAATTGAATAATTTCATAGATTTATCTGTATTGTAATTCAATGTATTATATTAAGCTTTTGACATAATTATAAAATTGAAAATTGTTACCTGTGACCTATGACCTCCTATCGGGTCTGTACCGTCACGTGTTTTGAATAATGAGTTGACAAAGATTAAAGTATGCAATCGAAAAGTTCAAGTTTGTCTTTAGATCAAAGCTTCTTGTACAACGAATTCCACAATACCATACATATTTTCTGTTTGATACAACCACACAGAAATGAATTAGAAACTGGACATGCTACTCTTTTGTCTAAGTGAAATGAACTACACATGCCAACATACATACATACATACATACATACATACATACATACATACATACATACATACATACAGACATCAAATGTTGACAACAAGGCCAAAGACATTTTACGAGCCCTTCATCGAGTGTTTGATACTAAGAAAAACATTGGCGCCCGAATGCTGCATGAAGTTACAATAAATTTAGATTTTCAATGAGTCTGAAAGTAGCAAAAAATGCATGCGAACTTGCTATTGAAATGTGGCATGTCCAGTTCCTTTTTTGGTTTCTGCGTGGTTGTATCAAACAGAAAAGCTGTACGGTGTTGTGAAATTCACCGTAATAGAACAGAATTGAATTTTCCGAAAATGCTAGACGAACTAAATGTTTACCTTGTATAACACATCATGAGATTAAATATGGGGAAGTATTAACATTTACACGTAAACATGGCTTATATTACTTTCAGAGTGTTTAGTTTCACACACCTGAAAACATTATGTTTCTATATCGCCACGTGAGATTACAGTTGGCTGAAAAAGAAGAAGTGGTCCTTGACATTACATAATATGAGATCGATGACGTCGTGGTTATCACTATTTTGGAGGAAATGTGGAAGTCAACTCCACAATGTTATGTTAGGTTATTGCAGTAGGCAATTGCATTTGCCTCAACAAGTCATTGTGGCGCACGCGCAATGGGTTAGCGCATTTGGCTGTTATCCAAAGTATTGGTAATTCGAACCCACCCTGTGACATGTCTTTATAGGGGTAGGTCCTGGAAATATAAAAATGAGTGTATGTACCATGTACGAGTTAAGTGCTGGGATTATATCATGTCAAAGGCAAGATATTATGAACAGAAAATATGGGTTATAAACCCTGGTCGTTCACAACTCGCGACAACATTACCAGTTCTTCAGTGCTCACAATATGAGTCAAACATTTCAAATCGCCATTACTTTTCCAGATATTTCATAAGTTATTCTTGAGGGGTATAATCACTTATATCAAACTTCCCCTATAGTTTTCTTCATTCAGCTGAGAAATATTCATGACCTAAAGGTTTGCCTTTACTCGTCTAATTACTCAAAGTGACAAGTCCCCTTAGGCCACTCTTATTGGTGAATGTATATCACAATACAACGATTGCATACATGATGTACACTTATCCTAATTTATCAGATAAATATTTCAAACAAGCATTCAATTAAAAAAAAATCCTTTGAGTGCCGAGAGCCATGTTGTCTATCATTGTTGATAGTAGTATGTGCAGGCTTGAGGACGGAATTGAATGAAAAGGTCAATAGAGTAGCTAGTCAGACAAGTGGACGCTAGCTTTATGACTTATTTGCATAACATAAGCAAAGGTAACTATAGTTAATAACGACAGCATTTAGACTAATTTGCATAACATAAATAACTGCCATTTGACTGGGACTGGCTATATAGCTCCAAGAGTAGGAATAAGGTTGTGAGTTTGATAAGCTCATGCATAATTCATAGCATGGGAAGCCCCCTTCAACGACATAAGTGTATGGTCTTAGGTTCACCCAACTGTTCGCAATCACTCACTCAGGTCGCTGTTTCACACAAGGAACACTGTTGTATTAAAGAGTTAAAAAAAAGGTCCAGAGACTAGAGCAAGTCTAATTACATGTGACACTTTGACCACATTCTAACCTTTTATCTGTATGAACTTTGTATTTTGTAAGGATCATCGAAATTAGAAAATTATAGTGAACCTTATGCATATAACGACCGTTCTTGGAATTGAAAGGGAGTTTCCTTCGAACGAAACCTTATATGTTCAGAATTCACAATATGAGATGTATAATGCCAATTTGTCATGTTTGTATTCCCTTGTACATTCAATGCACTTGCCTGATGAAAACATTGACCACACTACTTACATACTAAAGTCTCTCCTTTGTATGGATTCTCATGTGTACTTTCAAGGCACTATTGTGAATATAACTTTTACCACACTCCTAACATACAATTGGTCTTTCATTTGTATGGATTCTCATGTGTTTTTTTACTTGATTCGATTGAGTAAAACGTTTACCACACTCACTACATCCAAATGGTCTTTCATTTGTATGGATTCTCATGTGTACTTTCAGATTAGACCCAATCGTAAACCGTTTACCACACTCCTCACATGCAAATGGTCTTTCATTTGTGTGAATTCTCATGTGTACATTCAAAGAACTACCGTGAGTAAAACCTTTACAACACTCTTTACATACAAATGGTCTTTCATTTGTATGGTTTCTCATGTGTACTTTCAAGGCACTATTGTGAATATATCTTTTACCACACTCCTTACATACATGTGGTCTATCATTTGTATGAATTCTCGTGTGAACATTCAAAGCACTAGTGTCAGTAAAACTTTTACCACATTCCTTACATACAAATGGTCTTTCATTTGTGTGGATTCTCATGTGTCGTTTTACATTCATCATTTGGGTAAAACCTTTACCACACTCCTTACATACAAAAGGTCTTTCGTTTGTGTGGATTCTCATGTGGTTTTTTAGATTACTACTAACAGCAAACGCTTTACCACACTCCTTACATACAAATGGTTTTTCTCTTGTATGGCTTCTGATGTGTACTTTCAGATTATGTCTCCTACCAAAGCTTTGACCACAGTCAGAACATACAAATGGTCTTTCCTTTGTATGAATTCTCATGTGATCTTTCAGATTATTTCTCCTCGTAAATCTTTGACCACAATCAGAACACACAAATGGTCTTTCATTTGTATGGCTTCTCATGTGTACTTTCAGATTATTTCTTCTTGTAAATCTATGACCACAGTCAGTACATACAAATGGTCTTTCATTTGTATGGCTTCTCATGTGATCTTTCAGACTATTTCTCCTAGTAAATCTATAACCACAGTCAGTACATACAAATGGTCTTTCATTTGTATGGATTCTCATGTGTACTTTCAGACTATCTCTTCTAGTAAATCTATGACCACACTCCTTACATACAAATGGTCTTCTCTTTTTGTGGATTCTCATGTGCTGTTTCAGAGAACTATTTTGAGTAAAACTTTGACCACACTCATCACCTACTAATGACCTTTCATTATGCTTTCCATTCTTATCACTTGCAGCACTATAGTTTTTACAATGTTCCTCAGAGTCTGACAGAGTCTGTTCATTGCTAACATTATCACTATTTTCACATGCAATTGTAGTTTGTGGAGAGTTCTGGTTCTCATTGGTCACTAACACATCACAGTCACTTCTGGCACTAGAATCTATACAATGCTCCTGAGAATCTTCTTCAACCATGACGTCATCCAGTGTAACAAGTCCATGTTGACAAAGACAGTTGATTATCACGAATGTATCTGTTAAAGACAAAACATAAGGTGTTAGTGATGTAACTGTCACTAATGCAAATGAACATGAATATAATGACTTGTGAAAAAGCAGCCATCCATAAATATAATTCGTATAACTAGAAACAAACATGATACAGACCAACTCATATATGTAAACAATACCTAGGCAGACACACAGGACATCACCTGGATAACAAATTAAGTAAATAGTGTTTTGCAGTGTAAGTCTTGCCCAGGTAGACTGACTAACCAACACTAAAATCATCACACTGCATTTCTGATATCTGTTAGGTGACGGGGATGAGGGGAGGCCGAGGAAAAATACATCTATGAAAAATTCACATGGTTATCCTCGTGCACTAGCACTAGCATTCTTAAAATATTTGTCTAAAAATTCCTAAGGGACTCAACACACTTCCCCTACCAAATTTGACACATACAGTTTTAGACATACAATTGAACAGTAGCCCCTGACCCCCCCACCCAACAAGAAACGCACATTCTGTTGTCTATCACCTGCCTTGTAATTGCAAAAACTTGTAAGTGCAAAACTATTAGAAATCATATGTTTAAATTTATTCAAATAGTCAAAAATCAAAATAATAATGATTTGAAATTATTCGATTTTCTATGGACAAAAGGACCCATTCCTTTTCGCAATACTTTTTTTTCATGCTTTGGTGCCCCCATCCCCACCCTGATGTACATTCTGTATGTTCAATTGTGTAGAAGAAGAACTTACCTTTGTCAGAGAGTTTATTATTCTCAAGTCGGTGAAGTAATACTTGATGTGCTTCATTCAAGGCCTGTTCATATCGGCTGAATACAAACTTTTCTTTTCCCATATCTGATTGAAGAAAAAACAATGTGGAATGTTTAGTATAAAGACGAAAGAATGTGTATTTTGGCCACTAGGAGTGCTGTTTATTTAGAGGGTGGTTTCCGAGGACAACATACGTGCGATGATATCACGAAGTTCCCCTGTCTCAGTTTCTGGGTCTTTATATGGTAACACCATAGGTCCATGAACAGAGTCTTGAAGGACGCTGTGTTGTCTTACTCAGGGTTAGAATCTAACTATTCATAAACTAACATGTACGTGAAGGGCATGCGCAGTGCAAAATGTATCATTCAAAGCATTGTCATACAGCTGTACAGTTGTTAACCATTAACCAATCTTCTGTGCATTGACTAATGTGTGAGGGCGCACCGTCAGGGCGTACCATACAGACTACATATTCCAATAACAGACTCCTCTACGTTCTATTTAGTATACTTACCGACAGTCTAGCTTGAATGGTGTAGTCTAAGACGGGATAGGGTTGCCGACAGATCTAGCACTGGGTACGTCGTGATCGCGACAGAGAACAGACACAAGACAGCAGTACCAAAGCATGGGTACAGCAAGGTCCGTCCTTCTACGCTCTAACATGGAAGTAGTTCTACTTCCATGGCTCTAACAACACCCCAACAACGTCCGTGTTCTTAGTCAGCGGTATTGCGCATGCGCATTTGATTATACCATACAAGCTGATCGTTCAGTAGATATCCTTGTAGGATGATTGATTTAAAGTGGCCACATGGATGATGATTGGGAATTTATTTCGGATTTCATATTTACAAAACAATTTTATTATGGCTTCCTGCTTGAAAAGTCAACATGAAACAACATATACCAAGTCCTTGTTTGTAAATTGCAAAACGGTTAATAATGTATTATTTGCTTATGAGTGATACTGTATCACCATTAAAATGAGGGGTTGATTTTTGGGTGCGGACCCTAAACACAATTTGACTTGATTAATTTTGTATACAGCTACGAAAATCCAGTCACTCAGAACCTAATTTGCATGTAAATGTAATAAGATAATATATTACTGTTCTTTATTACATCGACAAATGTGTTTCACAAATTCTTTTCCAATATCTTCCACACATTTTGAAGAAAACTGATAGTGACCGATCATGCTTGGCTATCACTCACTTTGATCAATAACATTCACTGATCAATCAACTTGTACTGTCACTGACATGACTATTATCAATTCAGGGAAGTTATTCCCTACTTTTTGTTTGATAATTCAAGAACCGACAGCTATTACAAGACAGACATTTTTTTATTTATTTTTTTATTTTTTTATTATTTTTTTTGTGCTGGGAATTGCTCCCAGCGATTTTCTGTTATGCAGACACATACACACAAATGCTACAGAAATGCATTCGGGTTTGGGATTACGTTACAGGGCTATATCACATTGCTGTGGAACTGTAAGGCCTCCCCAGTCAGTCCGCAGGCTATCCCAGAGTCACCCAGGCCCAGCAAACATAGCACCTGCGGGCTCCGTGTGAGTAATCGTCCCCGACTTTGCGAGTCATTGCTCCAGGAGTCCCCCCCCCAAATTCGCACTCGTCTTGTGAGTGAGACACTGCTGAGTGATACAGCCTACCTATCGAGTCTGTAGAACACTCACCGTGGGTTTGGGTCGGTCACAGAAAAATCCCCTGTTTCCAGTGGGATTCGAACCCGTGACCTCCCGACTGATAATCCTGTGCGCTAACCACTGCTACAAGGAGCCGGTTTCATTACAAGACAGAGGAGATTTTTCGATTCATTTACTGACATTAAAGATTTGTAATGTTTCAAACCACAGACGTTTGACAGATGTCTATGTTATACTACCAACATATAATATCATATACCCAGTATCGATCACAATGCATACGCTCATCAAACCCGGGCCAATAATTTCCTGTATCACGCCGTGCTGTGGTACACTTTGCCCAAATCTGGCAAGTTACATGCTCATCGATACCCCTTCACTCAGTGATTAGGTTTTGATGGTTTCTTTTGTGAATAAAATAATATTTCGCTGCCTATTTATGATTCAAATGATGTTTCCATCACATACACACACACACACACACACACACACACACACACACACACACACACACACACACACACACACACACACTGTAGCGCACTAGGTTTTCTAGTTAACCGAGAAGTTGGTATTTAGAACTTACCAATGGACGTCTCTTCATGGGGGGGGGGGTATCTTGTATGACTTGGAAGTGAATAAGTGTACCAAGAGTTATGTAATGGGGATTATACCATGCACCAAATCAAAATGTTGCCTTTGAACAGAAAATATGGATTATATGACCATGCCGTTGTCTATGTCACTGGTTCTGCAGTACTCACAACATGAGTCAAAACACTTCAAATTACAGTACCATTATTTTTCCAGATTATTCATAAATTGTGCGTGAGGGGATAAAATTAGGTTATTCTCCAACATTTTCCTACATTCAGCTGGAAAATACTCGTGATGGAAGGATTTGTCTTTACTCCTTCAACGACTCAAAGTGACAAGGCCTCTTAGGTCACTGACCAATGCGAAACACTGAGGGAATTCTATCACAATATATCTGTTTCACACAAAAGAACAGAATTGTGTTTAAAAAAACTTTATTTAAAGAGTGAAAGAAGCCTAGAGACTAGAGTAAGTCTAATTACATGTGTCACTTTAACGATATTCAAGCCTTTTATCTTCGTGAACCTTGTATTTTGTAAGGATCTTCCAAATTGAAATTTCACGGTGAACCTTAAACACATAACCACTGTTCTTGGATAGGAAATGGACTTTCCTTCGAATGAAGCCTTATACGTTCAGAATTGACAATATAACACATGTAATATACCAATAGGGAACTTGCAAACCCGTCATGTTGAATGTTGCATCATGGGAAATGTGATAATAAATGCTAATCAATTAGTATTATGAACAATATTGTCATATTGTGTTTAACCACAAATGATCAATTCATAGTTACCCTGACCATTGTGGGAGGTTTATTTTATCTGTAGCTCCAGATTAGGTAATACGATAACCTCAGATAATCCCATAGTCCTTTGCGTCTGAGCATGCTCAGTCTGGATTGCAAGTTCCCTATTTGTCCCATTGAGAGGTGTGTCTTTTTTAGTAACCGATGAATGAACATTATATTAGAGGATTTAACTGAGTATTTGAACTAAATGTAACAAGTCTTCGTCAAAGACATACACCCCAACATTTCAACTGGCTAACTTTTTATGACTACTAAATGTTATGACTAATGAATATGATGGCAGTTTAGTTACACTATTGTGAATGTCACAAAATAAAGTTACCCATATATAGTAAACTATAATATCTGATATTTGTGCGAGGTTTGGTCGAAATTGGTACATGTCACAATGTTCAATACAGATGACACGATAGTGAACAAACCTGTATTACACAGTGTTTTACTAGATTCTACCACACTTTGGTAAATGACCTAATAACTAAGTGTTAGAGCTACTTTATCCCCAGTAGGAAGTAAAATAGATACAAGGGGATAGATGAAAAGGTTGCGAAGTTGCTGAGTCACCTTACATAATACACCTGAATTAATGTGGTCATATCGATGAAGATTGGGTACTTCTTTGGGATTTCTAATTTATAGAATAATTTTATCATGGCTTCATACTTGCAAAATCAAAGTTAAACAACATTGACCAAGTCTGTGTGTGTGTAAGTCATTACATTGCAAAACGATGATAAATATGTACAACGTTTGTTATTGTACATACAATAAAACATTTTCATTTTAATAAGTTACAAACAAGGACATGACGTATGTTGTTTCAGATTGATTTTTCAAGTAGGAAGCCATGATAAGAATGTTTTATAAATTAACAAATCCAAAATAAATACCAACTCCTTATCAATATTGTGAGTTCAATCACATGCATGCCAGGTATGTATATGTGAAGGTTTGAAAACAAAGTGATGGACAGATGTTAATTTTTGACTGACTTTCTTGCCAAGTTCGGCTAAAATCGGGAGATGCATGTCTAGTATACATGTGATGATGGCCAGATGGCCTGATGCATGGAAGGGACTCAATGTATATTCTCTATTGGAAAATACTCGTGATGGAAGATGGAGAGAGAGAGAGAGAGAGAGAGAGAGAGAGAGAGAGAGAGAGAGAGAGAGAGAGAGAGAGAGAGAGAGAGAGAGAGAGAGAGAGAGAGAGAGAGAGAGAGAGAGAGAGAGAGAGAGAGAGAGGGAGAGAGAGAGAGAGAGAGAGAGAGAGAGAGAGAGAGAGAGAGAGAGAGGGGGGGGGGGAGGGACAGAGAGAGAGAGAGAGAGAGAGAGAGAGAGAGAGAGAGAGAGAGAGAGAGAGAGAGAGAGAGAGAGAGAGGAGAGAGAGAGAGAGAGAGAGACTTATCCAATATCGGATGTAATATTTGAGCGCCATAATTGTATACAAAGTGTCAATCATTGTTATGTATTCTGATGTATGCTTTCAGATTACCAAATTGAGTAAAATGTTAACGATACACCATACAACCGTTGTTAATTTGAATGGATTCGCATGTGTAATTTTAGATCACGATTATGCATAAAACTTTTACCACACTCCTTACAAACAAATGGTCTTTCATTTGTATGCATTCTCGTGTGTACTTTCAAAGAATTACTATAAGCAAAACTTTTTCCACACTCATTACATACGAATGGTCTTTCATTTGTATGGATTCTCAAGTGTTGTTTTAAATTACTACTTCGAGTAAAACTTTTACCACACTCCTTACAAACAAATGGTCTTTCATTTGTATGAATTCTCATGTGTACTTGTAAAGCACTACTGTAAGTAAAACTTTTACCACATTCCTTACAAACAAGTGGTCTTCCATGTGCATGGATTCTCACGTGTTCGTTTAGATTACTACTTTGTGGAAAACTTTTACCATATTCCGTACATACACATTGTTGTTGTTTATTTGTATGGCTTTTCATGTGACGTTTTAGATGAATCATTTGCGTAAAACTTTGACCACATTCCTTACATACAAATGGTTTTTCATTTGTATGGATTCTCATGTGTTGTTTCAGATTACTACTTTGAATAAAACTTTTACCACACTCCTTACATACAAATGGTCTTTCCTTTGTATGGATTCTCATGTGTTTTTTTAGATTACTACTTTGAATAAAACTTTTACCACACTCCTTACATACAAATGGTCTTTCCTTTGTATGGATTCTCATGTGTACTTTTAGATCACTACTTTGAGTAAAACCTTTACCACATTTCCCACATACAAATGGTCTTTCATTTGTATGGCTTCTCATGTGTTTCTTTAGATTACTACTTTGTGTAAACCTTTTAGCACACTCCTTACATCCAAATGGTCTTTCATTTGTATGACTTCTCGTGTGTACTTTCAGATTATACCCCGTAGTAAAACTTTGACCACAGTCAGTACATACAAATGGCCTGTCATTTTTGTGGATTTCCATGTGTTGTTTCATATAATCATTTTGAGTAGAACTTTGAGTACACTCGTCATATACCAATGGCTTTTCATTTTCATGCCTTCCACTGTCATCATTTGCAGCACTATAGTTAATACAATGTTCCTCGGAGTCTGGCAGAGTCTGTTCATTAGTAACATTATCACTATTTTCCCATGTAACTGTAGTCTGTGCAGAATCCTGGTTCTCATTGGTCACTAACAAAACACAATCACTTCTTGTACTATACTCTGTACAATGCTCCTCACAGTCCTCCTCAACCATGACTTCATCCAATGTAACAAGTCCATGTTGGCAAATACCATCTATAATTATGGATTTATCTATTGACAGAAGAGAGAATATTTGTGTTAAGTGTCTTATCGAAAGTTGAAATGAAGGTCAAGAAAATGGGAAAGGTGAACCTATTAAAATATTTGCAATTTTCAGTCATCATTGATGTGTTAAGTGTAACATGTATACTAATGGTATGGGTCAGCTAATTGTGAGCATGTGAGAGGTTAAATATATTTGTGTATTGACCAGTTGTTGTTCTAAGACAAATGTTCAATCACACTTCTTAAAAAATACTGCCAATGGCAATGTGTAGAATTGAAATCCAATGTCTGACACACACATGCAGTGAGAGAAGCACACTTCAAACATGAAAACACCCCTACAGAATATTTGAACATCTCGATATGAATTTTGGCCAAGTGATTATGTAACATTATATAATCATATATTCATTGTAAAAATGACCCATTTTGACAGAAAATCACTCTTTTAGATGTAACTTGAAAACCACTGATCGCATCATTTGAAATAATTATCATCTAAGCACCATAAGCAATGTCTCTACCTAATTTGAAATAAATGGATCCAGCGGTTTTTCAGTTGAAAGTTGTTCACATACACACACACATACACACACGCACACTCACATTGACAAAACGTGATGCTGAACCTCGGTGCAGTTGTGCTAAAATGTTTCACATAAAATCTACAGTTTCATTACTATTATAACACAATGAACTAGGAATAACAAACAACAGCAAACAATACATTTATTTCAAATCATATAGAATGACAGTGTGATGAAAGGGAAGAAGCAGAACTTACGGTGACGGGGATGAGGGAAGGCTGAGGAAAAATACATCTATGATAAATGTTCACACCAGTATCCTCCAGCACCGTCACTTTCAAATTAGTATCTAATTAAAAACTCCCAAAGGGATTCAACACACTTCCTCTACCAAAATTTGACACATGCCGTTTCATACATACAATTGTACAGTAGCCCCCACCCCACCCTTTCCCCCCACAAGAAATATACATTCTTTTGACTATCATCTGCATCATAATTAATGATAATAATTACAGAACTAGCTACCTGCAAAACTATTAGAATTTAAGAAAGTCGCAAAAATACAATGAAGATGACTTACCTTTGTCAGAGAGTTTATTATTCTCATATCGGTGAAGTAATACTTGATGTGCTTCATTCAAGGCCTGTTCATATCGGCTGAATACAAACTTCTCTTTTTCCATATCTGACTGAAAAAAATTACAATACTGAATGTTTAATATAAAGACAAAAGATTGTATATTTTGGCCGCTAGGAGTGCTGTTTAGAATAATCCAGTATATACTGGGGATGTAGACGACAAATTGTTGATAAGACCCAGGCTGGCTTGTCACTGCACAGATAATATGACATACATACACTCACTCACTTCACTCAGATTGTAAACAAACAACTCCAATATTTGATGTTAAATTAGTAACTACAATACAATACAACATTGCAACTTTGTTTATTATACCAGATTAGATATCCCCAAAGACACAGTCACCCAGCCTCATAACCGTAAGAAGGAACAACCAAGTAAGGGATCAGTGGTCCTACCTTAGGGACCGTACAGAATTTACGGCAGGGGGGGGGGGGGGGGCTGGGGAGAAAATATCTCTGACTTGGTTTTTTTCCTGCCCCCCCCCCCCATCCACTGTAATCAAAATTTCACAGCCCCCCCCCCCCCATTCCAAAGTATAAAAATGTCATGCCCCCCCCTATAGTGTCAGGCATTTGTGACTTCATGATGGGGACAGCAAATTCAGAATTGTATTCAATACACTGTACAGTGATCAGATGAGTATTACTCACAGTTTTCTAAACCATTCACATTAAGCTTGAAGTACAGTGTCAATGATGAATAGCCTTTGCAATATAATCCCTTTATTCATAATCAGAAGGCAACTACCAAAGTTAGTGCAAAGTCACTGATGAAAAAACACTTAACACCATGCAGACATCTAAATGCTTTACAATATTTAGTACAGAAAGATGCATTTGATGATAATGAGGAGGGAAATAGTTTAATTTCACTGGTTTTAGATAGAAAGAAAGACAGGTCTTGCCTCACATCTTCAGACTCTAGTGAGTCTGAGAGTGAAACTCAAGAATAGTGTCAAGGAAAGAAATAAAACACCTATCTAAATTAATCTGGCCAGACGTTTTTGTATTTACATTTTTCACCAAAAGGTCACTTTAAATACATATATATATATATATATATATATATATATAGTGAATAGTATCAAACTCGTAGAATAGAATGCTCGATGCTTGGGTAAGCAGGGCGGGAATAATCAAAGTAAGTTGGTTGGAACTTGAGGTGCTTAGTTGTAACTCCGAGTTTCACGCTCAATGCGTTCATCAGACAACTGTCAGCTACTCGTTGTGTTACTGTATTTATATGTGTAAGGTGTGAAAGAATTTATTGACAGTTAATTGTGTATTGTTTCTATGCATACAAGGGGTCCTCAGATTTGTCAGGTGGTGTTACTTTTGAAGTTATTCAGGGTGTATCAAATTAATCTTGAGTAGTGTTTTTATGCTTCACTAAATAGGTACATACAAACGTACACACTTCCATTTTAATACATAAATGAAAGTGTAGACACTCAATATTAAAGGCGATATCAAGTGCTATCTCATGCAATGCTAAATTTTCTAACATATTAATTTTTTTCAATGACAAAATATTTCGCGCCCCCCTCCCCTTTCAAACCATGAGAATTTTCATGGCCCCCCCTTCAAGCCTCCCATTTTTTTCATGCCCCCCCCCTAATTTCTCCCCAGCCCCCCCCCCCCCCCGCCGTAAATTCTGTCCGGTCCCTTACATCAAGAACACCGCAGAGGCACTGAAAAGAATTTTTACTACTTACAGTATAAATACCTGCGTTAAGTCTACAAAAAAACTTGCCGCCATTATTGGTTTCTCCAAAGGACAATACCAATGAGGAAAATGTATGTGGAGTAGTGTACCAATTTCCTTGCCAGGGCCAGACCAACACAGGCCAGTGTCAAGATTCATACATAGGGGAGACAGAGAGATCACTTAAAACCAGAGTTTTAGAACATAGAAGACCTAGTTCCAGCACATCAGAGGTCTCCCAACATATCCACATCGAATCATCACGTCACTAAGTCAACATAGCCAAAGTAAAGATCCTTGGCAACGACACTAGACATTTTCAAGGGGAGTGAAATAAGGTATTTGTAACCGGGCACTTAAACCAGCACTGAACAGAGACGGAGGGCGATATAAACTGTATTAGTCGTACGTGTCCGCAAGGTCACCTTTACTGAATAGCGGGTCAATCTGTTAACAAAGACTGAAGTGTGCAGTCGAAATTTTCAGGAAAATTTTCAAGTTGTGTTTGGAACAAAACTTCAAATTGAATACTATATTTGGTTTTCCATCGTGCCAAAAATGTCTATAGACCATGCAAGCATTTCTTCAAATATGTCGCCCTTTTCAAATGTCAAAGGTTTTCTATGATATCAGGGCACACGTGTCTATGCTCTATCTAGTTATATCATAACCTTATGAACTCTCAGTCTGCATACTGTCGCGGCAATACGTAACCTACATGTATATGACAAATGATGACCTTTCATACCACTGTGGACATATACAAAAAATTATGTACAAAAACTAACCTAGATAATATATATACATACTTTTGAAATTTGAAAATTTCAAAGGTGTTAAATAAACACACAGTCTTGTCAAATTGTCACAACTGTTAACAAAGTCAACAAACCGTCTGAGTCACAGAACTAAACTCATTTCAAGTTATCTTTGACCTATGACATGACTAACTCAGTGATGTTGTAATGCAGTGACTACGTGAATGTTGACCGAATACATACAAGAACACTTTGCTTGAAAATATTTCAAAATTGGACAATGCTAGAATATAGTTATATCTGCAACAGGAATGGATATTATAACAAGTTTTATTCAAAATTTTAAAACTACATTATTTTGTAAAACTGATATTTTCTGGTAGAAATTTTATCATGATAAGTGTTGTTCTCTTACACGTCATATCAAACGACATCTCTAAATGGTGACATCGTGCTAGGTACTTATATAAAATCAGACAGACATTGTATTTCTATAGGCAATTGTTAACCCAAAGAATGGTGTGTTTAAATATATACCGCTTCACATTGCTTGAATACATGTCAAAATTGTACGAACAAATTTGTTTGCAAAGGGCAGTGACTATTGTATAATTCAAAACATTATCGTTCGTGATCCCATTTATCCTACATCTAAATATTTACCAATGGGTTGACCAATGTGTGAGGGCACGTACATAGTCATGCCGTACCCAACAGACTAAATATTTCAATTACAGATTACTCTACGTTCAGGTTAGTACTTACCTACGGTCTAACTTGAATGGTGTAGTCTTAGACTGGATAGGGTCGTCGACAGATCTACCTCTGTGTACGTCGTGGTCGCGACAGAAAACAGACACGAAACTGTAGTACCAAAGCATGGGTACAGCAAGGTCCGTTCTTAGAAGCACTGACCGAGAGGAGACTGGAAGGAAGGCAGAGCATGATGGGTAAAAGTCAAATGCGATAGCTCATTACCGGGGGGGGGGGGGGGGGGTTGCGGAGGGGGCTGGAAGGGGTGCAGAGCATGATGGGTAAAAAGGATCAGGCTGTGAACTTCCAGTGTGTACACGTGGTATGTTTACAGTGGTGCTCACCAGCCGTATTTTGGGGTATTTTCCCAACAATTCATCATTTTAGATACTATAAAAGCGACAATCTTGACTGATATTTCTCCCTCCATGCAACAAGAATCAAGTTTGTAATTATTGTTAGGAATACTGATCTCGCGTCAATTTCGTGCAGAATACTTGACCCTGGGGTCGTACATTTCGGCCCTGTTTTTCGCCCATTTGTTGTTTCGCCCAAAATTTACAAATTTTGCAAAGTAGGTGGATTCTTGTGTACTTTAAATGGCTGTAGTTAGAAAAAGACGAGGTCCGGTCAAGATTTTCCGTAGACAGCGGATGATTTGGCCCGAGTCGAACGTGACCTCGTTTGACATGCGATGCGGTGACAAGGCAAACAGGCGAGCTTCTTAAAACTTACTCAACTACTAGATCACCGTTCACTCCCAATTTCACACATGTTTGAAAACATTGCATGTAGTGATATATATGGGAAGATACCAGTTTGAGGATTTAAGATGGCGCCCTCTGAATGTATAAAGCCTGGTGGTATCGTGCATGCGCACTTGATTTATACGATACAAGTGACATCAAGATATCCTTGCAGGATTATGCTTTAAAGTGGCCATATGGATGAGGATTGGGTATTTATTATGGATTTTTTAATTTATAATACAACTTTATCATGGCTTGCTACTTGAAAAGTCGATGTGTAACAACACATACCAAGTCTTTGTTTGCAAATTTCAAAATATCAATAAATGTACAATTATTAGCTTATGTTTGTTTTTGTATGAAAAAAAATTACACACTCCATGTTGGCTACAACAGTGATATTTCTTCAATCAAATAACCAAAGATGTCAAAGTTTGTCATTGGACATCGGGCACTGTTTTTCTTGATCAGTGGTCAATATTATCTCTAGGTAGTGTAGTGTCAAGTTTAAAACTCGAGGGAAAGCTCATTTCGGAATATATGTCACAATGTTAAAACTGTATTCATTATAACGAGATATTCATTGAAAATTGGTAAAATACCACTGATTAGACAATGTAGATATTAATCACGGGTCGATATTATTAATAAGTGTTACAGAAACAGGTTGAAATCTAATTCCGGTTACCCAGACTCTTGCCGCTGGGGGCTCTGCTTACGAGGGCTTCCCAAGCGAGTCTCATCTGGATGGTCTCATTGAAAAGTCCCAAGTGGCGAGGGTTGAGGTAACCGAGAGTAGTTGAAATCATGATCGCCAAACGCAATTTGTATACAGCTAAAAAAATTCAGTTACTTAGAAATTTATATATAATACCTTTCTTTATTACATGTAAAATGTGATTGAAAATACATTTTTCTAATATCTTCCTCATTTACCCTACATACTTTTTGATAAAATCTGATAATGACTAATCTTGGCTATCACTCACTTTGATCTATATCACTCACTGATCAATGAACATGTACAGTCACAGACAACACTATTATCATGTGTGATATTTCAAAACTTGACACAGTGATTCAATAACAGGACTCCATTTTTTCACCGGTCCATTTACTGACAATGGAGATTTGTAGTGTTTTATAACACTGGAGAGATGTCTGTATGTTAATACTAGTAACATATATTATCATATACCCAGTATCGATTCCAATGCAATTCATACCATGCAAATTGAACCTGGGGCAATGATTTCTCTGTGTCACGCCATGTCCTGGCACACTTTACCTAAATATGACAAGAGGCACGCTCATTTTGATATCCCTTTGCTCAGTGATCAGGCTTAGGGATTGAGGAGGGAACTAAATGAAAAGGTCAAGAGATTAATGTAGCTAGTCAGACAAGAGGGCACGTAATGACTAATTTGCATACATAAAGAAATATTACTCTACTTAATCAGGACAGCACTTAAGACTAATTTGCATTCCATCAGCAACTGTCATGTGACTGGGGATGCTTATGTAGCCCCAAGAGTAGGAATAAAGTTGTGAGTTTGATGAGCTCACCCATAATTCATAGCACAGGAAGTCCTCTTCACCGACAAAAGTGTATATGGTCTTAGTGATCACCCAACTGTTCGCAATCACTCACTCAGGTCACATGTTCACCTAAAAGAACACTATTGTGTTTAAATAAAACTTTATTGAAAAAGTGGAAAAAGCCCAGAGACTAGAGCCATTCTAATTACATGTGACACTTTGACCATATTCATCATTTTATCTTTGTAAACTCTGTATTTTGTAAGATTCCTCGAAATTGAAATTTTATAGTGAAACTTAAACATATAGCCACCATTCTTGGATAGGAAAGGGAGTTTCCTTTGAGAGAAGCCTTATACGTTCAGAATTCACATTATAACACAAGTAATATACCAATAGGGAACTTGCAAACCTGTCATGTTGAATGTTGCATCATGGGAAATGTGATAATAAATGCTAATCAATTAGTATTATGAACAATATTGTCATATTGTGTTTAACCACAAATGATCAATCCATAGTCACCCTGTGGGAGGTTTATTTTATCGGTAGCTCCAGATTAGGTAATACGATAACCTCAGATAATCCCATAGTCCTTTGCGTCTGAGCATGCTCAGTCTGGATTGCAAGTTCTCTGTTTGTCCCATTGAGAGGTGTCTTTTTTAGTAACCGATGAATGAACATTATATTTGAGGATTTTAACTGCGTATTTGAACTAAATGTAACAAGTCTTCATCAAAGACAAAACCCCAACATTTCAACTTGCTAACTTGATTTTATCACTAATAAATACGATGGCAGTTTAGTTAAACTTTTGTGAATGTCACAAAATAAAGTGCAAATGATGCATATATTAAACTAAAGTATCTGACATTTGTACCAGGTTTGGTTGAAATAGGTATGTATCACAATGTTCAATACAGATATCAGACCCGTAATAAATAATGTCTTAATAGATTCTACGAAACTATGGTAAATGACACAATGTTTTACTAGATTCTACCACACTTTGGTAAATGACCTAATTACTAAGTGTTAGAGTCATTTTGTTACGTCCTGTAGAAAGTAAAACATTGAAAAGGGGCAAAATGAAAAGGTTGAATGTGAAGTTGCTGTGCAACCTTACAAAATACACTTGATTTAAAGTGGCTATATCGATGACGAGTGGGTACTTATTTGTGATTTTTTATTTATAAAACATGTTTATCATGGCTTCCTACTTGCAAAATCAAAGTGAAACAACATTGACCAAGTCTGTGTTTGTAAGTCATTACATTGCAAAATAAAAAAAAAGTAAAAAGTTTGTTTGTGTATGTACACTAAAACATTTTACACATTTATTACTCATTTTCATTTTATTGAGTTACAAACAAGGACATGGCATATGTTCACATTGATTTTTCAAGTAGGAAGCCATGATTAAAATGTTTCATAAATTAACAAATCCAAAATAAATACCAAATCCTCATCTATATGGCCAGTTTAAGCACACGCATGCCAGGTACGTATATTTGAAGGTTGTAAAATAAACTGATGTGCAGATGTCTTTCAATATCATCTGACTTTTATGCCATGTTTGGTTGAAATCAGGTGATGTATGTCTAGGATGCAGGTGATGATGGCCAGATGGACCGAAGCATGGAAGGGACTCAATGTATATTCTCCTCTGGGTTGTGTCTTGTATTGGGGACTAATAACAGACAAATTAGTGAAGCCTGGGAAATCAGACAGCGAGAGAGAGAGAGAGAGAGAGAGAGAGAGAGAGAGAGAGAGAGAGAGAGAGAGAGAGAGAGAGAGAGAGAGAGAGAGAGAGAGAGAGAGAGACAGAGAGAGAGAGACAGAGAGAGAGAGAGAGACAGAGAGACAGACAGACAGAGAGACAGACAGACAGACAGACAGACAGACAGACAGACAGACAGAGACAGAGGCAAAGAGAGAGGGGGGGAACTTATCCAATATTAGATAAATTATGAAAGTAGATATTTGAGCACTATAATCTATTATACGAAAAGTCAAACTAACCCACTTTTACCCTACCTGTGACCCACCTAACCACCATCTCTGTCCAGGGGTAGTATGAGATGCAGGACCACATTTGACTGTCTACAACCCCCAGGTTAGAGATCACCGGGTAAATTAAGTCAAAGGTGGAACTTCGTCTCACACTCACCACATTTACACATCCTCTGCTCAAGATTTCCCCCAGTTGAAAGACATGGTCAAATTGAGTTTTCGTATAGTGATTCAAACAAAGTGTTGATTTGTGTCCATTCTAATGTATACTTACAGATTACAAACTGAGTAAAATTATAACGATACATCTTACAACTGTTTTTTGTATGAATTCCCATGTGTAATTTTACGCATAAAACCGTTCTGCAGTCCTAGCATACTGATGGTCTTGTATTATTATGTATTCTCATATGTAATTTCAATGAATTTGCATGGCGAAAACATCGACGGCACTCCTTACATACATATGACCTTTCATTTGTATGTATTCTCATGTGGACTTTCAATACATGTGCATGGCGAAAACATCGACGGCACTCCTTACATACATATGGTCTTTCATTTGTGTGGATTCTCATGTGTACTTTTAAATTATTTGATTGAGGAAACCTTTTACCACACTCTGTGCATAAAAATGGTCTTTCATTTGTATGGATTCTCATGTGTACTTTCAGATTAATCCCCTGCGTAAAACTTTTACCACACTCCTTACATACAAATGGTCTTTCATTTGTATGGATTCTCATGTGTACTTTCAGATTAATCTCTTGAGTAAAACTTTTATCACACTCCTTACATACAAATGGTCTTTCATGTGTATGGATTCTCATGTGTGATTTCAAAGCACTACTGTGAGTAAAACCTTTACCACACTCCTTACATACAAATGGTCTTTCATTTGTATGGATTCTCATGTGAACTTTCAAAGGACTACTGTGATTAAAACCTTTACCACACTCCTTACATACAAATGGTCTTTCATTTGTATGGATTCTCGTGTGTACTGTTAGATCACTACTTTGAGTAAAACCTTTACCACACTCATTACATACAAATGGTCTTTCATTTGTATGGATTCTCATGTGTACTTTTAGATCACGATTTTGAGTAAAGCTTTTAGCACACTCCTTACAAACAAATGGTCTTTCATTTGTATGGCTTCTCATGTGTACTTTCAATGCACTAGTGTATGCAAATGTTTTACCACACTCCTTACAAACAAATGGTCTTTCTTTTGTATGGCTTCTCATGTGTACTCTCACAGTACTACTGCGAGTGAAACTTTTACCACATTCCTTACATACAAATGGTCTTTTATTTGTGTGGATTCTCAGGTGGTCTTTCAGACCACTACTCCGAATAAAGGTTTTACCACACTCCTTACATAGAAATGGTCTTTCATTTGTGTGGATTCGCATGTGTTCTTTCAATGCACTAGTGTATGCAAATCTTTTAAAACACTCCTTACATCGAAATGGTCTTTCATTTGCATGGCTTCTCATGTGTACTTTCAGATTATGTTTCCTAGTAAATCTATGATCACAGTCAGTACAAATAAATGGTCTTCCCTTTTTGCGGATTTTCATGTGCTGTTTCAGAGAACTATTTTGAGTAAAACTTTGACCACACTCATCACCTACTAATGACCTTTCATTTTCATGCCTTCCATTCTTATCACTTACATCACTATAGTTTATACAATGTTCCTCAGAGTCTGGCAGAGTCTGTTCATTAGTAACATTATCACTATTTTCACATGCAATTGTAGATTGTGGAGAATCCGGGTTCTCATTGGTCACTAACACATCACAATCACTTCTTGCACTATCGTCTATACAATGCTTCTCAGAGTCTTCTTCAGCCATGACTTCATCCAATCTAACAAGTCCATGTTGACAAAGACAATCAATAATTATGGATTTATCTGTGTACAGAAGAAACAGTAGTTATGGTAAGTGACTTATCGCAAGTTCAAATAAATGGTCAAGATAATGGAAAAGGTCAACCTCTTAAAATACTTGCAATTAATCACATGGGAGTGGACACTTGAATGCAATGTTTCCATCATGCAGTAACTATAGATTCCCTTTATTGCAAGCATTCTCATCATTCAGTCATAATTGATGTGTTAAGTGTAACATGTATACTAATGATATGGGTCAGCTTTCTGAGCATGTGAGAGATTGAATATATTTGTGTATTGATCACTTCTAGTTAATGTATAATCTCACTTCTTTAAAAAATTAGAAATTAGGAAAGTTGCAAATATACAAGGTAAATGACTTACCTTTGTCAGAGAGTTTATTATTCTGAAGTCGGTGAAGTAATATTTGATGTGCTTCATTCAAGGCCTGTTCATATCGGCTGAATACAAACTTCTCTTTTCCCATATCTGACTGAAGAAAAAATGACAATACTGAATGTTTAATACAAAGACAAAAGATTGTATATTTTGGCCACTTGGAGCGCTGTTTAAGCTAAACCAGTATGCACGTGACATAGATGACAACAACATGGTTTCCAAGGACAGCGAGTGATGACGTGTCACAAAGTCCCCCTGTATGTGTCTTTACCATAACAGAATACATTGATAAATGCACAGAGTCTTGAGGGATGCTGTGTTGTCGTACCCAGGCTTAGATTCTAACCATTGACAAACTAAGATGTAGACTTAATGCTATGTGTACGTGAAGGGAGTGCATTACCTATAATTCAAAGTATTGTCGTTTGTGACCCCATTTATCATACATTTAGTTGTTTACCGTTCTTCAGTTTTGGTGGTGTATTGACTAATGTGTGAGGGCGCACCGTCGTGTCATACCATGCAGACTATAAATTTCAATAACAGATTACTCTATGTTCTAGTTATTATTAAGACGTGTACCACTGTGTAACTTGTAGTTGAAACGTTCTAGTCAGTACTTACCTAGTCTAGATTACCTGGTGTAGTCTAGAGATTGGATAGGGTGTCTGGCTACGTTGTGGTCGCGACAGAGACGAGGCAGCAGTACCAAAGCCTGGGTACAGCAAGGTCGTCCTTCTAGGCAGTGACCTCCACCAACGCAACGTCTATGTTCTAAGTCGGGTTGTATCGCGCATGCGCACTTGATTCAGACGATACAAACAGGATATGGTTTCCAGTATGTTCTTCATTTACCCTACATACATTTTGAGTCAATCTGATAGTGACGGATCTTGGCTATCACTCACTTTGATCAATATCACTCACCGATCAATACATATGTACAGTCACTGACACGACAATTATCACTCCAGGGAAGTTATTTACTACTTTATTGAAACTTCAGTATTTACAAGGGGTGAGGGCCGGAGGAAATCACACATGGTCTTGCAAGTAAACATGACCTCCCCCATTCTCCATTTGTAAAAGGTGACCCTCCTCTTTGTCTCATTTTGTAACACATGACCCTCCCCATGGCTATTGCATATACTGAACATTAATTAATCTTCCAATTATAAATTATACATTCAAATTAAATGATTTTGACTATTTGTACATAAATTATAAAGCAACAACAGCAAAAGACTGGCTAATTACCTTTCTCTTATATTCATACACAATCCAGTTAGTATCTAAAACGTGCTTTCCATGTTGTGCATACTCTGCCTGATCTGGTCACTTGTAAAAGTTCCCTGATATCATTGTCATCATCACCTTCACTTTCAGTATTGCCATTATCAGTATCACTCTCATCTGACTTACTGTCACTACTTGAGTCAGTACATGTATCACTGTCCGTGTTCTCTATGACATTCAAAACTAAATCATCATCATCATCATCATCATCATCATCATCATCATCATCATCATCATCATCATCATCATCATCACTGCGTCCACCACCATAATATTTTAACAACAACATTCATGAACAGTGCGAGTGTTAAGGTGAGATGGTATACTTAATAAAATGCATCGTTTTATGAAACAATTTTATTACAATATACGTATTTTTATTTTTTGTATTTTGGCATGTAAAGTATTTGTAAAAATAAATGTTGAGTGTTCATCTCACTTTCACATCTCAAAACACACAAAACAAATTGACAATAATTGAATCCTCAATTTGGTCACAAAACTACGGATTGTAAAATATGACCCTCCCCTAAATATTGTAATGCAAAATATGACCCTCTCCAAGAACAGGTTGAATGACCTCTTCGTAATTTATTGAGTTATAAACAAGGACATGACACATGTTGATTCGCATTGATTTTTCCAGTAGAAGGGCATGAGTAATTTGGTTTATCAATTAAAAAATCCAAAATAAATACAGAATCCTCAGGCTTATGATCAGTTTAGGCACATGTACATCAGGTATGTATATGTGAAGGTTACAAAACAAAATGATGTGCAGATGTTAATTTTTATAACATCTGACTTTCTTGCCAAGTTTGGTTAAAATCGGGAGATACATGTCTATGATATAGGTGATGATGGCCAAATGGACCGATGCATGGAAGGGATTCAATGTATACTAGTACTCTCCCCCGGGCTCTGTCTAGTGTTGCAGACTTATAACAGACAAATTAGTGAAGCCTGGGAAATCAGAGAGAGGGACTAATCCAATATCAGATAAATTATGAAAGCAAATATTTGAACTCCATTAAATAATACAAAATGTCAATCATTTTAAGTGTATTTTAAGGTATGCTTTCAGATTACAAAATTGAGTAAAATTTTAACGGTACAAGAAAATGTTAATTTGTACGGATTAACGTGTAATTTTAGATCAATATTAAACATAAAACTTTTGCTGCACTCCTTACATACAAATTTTCTTTAATTTGCATGGATTCTCATGTGTACATATAGCTGATTCGATTGAGTAAATCGTTTACCACACTCCTTACATATATATGGTTTTTCATTAGTATGGATTCTCATGTGTTTTGTTAGACCATCATTTCGAGTAAAACATTTACCACAGTCCTTGCATACAAATGATTTTCCATTTGTGTGGATTCTCATGTGTACTTCTAGATGTCTGGATCGAGTAAAACTTCGACCACACTTGGTACATACAAATGGTCTTACACTTGTGTGGATTCTCAGGTGTAATTTCAGATCACCAACGTGAGTGCAACTTTTACCACACGCTTTACATACAAATGATCTTTCATTGGTATGGATTCTCATGTGTACTTTTAGATGAGGGCCTTGAGTAAAACGTTGACCACACTTGCTACATACATATGGTCGTTCTTTTGTGTGTACTCTCATGTGTACTTGTAGATTACCACTATTAGTAAATGTTTTACCGCACTTTTTACATACAAACGGTCTTTCATTTGTGTGGATTCGCATGTGTACTTTTAGAGGAGATGCTTGAGTAAACCTTCGACAACATTCCTTACATACAAATGGTTTTTCATTTGTATGGATTCTCATGTGTACTTTCAAAGCATTAGATTGAGTAAAACTTTGACCACACTCCTTACATACAAATGGTCTTTCATTTGTATGGATTCTCATGTGCACTTTCAGATCACTTTTTCGAGTAAAACGTTTACCACACTCCTTACACACAAACTGTCTTACATTTGTATGGATTATCATGTGTCTTTTTAGACTACCGCCTTGAGTGAAAGTGTTACCACACTCCTTACATACAAATGGTCTTTCCTTTTTGTGGATTCTCATGTGCTGTTTCAGAGAACTATTTTGAGAAAATCTTTGACCACACTCGTCACCTACTAATGACCTTTCATTTTTATGCCCGCCATTCTCATCACTTACATCACTATAGTTTAAAGAATGTTCATCAGCGTCTGGCAGAGTCTGTTCATTCGTAATATTATCACTATTTTCACATGTAACTGTAGTCTGTGCAGAATCCTGGTTCTCATTGGTCACTAACACATCACAATCACTATTTGCACTATCGTCTATACAATGCTTCTCAGAGTCTTCTTCAGCCATGACTTCATCCAATCTAACAAGTCCATGTTGACAAAGACAATCTATAATTATGGATTTATCTGTCGACAGAATAAACAATAATTATGTTAAGTGACTTATCGCAAGTTCAAATAAATGGTCTTAAAAACCTGCAACTAATCACATAGGAGTGGACACTTGAATGCAATGTTTCCTTTATGCAGTAACTATAGATTTCTTTCATTGGAAACATTACCATTATTCAGTCATAATTGATGTGTTAAGTGTAACATGTATACTAATGATATGGATCAGCTTTGTGAGGATTTGAGAGATTAAATATACTTGTATATTGACCAGTTGTTGTTCTAAGACAAATGTACAATCACCTTTCTTAAATAATACTGCCAATGGCAATGTGTACAACTGAAATTTAATGTCTGACATACACATGTTGTAAAAGAAGCACATTTCAAAACGTAAAAACACCCCTACAGGATATTGGAACGTCTCAATATGAACTTTGACCCAAGTGATTATGTAATATTATATAACCATGTGTTCACTGTAAAAGATGACTTATTTTGATAATGAAATCACTCTTTTAGATATAACTTGAAAATTAGTGATTGAATCGATTTCATTTGAATAAAGTTTCATCTACAAACCTTAAGAAATGTCCCTATCAAATTTGAAATCAATGGATCTAGCGGTTTGTACCTTTAAGCTTTTCATATACAGACACACGCTATTTGCGCGCGCGCACACACACACACACACACACACACACACACACACACACACACACAAACCTGATGCTTATGGCATGCTGAACCTCAGTGCAGTTTTGCTAAAGTGCTTCACATAAAACTGATTTTCATTACTATTTAATACAAAGAAATAGGAATAACACCATAAGTAAACAACAATTTTATTTCCAGATATATAGAATAAAAGTGTGATGAAAAGAAAGAAGCAGAATTTCTGGTGATGGGGACGAGGAGAGGCTGAGGAAGAATGCATCTATGAAACATGTTCACACCAGTATCTTCCTGCACTAGAACTTAACTAGCACTTTCATAATATTTGTTTTAAAAAACTCAAACACCCTTCCCCTACCAAATTTGACACATACAGTTTTAGACATAGAATTGAACAGTAGCACCCCCCGCCCCCATCTTTTTCCCCACAAGAAATACACGTTCTTTTGACCATCACCTGCTTTATAATTAATTATAATAGTTTCAGAATTTATACATTCTACCTGCGAAACTATTATAAATTTGGAAAGTTGTAAATGTATAAGGTAAATGACTTACCTTTGTCAGAGAGTTTATTATTCTCAAGTCGGTGAAGTAATACTTCATGTGCTTCATTCAAGGCCTGTTCATAGCGGCTGAATACAAACTTTTCTTTTCCCATATCTGATTGAAAAAAAAATTACGAAACTGAATGTTTAATATAAAGACAAAAGATTGTATATTTTGACCACTAGGAGCGCTGTTTAAAAGAAACCAGTATACACGTGCCGTAGATGACAACGACATGGATTCCAAGGACAGTGATAGTCAGTGATGACACGTATCACAAAGTTCCCCTGTCTCAGTTTCTGGAGTCTTGAGGGACGCTAACCATACATAAACTAAGATGTGACATGTGCGTGAAGGGCAGTGTATAATTCAAAGCACTGTCGGCCGTGACCCCATTTATCACAGAGCTCGTTGTTTACCGATCTTCTGTATTGACCAATGTATGAGGGCGCACCGTCACGGCGTACCTGACAGACTATGTATTTCAATAACGGATTACTCTAGTTCGTACTTACCTACAGTCTAGCTTGCCTGGTGTAGTCTAGAGAGGTTGGATAGGGTCGCTGACAGATGTACTTCTGGGAATGTCGTGGTCGAGACAGAGAACAGACACAAGGCAGCGCACCTAACAAAGCCTGGGGTAGATAGAGTAAGGTTCGTCCTTCTGCACTGACCCTTCACATACCAAAGCCGACGTTCGAAGTCAGGTGGTACCACGCATGCGCACGTGATTTATACGACACAAGCCGACATCAGGCTATCGTTGCATGGCCATATGGATAATGATTGGCTATTTATTTTGGATTTTTAATTTACAAATAAATTTCATCACAGCATCATCCTTTGCACCAATCAATTTCAGATAATTTCATAAAAGAGTAAATAACTTCTCTGAACTGATAATAATCTTGTCTGTGACTGTACATGTTTGTTGATTAGTGAGTGATATTGATCAAAGTAAGTGATAGCTAAGATCAGTCACTATCAGATTGATTCAAAATGTATGTAGGGTAAATGAGGAAGATATTGGAAAAATGTTCTTATCAATCACATTTTAAATGTAATATAGAATGGTAATATATTTAATATAGCTGTATACATGATAAAATCAAATTGAATTGTGTTTGGGTCCGCACCCAAAAATCATTGCCTCAATTTAATGGCAATCACGATTTCAACTTGTCTGGGTTACCGAAACTGTAACCACTGAGGACTCTTCTATGAGACCATCCAGGCCGGGCACCAGGCGAGTCTCGCTTGGGGAGGTCTCGTAGACAGAGCCCATTGCGGCGAGACTATATTTCAATGTCACACTTATGGATATATCGACCACTGGTTGACATGTAGTGTCTAATTATTGGTATTTTATTTATTATATAATGAATACAGTTTTAACATTGTGAAATATTCCTAAATGAGCTTTCCCTTGAGATTTAAACTTGCCACTACACTACTTAGAGTTAATATTGACCACTGATTAAGAGATACAATGTCAATATCCATGTTTTAGTGTATTTACCTTTGGTTATTTGATTGATTGAAAAAATATCACTGTTGCAACTAGCATGCAGTGTGTAAAATAGTTATGCAAAACAAACACATTTACTAATCGTTTGCAAATTACAAACAAGGACTTGACATAATAATAATAATAATTATGATATTTATTTCTTATAGAGCGCATTACATTAAAACAATCTCAATGTGCTGAACAAAAGTATAAAATTATTTTAAAAGTTACATATACACAAGTATAAACATGATATGAAACAGGATAAAAATACAAAGACACGGAATGACAATTAAGACTGAAATGTTAAAAAAAAAGAGTTAAAAGTTAATAACAATGAGAAGAACGAAGACATGATGGCAGGGCATTCCAAAGGAATGGGCCGCAAATAGAGAAGGCCCGATCACCATAATTTGCAGCGTTCCCGATCGGTTGATGCAAATTCACCACGCCACCGGATTGCGACCGAAGGAAAATTGGCTAAATTCGCACTCTTCTATCTTGATCAAAGTTGTACTGAAAAACTAGTTCATGCTTTTATTACATCACGTTTAGATTATTGCAACATACTGTTTAATTTTCCACAGAGCATGAGAGGCAGCTTTACAAATATTAATAACATGATCAGACATAGTAGCCGCCGAATCCATGGAAACACCAAGATTGCGAACAACATCAGATGGCTGTGTATCGACATCGCCAATCCGTATCTCACCGGGGTACTGGACCTGCACCACCAAATTTAGAAGAAAAATGCACAGTTTCTGTTTTACCGTCGTTAAGATAGAGCATATTTTCACGCATCCACTGTCTAACTTCACTAGTGCATGACTCAATCACTGAAGCTGTCACCCCCACACGTGAGATACAGTTCGGAATCGTCCGCATACATGACACAATTTAAACTATGACAGATTATGTTATCCTCCAAGGGGGCTGTGTTAAGCGTGAACAAAACAGGTCCGAGGACGGAGCCTTGGGGGACACCGCAATCGAGAGACCGTGCCTTTGACACGACTGCTCTAACACTCACAGATTGGAATCGACCAATCAAATAGGGGAAAACCATTTGATTTCGGGGGGGGGGGGGTATGGAGGAAATAGGTATGGCAGCAAATTTTATTTCCAGTCAGAGTGACAGCAATTTTTTTTTCTACTGTCAGTCCTGCGTCATTTTTTTTCTTCAAATTGAGTAGCAGTGCAAATTTTATTTTTAATTAGTCATTAAGTTTGTAATGCGTTACCTATACCATGTCACAATGGTTCACAACTGTACCTCTAAATAACTTGTTCTGTGCAAGTAGAAGAATTAGAAAGACGTCTGTCTACCAACCATACTTCTGCTACTTATATTTGTATGTACAAAAGATGACTGGTAAAATATCCCTGAGGAGCTGACTGACCTGGGGAGTGCTGTACTCCTGACCCCTGTGAATTGCTTTCCTTTATGCCATTGTAGTAGTACCAGGAACCAGAAGAAAATATCTTGCATGTGTAATGTGACCCATTCCAATATGATGCAGCATGTATGTTTTCTTGGGTCAGAAAAGGAAAGGAAAACTTTGTGTGCACTTGGGTTTAAAGCAGAGCTATAGAGTGCATGCTTGAATAATAAGTGCTGGAAAAAAACAGGAATTAATACTTGTATTAAAAACATTGAGAATAAGGTTTCCAAATTTGCTCATTTCTGGTTCATTGTGACAAATTTGTTTTTCACTTTTGTCTGATATGACAATTTTTTTTCTCAAGCCATGACAGGATCAAATTTTTTTTTTCTGTTTTTTTTTTCTGGTTCACCTGGAAACAATTTTTTCTCACAAAATCCTCCATACCCCCCCAGAAATAAAATGGTTCTCTCCTAGGAACGAAACCACTCCAAGGCTGAGCCCTTGATGCCAAATCTATTATGCAATATATTGTTTCACATTAATTTGTCAAGGATGATGCCGTAAAGAAATTTATTTATTTATTTATAAATTAAGATTCCAAAATAAATAGCCAATCCTTATCCATATGGCCAATATTAAGCAATTGCCCTGCAACGATAGCCTGTTGTCGGCCTGTGTCGTATAAATCAAGTGCGCATGCGCGGTATCACGTAGGCGTTGGGTGAAGGGTCCACCTTGTTAGGTGCTGCTGCCTTGTGTCTGTTCTCTGTCTCGACCACGACATTCCCAGAGGTACATCTGCCAGCGACCCTATCCAATCTCTCTAGACTACACCAGGCAAGCTAGACTGTAGGTAAGTACGAACTAGAACATAGAGTAATCTGTTTTTGAAATACATAGTCTGTAAGTTACGCCATGACGGTGCGCCCTCATACATAGGTCAATACACTTACAAAACTGAATATCAGTAAAAAACCAGCTGTGAGATAAATGGGGTCACGACCGACAATGCTTTTAATTATACACAGCCCTTCACGTACATCATACATGTAACATTAAGTCCACATCTAAGTTTATGTATCATTAGCGTCCCTCAAGACTCTGTTCATTTACCTATAATGCTACTATATAGTGACCCAGAAACTGAGACAGGGGAACTTTGTGATACATGTCATCACTGACTATCACTGTCCTTGGAATCCGTGTCGTTGTCACCTACGGCACGTACATACTGGTTTAGCTTAAACAGCGCTCCAAGTGGCCGAAATATACAATCTTTTGTCTTTGTATTAAACATTCAGTATTGTAATTTTTTCTTGTCAGATATGGGAAAAGAAAAGTTTGTATTCAGCCGATATGAACAGGCCTTGAATGAAGCACATCAAGTATTACTTTACCGATATGAGAATAATAAACTCTCTGACAAAGGTAAGTCATTTACCTTATACATTTACAACTTTCCAAATTTATAATAGTTTTGCAGGTAGAATGTATAACTTCTGAAATTATTATAATTAATTATAAGGCAGGTGATGGTCAAAAGAACGTGTATTTCTTGTGGGAAAGAGATGGGGATGGGGGGGGGGGGCCTACTGTTCAATTGTATGTCTAAAACTGTATGTGTCAAATTTGGTAGGTTAAGGGCGTTCAGGTTTTTTTAAAACAAATATTATGAAAGTGCTAGTTAAGTTCTAGTGCAGGAAGATACTGGTGTGAACATTTTTCATAGATGTATTCTTCCTCAGCCTCTCCTCGTCCCCATCACCTTAAATTCTGCTCCTTTCCTTTCATCACACTTTTATTCTATAAATCTGAAAATAAAATTGTTGTTTACTTATGGTGTTATTCCTATTTCTTTGTATTAAATAGTAATGAAGCTACGTTTTATGTGAAGCACTTTAGCACAACTACACTGAGGTTCAACATACCATAGGCATCAAGTTTTTGTGTGTGTGTGTGTGTGTGGGGGGGGGGGGTGTTCAAATAACGTGTGTCTGTATGTGAAAAGCTTAAAGGTACAAACCGCTAAATCCATTGATTTCAAATTTGGTAGGGACATTTCTTAAGGTTTGTAGATGAACATTTATTCAAATGAAATCGATTCAATCACTAATTTTCAAGTTATATCTAAAAGAGTGATTTCATTATCAAAATAGGTCATCTTTTACAGTGAACGCATGGTTATATAATATTATATAATCCCTTGGCTCAAAGTTCACATCGAGATATTCCATTATCCTGTAGGGGTGTTTTCATGTTTTGAAATATGTTTCTCTTACAACATGTGTATGTAAGACATTAGATTTCAGTTGTACACATTGCCATTGGCAGTATTATTTCAAAAGTGTAATTGTACATTTGTCTTAGAACTTTGATTTGATTTGATTTGATTTATTGATTTCACCAGGAAAAAAACATACATAACAAATAAATTAACAAAATATATAAATTAAATTAAGTCAAAGAATATTCAATCAAATACATGTACATCAGTAATTACATGGACCTGGTGGGGGTTGTAGGAATAGTTCTACAGAACTAGTCAAGCCCACAACCCTTACAGAAGGAGTTAAGTCGAAAATACTGGGTAAAACTCGGGTAGCGGAAAAATAAACAAAATGTGATAAGAATAATTGTCAAAATAATGTTTTGCATGAACGAATAAATAGGATTTACAACAACAGCAACAACAACAACAACAACAACAACAACAACAACAGCAAGATAGACATACATACATACATACATACATACATACATACATACATACATACATACATACATACATACATACATTCATACACACATACATACATACATACATACATACATACATACATACATACATACATACATACATACACACACACATACATACATACATACATACATACATACATACATACATACATACATACATACATACATTGAAGTACCTATTACTAAGTACTTACTTACTTATTGAAGTAACTTAAACTGGTCAATATACAAATAGATTCCATCACTCACATGCTCACAAAGCTGACCCATACCATTAGTATACATGTTACACTTTACACATCAACAATGACTGAAAGATGATAATGTTTACTACAAAGGAATCTATAGTTACTGCATATAGGAAACATTACATTCAAGTGTACCCCCATGTGATTAGTTGCAAGTATTTTAAGAGGTTGACCTTTCCCATTTAGCTTGACCATTTATTTGAACTTGCGATGAGTCACTTACCATAACTACTGTTTCTTCTGTCAACAGATATATCCATAATTATAGATGGTCTTTGTCAACATGGACTTGTTACATTGGATGAAGTCATGGTTGAAGAAGACTCTGAGGAGCATTGTATAGAGTATAGTACAAGAAGTGACTGTGATGTGTTAGTAACCGATGAGAACCAGAATTCTCCACAATCTAGAATTGCATGTGAAAATAGTGATAATGTTAGCAATGAACGGACTCTGTCAGACGCTGATGAACATTGTATAAACTATAGTGATGTAAGTGATGAGAATGGCAGGCATAAAAATGAAAGGCCATTAGTATGTGACAAGTGTGGTCAAAGCTTTACTCAAAATAGTTCTCTGAAACAGCACATGAGAATCCACACAAATGGAAGACCATTTGCATGTAAGGAGTGTGCTAAGACCTTTGTTAATAGTAGCAGTCTAATCATACACATGAGAATCCACACGAATGAAAGACCATTTGTATGTAAGAAGTGTGGTAAAACTTTTGCTAACAGTAGTAATCTAAAAGTACACATGAGAATCCACACAAACGAAAGACCGTTTGTTTGTACCAAGTGTTGTCAAAAATTTACTCAAATAAATCATCTAAAAGTACACATGAGAGTCCACAGAAATGAAAGACCATTTATATGTAAGGAGTGTGGTAACAGTTTTACGCAAAGTAATGATCTGAAAGTACACATGAGAATCCATACAAATGAAAGACCATTTGTATGTACCGAATGTAGTCAAAGTTTTATTCAAATCACTCATCTGAAAGTACACAAGAGAATCCATGCAAATGTAAAACCATTTGTATGTAAGCTATGTGGTAAAGGTTGTACCCAAAGGATTCATCTAATACAACACATGAGAATCCACACAAATGAAAGACCATTTGTATGTAAGAAGTGTGGTAAAAGTTACACTTGTAGTAGTTCTTTGAAAGTACATATGAAAAACCATACAAATGAAAGACCATTTGTTTGTAAGGAGTGTGGTAAAAGGTTTATTCTGAAATGGGTTCTCAAAGGACACATGAGAATCCACACAAATGAAAAACCATTTGTATGTACAGAGTGTGGCAAAGGCTTTGCTCAGTCGAATCAGCTAAAATCACACGTTAGGATCCATAACAAATAAAGACCATTTGTATGCAAGAATGCAGCAAGAGTTTTATGCACAATCTTCATATAAAATTACATATGGGAATCCATATATTTAATAAAACAAGTTTTTCAGATGTATCCTTAATTTTTTTCTGAATTTAGTTATCTGAAAGCATACATTATAATCGACACAAAGGATTGACACTTTGTATGAACAGATGGTGCTCAAATATTTACGTTCATAATTTATCTGATATGGAGTAGTCCCTCTCTTTGATTTGCCAGGCTTCACTAATTTGTGTGTGATTAGTAATCAACACTAGAGAGAACTCACATGAGAATATACACTGGATTCATTCCATGCATATGTCCATCTGGCCATAATCACCTGTATTCTTAGACATGCATCATCCAAACCTGGCAAAAAGTGAGATGTTATAAAATTAACATCTTTACATCACTTTGTTTTGCAACCTTTACATATCCATACCAGATATGCATGTGCTGAAACTGGCCATATGGACGAGACGAGGATTCAGTATTTATTATGGATTTCTTTTTATTTATAAGACATTTTTATCATGGCTTCCTACTTGAAAAGTCATTGTGAAACAACATGTGTCATGTCCTTGTTGGTAACTCAGTAAATTAATAAAGACTGATAATTTTGTAAAATGATAAATATCTCACACATTTATCATACCGTGGTTTTGCACATCATATTGGAACGTCGTTGAAATACTTTCATGCTTCAACAAATTAAACAATTAGAGAAATAGTTTTGCTTTGAATCATTTTAGTATGACGAAATCCGACTTGTTGTATCATTCATGCAAATGAGACATAACATAGCTACTGAAATGCACTACATCAATACCAACGATCTGATTTGTAAGAGTGAGATCATTTTAAAACTATTGCAGTGGCCAGCATTTGAAAACATACCTGTAACGATTCCCAGTAGGAAAGGCTTGTTTACGTATGCACAGTTCTCAATGCAAACGTTAGTGAGTCTCACTACACATCCATTTACTACAGCGCCCTCAATGATAGGAATAATTTGTCCCGTTGATCTTTAAAGAATTCTTTCGAAAATGAAAACATGTGAACCTTGAAGCCAAAGGGACGAGTTTTCCATATTGTTTCTTCACTTTGCAAGTATTCGGTAGCCTTCAGTATTTATAAGGGTGTGGGTTGGAGAGATACATTTGCAGTTTATGGCGTATAACATTACCGTCCATTAACCCGTTGAAAACCAAAGCGCCTCTGCAGGAGGTCATATAGGTGAGATTGTCAGGCTACATAACACATGGTGTCCAAACTGAACATTACCTAAAATTTGGGATTTTCTCAGTATTCCTCTAAAACATAACCCATGATATCAGTTTGAATATTTCAAACAAAAACGTGGAAACCATAATTATGGTGAAGGCGCTATCCCACTGCTGCCACCAAATTGCCTTCATTGTTTCCCACTAATATCACCACTGTAAATTTAGGTGATGAAACACTTCATTACTTAATCTATGTTAGACTCTATTATAGTCCTCGGAGCGTCGCATCGCTAAACATTTGGTTGTTTTGTACGATATGTATGCCATATAATTGTACATTTGTACTTGAATATCCTTGTACAGTGCGCCCTCATCTGTTACATAGGGCTAACTTCTGGCTGACGCGAGCTTCGCGTAAGTTAACAAAGCGCATCGCACTAAAACACATCAACGAATGGTAATAGCCCTATGTAGTCGATGAGGGTCCACAGTACAGGGATAGTCATGTATAATTATGCAGTACATATCGTACATACAAAGCAAACCAAATTTTTGAGATGCGAAGCTCCGAGGACTGTAAGAGATCTTAATTTATATTTGAAATGCCAAACCCCAAAATATTAGACACAGTCAGTCTCTCTCTTCGTCTATCATACACAGCAATAACACAACCATACATAACCATTTATTTGTACTTAAATCTCGTTAACAAATGAATGATAACGTTTGTAAAAACAATTAATAAAAAAACCTGTTACAAGTACAGGAAACAGCAGATTGATACTATAGTCAAATAAGCATAATTTAAACCATGGCATGTCAACACACATCAAATGACAACCGTAAAGTTTGAGATATCTACACAGCATGACATTGGTTCCGTAGCTTTTATCACATAGGTTGAATTAAGGGTGTTACTATCAACTTGGAGATTTTAATCAATGTTGTGTGATAAAATTATCTAACTTGTGATATTCACGTACGGTGTCTTGCATCAAATGAAACCAACTTTACATAATGACGTCATGGGATATCCATTCATGTCGTCCATAGTATTATCATCTAGGTCACACATGTTGTCAAGGTTACAGGGCTCAAATATATATTTGAAAAATAAACTACTAATGTCCTCATACGATAGACGACACTGCTGTTAATATTCAACCCAAATTATCAAGGTTGATAAATTTGCTCTAATTTGCTCTAAGAAGAATTCAATATCTGTAACATGTCGGTTAAACAAGAAAATCACACCACACCTCATCGTGAATAATTTGTCAGTCAATGCTAAGACATCTAGAAACTAAGAATATACCTAATTGTAGACACTGAACGATAGAAATTTGTTGTCCTATACTTTTGCCAAAATTGTAAAGACGGGCGAGTGAAGACTCCATTCAGATCATGTTTAGCTTGGTAGAATTGGAGAGGATTTTAGAAATTCCAGGAAGGTATCACTCAACATTATAATCCCACATACGGCTTTTGTCTCAACTAAACGTCATTGATGACGTAAGTGGGCATTTGTGACGAAACAATACAATATATTACATATCAGCTGCATAGAATAAGGAGGGGGGGGGGTTCCGTAAAATAAATCTGGTGTTCTTTCTTTATTGCTGTGTTTCGATGTATTGTTGGTGACTGCCTGGCTGATTATTACTAGTATGTTTTCAGTTGGACAATATTCCAAGGACTGCTCCATGTATATCGATGTGTCTCTTTCAGTGTCTGTGATGTTTTCCCTGGAAGAG
>NC_135567.1:11869483-11881983 GCF_964340395.1 Glandiceps talaboti | reverse complement strand
GGTTGGTTGAAGTGCATACCACAGGATCACTATGAGTATCAACAAGGTCCGAGAAGTAGGCATGAACCGTGCTCACCTTTCCAGTTTGAGTGGCATCCGCTAGTGAAACTGATAACTGAAAATCAATAGTCGTTGTTTCGTCTTTCGTGTATACCACCGTGGATGGGTTTGTCACTCGGAATGTATCATCATCTATCGACAGCACTGGAAACAGAGAAACAAAACACAAACATTTAAATATTTTCCACTTCTACACATATAAACAAAGTACAACAACTTGGACAATCTGAATAGGTGATTATACAATGGTACATCAATGTTCAAACTATCAGCCTTCAACATTTGGTCTTTTGTTTTCAGATCTCTCTACAAAATTGAAATCAAGGTCAACGACTAAGCCTTGGGATGCCATTTTTAAACATGTCGACTGCTACTAATAAAAAGCAGTTTCTTCCAGACATGCGTTTAATCCAGCACAATCTTTCAGTGGATTGCTAACCAGAATATGTTGGTATTATTACATTTCATTGCAAATATATGTTGTTAATGCTTTTGTTTGGTGGGTTGATTGATTGATTGATTGATTGATTGATTGATTGATTGATTGATTGACTGACTGACTGACTGACTGACTGACTGACTGACTGACCGACCGACCGACCGACCGTCCAAATTAATATCTGCCTTTTTCTTCGTTTGTAGTATCACGATTATATATATGTTGATAAAAAAGGTTATCAGTATTCTTAGGATAGCAAATATGCAACTTACCAGCACAATTAGTATCACCTACTTTTCCATCTGTTGTACCAATCTCAAGACATTCCTCGTTTTTATTTAAGTCAATATCAATACCTACTATTTTGACACACAGATGGGTGGAAGCCGTGCATTTGGTTACATCATTAAAGATCAGTGAAGCAGTAGCACCAGTTATAGTCTCCGTTTCACCAGCGGTGACTGTTACGTGTGTAGTATCATCACCGGATTGTGGAGCGTCTCCACCAGCGATGACGGGTATCGTTGTACAATCGTCACCGTCGGTAAAGTAAACTTTGACTTCTTGAACTACCCCACCACCAGTAACGTCTGCTTTCACATCTAGGCTAAATGTTATTTCCGTTTCCTGTACTATGTTGTACACTATAGTATCATGAGGACTCACTGGATCGGTGATTGTGTAGGAATCTATGCTGAGATCTGTAACGGGAATGAGATATTGATTAATACAAATGTAGTAACCCCCCCCCCCCTTCTCTTTTTTGGTAAATGTCAAACAAATATAGCGCGACACTTGCATTATAGAACTTATTAATTTCTTATTGTAATGTCATAAAAAACGGTAAAAATAGAAATGAAGAAATTAATTAAAAAAATGATCGTGTTGGATTTAACATTGGTACTCAAAGATAGTACATGTATATGAATATAATGCAAAATAAGCAAATGAATTAGTTTAAATGATGATTAGAAAAATGGTGGCAATTGCTTATTCAGATATAGATACCATTGAAGGGGTTAGTGAGATGAGAAATCACAAAGAGATAAATTTAAAATTGTTTAAATTACAAATTCGCAAAAAGGGAAGTTTTGGCACAAATCACTTAAATTACAAGTATACATGTAAACATAAATGCACAACTTACAATCGTTTGCAGCACGCGCAGTAGTTGCTAATAATCCCAAAAATATGAAAACCTGCACATTATACCTGCAAGAGTAACAAGTTGTAAATAACACACCATTAATAGCAAACAAAATATGTTGTTTTTCATATGGGGAATACAAAACGTTTCTATAGTGTTGTTATAGACTGTGTTATTAGGTAATTTTAACAAAAAAAAAATCCGACACACTGACCGACCCTAGTTTAAGTCGCCAACCCCGAATTTGTTTAGACATTTAAAACAAAAGGATACCAGATTTAAACTGAATGCCTCCCGTAAGGAATTTCTCTCGGCTTTCATGATCCCCTACATACCAGGGATATGGCATGTGCGTGTTGAACTTCCTTCTGTCCAACCACGAGTTTACACTATGGGAAAATTATCAAGATTTTGTTGAGTGGCGCGCCCTCACTGTACACTAATTATATAGGTTAATGTATACGTCACCATTATTAATACATTGTCGCGAAATTTTTCTTCCTAGGCTAGGCGAGGCTTGTATTTGTCTTTTTTCCATATTTTGACCACATACATGATTTGGGTATAAATTATAGATTATTACACTTGATAAATATGTGCTTAAAATCTCCAGGCGTGAATTGGTTGAAATATATTAAAGTTTACATTAAATTGGCACAACCAATGGTAAAACATTTACTCAGAATTTACATCAATGATCATCCTGTTTTGGTTTTCATAGGGAGGAGATTCAACTTATCGCTCAAGCACATGCAAAGTTGAAGCTCGTCTCGTTGCATAGTTGGATTGCTGTACTGGCAGGGTTTAGGAGGGCCCGACAAAATTATTTTTGATAAACATTTCTTGGCGGGGATGTTAAAAAAATGTCACAAGGCTTTGTTTTATGTGTGTGTGATATTAACGAAAATGACACAGTTTGGAAATAGTACTGAACTAATAAAATCACAAATCGCACAGTCGGTTATGTACGAGTAAATGGACAATTCAGTTAATCATAAACCCTATTATATGTCTATGTCCGTGCGACACTTCACAGTACGTTTATCTCGATGTCATTCAAGCGGCGAAATGAAGTTGGATGATATCAACATTTAGTCAAATATGATTGTACAACTGTTGAAAATGAAAGAAAAAATAAATTCCTTTAAATACTTTACTATTTTCAGAATGAAAAATTCTCTTTTTCGAAACTGTAAAAAAAAAGACATACTGCACCCAACAAGCACAACGCACTCGCTGTACGCTTATTTTATCAAGAAATTAAAGTTTTGTCCAGAGGCGTTGCCCGCCTTCCAAATAGTACTAAATCGCACAGTCGGTTATGTACGAGTAAATGGACAGTTCAGTTAATCATAAACCCTATTATATGACTATATCCGTGCGAGACTTCACAGTACGTTTATCTCGATGCCATTCAAGCGGCCAAATGAAGTTGCATCATATCAATATTTAGTCAGATGTGATTATCCAATTGTTGAAAATGAAACAAAAAATAAATCCCTTTAAATACTTTACTATTTGTCAAAATGAAAAATTCCCTTTTTCGAAACTGTAAAAAAAGAGAGACATACTGCACCCGACAAGCACAACACACTCGCTATACTCTTATTTCACCAAGAAATTCAAGTTCTGTCCAGAGGCGTTGCCCTCCTCCCCAAAACGAAAAACTAAAACTCACCTCATATTGCAGCTCTGCTAACAAGTTTTCCTATATACTAATTCAGCGTCCGAGTGAAGATGAGAATTGCTAATACATTGTACTTTTATACTATGGCTGGAATTAATTAAAAATGGCCATACTGATTGGACAAAAGACAAACGGACTATACCATCACAATAGGGTCAACTGATTGGATATCTAACTATGTCTCCATGGAAATAAATGTACATTGCATGTATTTGCGAAGACAAAGCCTTGGTAAATCAATACATGCGTGGTAATAATGACACAGCCTGTAGCCTATGGACCAACTTTGTCCGACTTAACTATATTACTCATTGCCAATTTCGGTACAATGACTCCACAATCGATAATTTGGTTACATTCCAAATATTAAACTGAGATATATTTATACATTATACATGTTTTCCGCTCATCTAAGCTATAAATACATATTCACAACTACTACAAAATATTCACCCCAAAATAATTTTTATTTGAATTTTATTGTATCAGAACACATGAATAAAATTAGATGTTCTCTGACGCTATCACCGCCTCATTATCATCGTCAAATCTTTTTCCCAGCTCCTCTCCGTTTCTGTGAGAAATGTATTCATGTATGTGCATCTGATTGTCGCTAACCTTCTTTATTTCGATTTTTTATTTATTTATTTATTTATTTATTTATTTATGTATTTATTTATTTATTTATTTATTTATTTATTTATTTATTTATATTTTTGCGGGAGAGGGGAGTCATAGCATATTTTAGGCTGTTTGTTCGGTTTCCAAAACGAGGGGAGACATCGTATATAGAATATGAAAACTGTCGAAGGTGGAATCTTCTAATTGCCACCAGGTTAAATTTGAAGAACCCCATTGTATATGACGCATCGATTCCAGTTAAATGTTAATGATTGATGTGTGATAGAAATGCAAACAAAACTACTGGAGATCATAATACCAACGTTCAACAACTTACGTACCAGTTTATCTTATCAAGGTAAATACCCTAGATATTGTGGAATCGACATTTATCGGGTGTATCATTTTGTCATGTGTTGTCTTGATGTAACCTCTCACATAATAATAGGCTTTGGTTTCTTACCTTGCACGTAAATAACGGTTTAAAAAAATAATATTTGTATATATATATATATACAATGTATGTATGTATGCATACATACATACATACATACATACATACATACATACATACATACATACATACATACATACATACACACACACGGACGGACGGACGGACGGACGGACATACATACAGACAGACAGACAGACAGACAGACAGATGTTATGTATGTATTTTTTCATTTCCACCACTACATCTGTAAAATAAATATGAACACGGTTGTAGGCCAGGTAGATTATAGAGGCTGCAATATATGGAATGACGAGAAATTTCAACTTCGCGATGAGTTCACTTTAACAAACATGAAAATTTGCTCTTGTTACATTATTGTAGGTGTTTTTTTTTATCAGCCTAAATGATAACATTTATCAACACAGATTGTTTCTCAATACAGTAGCGTTACATGTACACCTCTCTATCCAACACACCATCTCTATTACTATGTCACATAAAGACATGACCTTTTCAGGAAATCACACAAAACAGAACATGTACGAACAATTGATGATTCCTGGTACCGGTACCAGTGTATCCTAATCAATTTATCAGTTCACACAGTCAACTCAATGAAAATGTGATTTACGTCATTGTGTCTTATTTGGCACCCATCACATCATATACTTCAATCCCAGGCCAACTTTGATCGATTTGGCTGAGGTCCAATTAAACATCAGTAATCATATGCAAATACAGACAACTAACCATGTCAAATTCCAACCTGGAAACAGTGACAAGGTAAATACTAACTCTAAATCTGTGTGTGATTCACCATTGAATTTACAACGAAAAATAAGCAGCCTATCGTCAACTTCTGTTCTACCCATATAACCACCGCGGTAACATGTGATAACAGACACTTTGTGAAATATCACGTTTATAGTCACTCGCTGAACTTCCATCATAATTGTTATTCGCACCCGACAAGCACAACACACTCGCTATACTCTTATTTTTGACAAGAAATTAAAGTTTTGTCCAGAGGCGTTGCCCGCCTTCCAATTAGTACTGAACTAATAAAATCACAAATCGCACAGTCGGTTATGTACGAGTAAATGGACAGTTCAGTTAATCATAAACCCTATTATATGACTATATCCGTGCACAGTACGTTTATCTCGATGTCATTCAAGCGGCCAAATGAAGTTGCATCATATCAATATTTAGTCAGATGTGATTATCCAATTGTTGAAAATGAAACAAAAAATAAATCCCTTTAAATACTTTACTATTTGTCAAAATGAAAAATTCCCTTTTTCGAAACTGTAAAAAAAGAGGGACATACTGCACCCGACAAGCACAACACACTCGCTATACTCTTATTTTACCAAGAAATTCAAGTTCTGTCCAGAGGCGTTGCCCTCCTCCCCAAAACGAAAAACTAAAACTCACCTCATATTGCAGCTCTGCTAACAAGTTTTCCTATATACTAATTCAGCGTCCGAGTGAAGATGAGAATTGCTAATACATTGTACTTTTATACTATGGCTGGAATTAATTAAAAATGGCCATACTGATTGGACAAAAGACAAACGGACTATACCATCACAATAGGGTCAACTGATTGGATATCTAACTATGTCTCCATGGAAATAAATGTACATTGCATGTATTTGCGAAGACAAAGCCTTGGTAAATCAATACATGCGTGGTAATAATGACACAGCCTGTAGCCTATGGACCAACTTTGTCCGACTTAACTATATTACTCATTGCCAATTTCGGTACAATGACTCCACAATCGATAATTTGGTTACATTCCAAATATTAAACTGAGATATATTTATACATTATACATGTTTTCCGTTCCTCTAAGCTATAAATACATATTCACAACTACTACAAAATATTCACCCCAAAATGATTTTTATTTGAATTTTATTGTATCAGAACACATGAATAAAATTAGATGTGCTCTGATACTATCACCGCCTCATTATCATCGTCAAATCTTTTTCCCAGCTCCTCTCCGTTTCTGTGAGAAATGTATTCATGTATGTGCATCTGATTGTCGCTAACCTTCTTTATTTCGATTTTTTATTTATTTATTTATTTATTTATTTATTTATTTATTTATTTATTTTTTTATTCATTTATTTTATTTATTTATATTTTTGCGGGAGAGGGGAGTCATAGCATATTTTAGGCTATTTGTTCGGTTTCCAAAACGAGGGGAGACATCGTATATAGAATGTGAAAACTGTCCAAGGTGTAATCTCCTAATTGCCACCAGGTTAAATTTGAACAATCCCATTGTATATGACGCATCGCTTCCAGGTAAATGGTATTGATTGATGTGTGATAGAAATACAAACAAAACACACCTACTAGGGATCGGAATGCCAACGTTCAACAACTTACGTACCAGTTTATCTTATCAAGGTAAATACCCTAGATATTGTGGAATCGACATTTATCGGGTGTATCATTTTGTCATGTGTTGTCTTGATGTAACCTCTCACATAATAATAGGCTTTGGTTTCTTACCTTGCACGTAAATAACGGTTTAAAAAAAATAATATTTGTATATATATATATATACAATGTATGTATGTATGCATACATACATACATACATACATACATACATACATACATACATACATACATACATACATACATACATACATACACACACACGGACGGACGGACGGACGGACATACAGACAGACAGACAGACAGACAGACAGATGTTATGTATGTGTTTTTTCATTTCCACCACTACATCTGTAAAATAAATATGAACACGGTTGTAGGCCAGGTAGATTATAGAGGCTGCAATATATGGAATGACGAGAAATTTCAATTTCGCGATGAGTTCACTTTAACAAACATGAAAATTTGCTCTTGTTACATTATTGTAGGTGTTTTTTTTTATCAGCCTAAATGATGACATTTATCAACACAGATTGTTTCTCAATACAGTAGCGTTACATGTACACCTCTCTATCCAACACACCATCTCTATTACTATGTCACATAAAGACATGACCTTTTCAGGAAATCACACAAAACAGAACATGTACGAACAATTGATGATTCCTGGTACCGGTACCAGTGTATCCTAATCAATTTATCAGTTCACACAGTCAACTCAATGAAAATGTGATTTACGTCATTGTGTCTTATTTGGCACCCATCACATCATATACTTCAATCCCAGGCCAACTTTGATCGATTTGGCTGAGGTCCAATTAAACATCAGTAATCATATGCAAATACAGACAACTAACCATGTCAAATTCCAACCTGGAAACAGTGACAAGGTAAATACTAACTCTAAATCTGTGTGTGATTCACTATTGAATTTACAACGAAAAATAAGCAGCCTATCGTCAACTTCTGTTCTACCCATATAACCACCGCGGTAACATGTGATAACAGACACTTTGTGAAATATCACGTTTATAGTCACTCGCTGAACTTCCATCATAATTGTTATTCTCTAAATTGCCATGATAATGATTATTCTCTTGGTCATTCTCTGAACTACAGTCATGATGGTTATTTTCTATAATATCACCATAATTGTCACTCTCAGAACTAGCACAATAAAAGTCACTATCCGACCTAATGGCCACTCTCGGAATTCCTACCAATAAAGTCTCTTGGTCACTCCCTAAATTTATCACCATGATAGTCCCTTATGTTGTGTTGTGTTGTGTTGTGTTGTGTTGTGTTGTGTTGTGTTGTGTTGTGTTGTGTTGTGAATAGCCAGTTATGTATATGCAAGTTATCGATTCTGGCATTGTGAATTTCTAAATTGTTTGCATTCCTTATCAACTGTAGCTGAGAATAAAAGATTGTTGTACTCTTAGGTCTACTGTATAAATACTACTCATACATTACTGTTTACAAATGTAGTGTTAATTATTAAATAATCTATTTATATCTCGCACTAAAACAACATTTTAACCAGAAGTCACAGATCTAACTACCGTGTGCCCTTATCTTATTTGAGAAGAAGCTAAACTGACCAGGTGCATGTCGTGGGCGTAGTTGGTACGGGTAATTAACACGCAGTATGGGGTTTGATTGGAATTTAAAGCAATGACGAAGGTATGGGGGTGGACTAATACCAGTCTATAGTGCGTATTTTCTCTTTTCTAAACGTTCACATTAATGAATTAGCTTTCTGTACAGTAGTTTCTTAGATTTCTTTTCAATTACTTGGCTATCTTTAGGGAAGGAAATTAATATGACATTATCAGAGTTGGGTCGTTGAAAACACATTTATGGAAGCTCAACTGATGAGGAAGTATAACACCTAAAATGTGGACTCGATAACCACTATCTTAATCTCAAGTAGAGTGATGTTAAAATATAACGAAGCGATAACGTCTTCCCACTACAAGAACAAACAAAGCGGGTGTTTGTCAGAAGTACACAACCACTTATCAAAAACATTATTTACTTGGGGACTAAATGTAACAGGTGCGATGTCGTCATTGCATGCATTGATAAAGACACACACGAAACACATTGTCTAAACACAAAATAATAAATGGGAAATTTAGAATTTTTCAGTTTGTATGACACAGCAATTAATTAACTTATATTGATAACCATTGATATATTAATATAAAGACGCCAAACCTTATTAACCAAGAACAACATTTTTGTATTCTTTGGTGTGACGTGATAACGAGAACAATAAACACTTGATAAAGAAATCGAAAAATAAAAAATTAAACGACTTCAGAAAATATCACAAACTTGGATATAAATAGTCAAATTGTGGCAACAATATTCGCATACGTACGGAGACAGGCTGATATTCTGACATGTAATTTTGTTATATTCAGTACACAGTGACAACATTGGTTTGTTTTGTTGTGCTGTGCTGTGTTGAGTTGAGTTGAGTTGCATTGCGTTGTGTGTTGTGTTGTGTTGTGTTGGGGTGTGCTGTGTTGTGTACAATATTATCGGCCTTGTGGCTGCCATGTGTATTAACTCGCTGGTCAGTGTATTTACAAACATTGTGGTAAACGCTATACATTTTTGAAATTGGCTTCATGATTGTGAAAATAGTATTTTAATCACAATGCAGATGGGACTAGTGTGTTTATAATGGATACTGGTGAGTCACATAGCTATTTCGTGGTAATACGTCATTACGATGAAAAATGGCGTCCACCACAAAGGTCATAAGGTCAAAGAAACCATGTTTGGATACATTATTTATTTCTCATAGCCGAGAGATTTTCAGACAACTCGGCACGCTTCGTTCCTATCAATGCAGTATTTAACCTATGACATCATGTCAGATGTTGTTTTTCTCAATGCAAAAACTTGTATCTCTCCCAGCGCTACGAGGCGACGCAATGATAGTGGCGGTATGGTGTAAGGTCATTTGAGGTCACATTGGGTTGTATTCGCGTGATGTCGTCAGGGATACGAGTGTTAAATACAACATCGTGAAATTACTTTGTACAGTTTATTTTCGGATCGTTTGCTTTAATTATCGATGATATTTATTTTATTTATTTTGCATAACTTAATTGATTGATTGCAATATAAAGCACATAGTTTTGTCACGTGATTAACCGGATGAGTATCCTCCATTCACGTTGCAACCTCTGTCAGGTATAAACCAGGTATAAACCAGGTATAAATTATACAGCTGGGATGACTAAGGCACAATCATGGTTCATATCAAAGCCATTCAGATCTAACAAATGGCAGAGAAAGGCTTGAACCTACAACCAATTCCTAGTCATCAGCCACTCTATATCATTACTTAACTAAAATGTGCATACTATGTTATCCAATCCCTATTGCTACACTGACTGAGAAAACGGAAAATTTGTGTAATGTACATTTTTCTTCAATTTTTCACTCATATTTCTTGAAGGTAGAGCAACATTAATGGAATATTAAACAAATACAGATTCTTCATGCAGTTACACGACAATGTATGTATGTTGTCGGGAGGGCGCTGTTGGTAGCCACCCAGAGAGAGAGAGAGAGAGAGAGAGAGAGAGAGAGAGAGAGAGAGAGAGAGAGAGAGAGAGAGAGAGAGAGAGAGAGAGAGAGAGAGAGAGAGAGAGAGAGAGAGAGAGAGAGAGAGAGAGAGAGAGAGAGAGAGAGAGAGAGAGAGAGAGAGACAGACAGACAGACAGACAGACAGACAGACAGACAGACAGACAGACAGAGAGACAGAGAGAGAGAGAGAGCGAGAGAGATTATGACCATTGCTGTTTTTTGTATATAGCAGTAGAACCAATATATGCTGAACTGATCATACTTGAACTTGATGATTTTTAATTACTTCAATTGTTGATTTTCCAATTGTCAGCTTCTACATCTCCACCGTGTGTGGCTATAACTCTATAATTGTTTCTCTCGCATCTGGAGTTGTCTAAGCGTGTGCAAAAATTGTGCTAGGGATACACACGAAGTGATTTCCCCTTGTATGCGGAATGGTGAGGCTAACGTTCACACAGCTAGTGAGAAGTCGAAGTCATACGCTGAAATAACAGAGTACCCAAACATATGAACCACAAAATTACCAAGGTAACAGAACCACTGAAAATAAAATATGTGTAAATAGATACATACTTACCATATACACTGAATAATTAAGGGTGGTGTTGAGGAAAGTACATCAATTCACATTGCATGGCGTGTAATGAAAAAAAAAACAGAGTCAAAAGTCCAGCAAAGAACGAATCAAAATCCAGAGATCAGTTGCAGTTGTCCGTTGTACCTAATGAGAGATGAAACTCCCATGACACTTTATGGTCACCCCTCCAGGTTTTACTATAGTATCCTAGGTTCCGTAGGCGATTCTGCACGAGGAGCTTATTTTTCCAGTTTTCAACCCACGATAGACATGTGCGAATAACGTACGCGTCCGGTGCATCACCACGACTATCAGATACTGGTAAATGATCAAACAAGTATGTACGTGCCGTCTATCCACCATTATCAGCATCGATCTATGTTGAATCGATTGCTAGTAGTATATTGATGACTTTATCTGAAACTGTGTGAGAGACCATTGTTGTCACGTTTGTCAATCGCCGTAAACAATTATGGTGGCAGTACAAGTCAAACCTAATTAACAAAATGTTCCCAGCGAAGTAAATATGAAGTCATGGAAAATTCAACCATGTTTCTTAAATATTCAGTTTTTCATGAAAATATACAATGTCGAGAAAATTTAAATAGACCGTACCGTGCACAGGAACGGTATGTTTACCTACAAGTTAAAAGTTAATTTTACCACCACCACCACCACCGCCGCCGCCGCCGCCGCCACCACCACCACCACCACCACCACAACAACAACAACAACAACAACAACAACAACAACAACATGAAATTAAGTACCCGCACAATCATACCTGTAATATCGTGTTCTCAATATTAAAAATGAATGAACGAAATTGACTGGAAAATGAATCCAACTTATTGTTTGTGTAGTATTTCTTAGCATAAGCTTGTGCATTTTCTTATCAAAATTAGCCATCAAAAACATTAAAAAATGAACTAAAAAAACAAACAAAACTCAAGAAAGCTCATTCACTAATATATGTTCGCGCCCTTTTTATATAATCTTTCATTACTGAGGTTTGTTGAAAACAGCGCCCTCATGAGTTTTCAACAAGTACAGTTGATTTCCAACCAAGAGTAAATACTATACGTATATATAATTCACAATTTGATATACTCTAAGTTTACTATTCAATCGTCAGTGCACACGCTTGTGAAAATTTATACAGCACACTGCACTTTACTGTGAACTGTACCATGTATTGCGCTTTTGATAACACATTCTTTTTATGCAAGGGTTGGAGAAAAACATTAGTGAAATAAAATCTGTTTGATTTTTTTTTTTTGCAATTTGGGTGTCTTGATTTCTGGCCTTGTACACTTGATCAGATTGACAACACATATGATTTAAATGGCAAAGTTTGAGGGCGCACTAATATACAATTCGAGGAAAATAAACACCCATACTTCAACCAAATTCCGTACGTACAAGTATAACATTGTAGACAGCACTATCATATGCTGACTGACTTTAGAAATAAGATACT
>NC_135567.1:11854483-11864483 GCF_964340395.1 Glandiceps talaboti | reverse complement strand
AATGATTTGGTATTTTCTTCCTCTAAATATGAATACAATTTGATGCAAAATTTTGATTCCTCAATATCAATTTCATATAAAGGAATGCCTAAAAAATGTATTGATTCCTAGATAGTTTGTGGGTTTTTTGTGTTTTCTGCTGTAAATTATTTGAGTGAATTTGCATAGTGACATTGTCTACAATGTTGATACTGATTCTAATTTCAATTACAGTACAATGCCTTCTTTTATCATAGTCCTCAGGTTGACCGTCATAAATGGTAAAAGAAGGTAAGGTTTTATCTCAACCAATCAAATGATTCCTACGTATAACGCGATATTATACCCAATATATTTTTTCGTTCAGCCAAAGAAAATACGATTGACCTAAGGGGCCTTGCTATTACTAGTCCCTAGACAAGTTATTTTAATCATTTAAACCACGAGTATATATCTGCTGATGAAGACAATTATTGGAAATACTACTATTATACCTTCTCACGCACAATTTATGAAAACTTAGAAAAACTAATGGCGATTTGGAACGTTTCCAGTCGTATTTCGAGCTCCGCAGAACCAGTGACGTAGGCACTGAGTAAGTGTACTGAGTATTTTTAGTCGATAGGCAGTGATGTAACGTTGATTGTGAATGGTATGATGTCTTTCAGGTCATTGATAATGAAAATTCACCAGCTAGGTTGAACGTGTTTGAACAAAAAGATATGTTTTTTTTGTACATCCTAATCAACTCCATGCCATCACACGTCTACGTCATTGGTTACAATATGAGGCAACTCGTTCCAAAACACCATTATTTTACTAAGTTCATAAATTGTCCGAACTCAAGGAGGTATATTTATATCACTCACCAATATTTCCTTCATTTGGCCGTAAAATACTCGTGACCATATTTGTCAGTACTCATCTATAGACTCGTAGTGACAAGGCCACTTAGGTCGGTCCTATTTTGGTGGCTAAAAAGGCAAATATTGACCAAGGGGAGGATATCTAATTAAAGTAAGATATCGTTGGAGTTTTCAAATTGATATATTTGTACCAATACCAAATTACTCATTATTACATTTGATTGTTGAGTTTTGAGGTGGGGTTTGGGTGGGGGTGGGGGTGCTGTTGTGGTGATGTGAATATTCTATCTATGTTCCTGTTGATTATTCGTATATGTTTCCATGGATATATCTTCAGTTTTTCACCAGATGCAGAACATACAAGTGTACAAGTCGGTAGAAGTAGGACAATCTGGAGAGAAATCAAATAAAAAGAATGTTGTAAATAAGGAACGAGTGAAATAGTCCCAATCAATAAATACAATCCGATGTTGAGAATCAATATTCTTTATCATAAGGCAAAATATATCGTAAGTCACCACCTGACTGTATATCTAAATGTTAAATACGGATGTTGTAATGTAGATATGGTGCCACAAAAAAGCCATGTCATATGATTGCTCCAACTTTCTTCTCCGTGAAAGTCATGAATCAGTGTTAGGAGTTGAACTTCCTCAGTTAGCATAATATGCCTTATCAAACAAAAAGTTACTATTTGTATCTTCAAATATGAGGGTGTGATGTATGCTTTACAGGATATTCTATGGGACTACAGGCATGTACACATAACGGCACACCTGCAGCAATATCAGTAAGTGACATTTATGCAAGTTCTTCGATAAGATGGTAATTATTAAAGATAAAGTGTTTTTGCTTATGAAATATTTTTTTACATAATAAAGAAATAACACATTTGAGGAGAACGTTTAAATCTGACAATGTCCTTAAAATCGATCTTACCTTAGTGTTTACAGCAGGATAGTCATACAGGCTATCATTACCATGACAACAAGATAACGAATTCCAATCAGAAAACTGGACACAGCACCTGAATAAACACAAACAGTAAACATATAGTTTGATGAAATACTGGAAAATATCAGGATCCTTTCTTTGATACAGTGTATCATACATTTTAGTTTCAAATATTTTAAGGCATTCTATAACCTTTAAGGATGTATACATCACCGGTATTACATCCAATATAATATTATACATATCTACAACATTTTGCAAAATGTACCGTTTCATGACACTTACCAGATTCAGGATCTTCAGGGTCTTCTGCAAACAAAGAAAAGTAAAGACAAGTTATATACATTGATTCCAAAAACAAATGAATTTTACACAAAGGAAGATTTGATTAGCAGTGAGGCTATAGTTAAATGAAAGAAATGTAAAATGTGTATTTATGTAATGACATACACCAATAACTGGGATGAGTAGGCAAGTGAATAAAAATCTAAAAGTAAACATAGTCTGGCAAAATGACCATGTCCATAGCAACAGTGAATTGATGGCTTACATTGTAAAGATAAGAATAGAGATGGATAAACACCTGGATCAACAAAGTGATATTGACCACGTGTCTACATAAGAGGGTCTCATTTTTGTTGCATCAGTGATCTTGTTGTTTTTTTTGTTTTGTTTTTTACATAATTCTGTTTTTGCATGAAGTCGTCACATTGCAAACTTCATTCACTGTAAGGCCCAAGTAAATATGTGGTTCCGATTAGACTTAATTTTAGAATAGGTGATGTAGGTAGAATTTAAGAGTCTAGTTCAGGTAGTTATGTTTTCCGTTGTTTTCTATATGGTATCTGTGTTATTGTTCCTTCTCGTGAGATGTACAGCCATTAGAGATCGGAAGAACAGTTTATATCTTCTTTTTAAGTTGGTGTTAGTTTCACATCCACTATTAATCGTGAGACTTCACAATTGTCGTGATTTTATTATTTTTTCTGAACAAGTAGAACAAGTTTAAGGTCGGCAGTGAAAAACTAGGTGGGGGTCGGGAAACAGGAACCAAACAATGCTTTTTCTAGGTCTAATGATTCGAGGGTTGTAACGAAGACCACTGTAGTAGTTCCATGGTAGTTGTAACCTGTTTACGCTGCTTTTGAGACATATTGTTAGATGGTCATGTGCCTCCTAGCCCGATGGTGATATATACAGCAGTGTAAACATTCTAGGGTAGTTACTATTATAGTGGTGCAAGTTATAACACCTATGTCAAAGAAGATATAATTCCTTACCAGAGCAATGATCTGTACTAACAGCGGTGAGGTCGACCACAACACAGGAATCGTCGTTGGTAGGATTAACATCCCCATCGACCAGGATAACGGAACATATGTGAGTGATGCCTGTGCAATCAGCAGGTAGTGTAATGGTGGCTACTTCTTGAGAGAAGTCGTGTTGCCCTCCTGTTGTTACATCCACAGGTGTAGTTAAACCCACCGTCCCATCGGCTGTACTACTATCGCTTACAGTTGCTTCGTTCGAATAATGGATTTCGATGTCAGTTACCGTACCTCCATCTCCCCCCTTGTCACACACATGGAGATCGAATGTAATACTCGTTGTTGAAGAACAGTCTATAGTTGTTGGAGAAGTGATGGCAAACTTTCCAGCGGCGAGATCTATCAAATCAAATGCAAATAATCATGGATGCAAATAACCATGGGATGCAATAAATGGAAAGGGGTAAAATATTGCACCCACCTACACACTATCTTACCAGAGTTCTTTTAGTTTTCGCAAGTCATGTTGACGTCTTTTTGGATAATAATACTACAATTACCTCTTTGATAATTTCGGAATTTAGCGATATTATCAAGGAGCGTTATCGTAAACTTAAACATCCTAATGTCTAGCCGGTTTATATATTTGCAATTAACTATATTTTCAAATACACCTGAAAATAGAGGCATGTTAATTATCAGAGAAATTCAACATATTGTATCATTTTTTTCCCAAAACAGAATCAGCATGAACCATTAATTCAACCCATACCCAAGACTCAACAAATTCCGTGGATGTTAAATAGTTGGAATACACTGTTAAACGATTCCTACCTTTTATACTGTGATCGTAAAGCTACAGGGCATAACAATACCGATTTTTTATGGATATTGTACATGTACAAACAATCCTGATCAAAGCTGTATATTATTACTTTCAATGTATCGCAATGCTACCATATTTAAGCTAAATTCCGAGACGATGCTTCAGTCCAGTCATGTTTTGAGGCAGCGTTCATTAGAAACAACACATTTATGTAAGTTTAAATCTTCTTACACATATTTTCACCATCACCGAAAAAGACAATCAAAGCACACACATTGTATACATTTACTTGCAGTCCGTTGCTGGTTAGCATCCACTGGTTCTGTTTAATATAATCATGAAGAACACGTAGCTGCACAAAATTCATTCAAGAAAATTTAATCAAGATTGAATGTTTGCTACATTGTCAAAATGAAATGAACTAATTAACGTGGTATCATATAGACATAGAACACAGACGCCATGTGTTTGCCTGCTTTTGTAGCAGGTATAACTGGTTGATTTCAAATTATTTTATACAATAATAAACTATGTGTAGGAAGAATTTGCATCTTCATGATTTAACGCCTGGTGTGTACAGCTTCGCATTATTTTGTACTCGGTCGTGTCAAAGCGAGAGCCAGTAAACACTAAACTGCCACGGCCTGTACAATTCACATGAAAAAGCACATAAACGTAAAACATTCTTACCGGGACAAACTTTGGTTCCAGCTTGGTCAGCCTGTGTTCCGAAAAGGATGCATACTTCATCATTGGTTGGGTCGTCATCATCTGACATGACAACGATGGCACATAGATGTGTGTAGGCGTCACAATTGTCCGTATCCATCGTCAGAGATGCAGTGAGATCTACATAGGAACCTGAAGATGATACAGGGTTCCCATCTGGTTCACTGCCACCACCAGCAGTAACTTGTGTTGATTTAATTGAACCATCAGTATTACTGAAGTATATCTTCACTTCAGTTGGGGTCACTGTACCAAGAACCGTGTAGTCCAGGGTAAAGGTAGTAGGGGTTTCTACTTCTGCTGTGAACTTCCCAGTTGCTGGGGGAGGGTCTGTAACCGTCAGCGTTGTCGCTGCCAGGTCATCTGTTGAAAATAATGATATCAGCAAATGCGTACGATGATGCAATTAATGTATGTGGACATATTGACTATTCATAGCGAACAGACATACACAATCACACACCAACCTTCATACATACATACATACATACATACATACATACATACATACACACATACACACATACACACATACATACATACATACATACATACATACATACGTACGTACGTACGTACATATGTACGTACGTACGTACGTACGTGCGCGCGCGCGTGCGTGCATGCATGCATGCATACATACATACATACATACATACATACATACATACATACATACAATACTCAGTCAAACAATCAGTAAGCCACCTACTCAACTAAGAAACTAAAATACATCTGATGGCATATCTTGAAAGCTAGTGGTGTTTGTTGAGTTCAAATTTTATTTTTTGAAAGTAAACACACTGTCAAAAGGCTAAGCTACATGTAAGGCAGGATTTATGACATGTAAAACATTTTCAAAACATTTCATTCTTATATAGGCTATAACAATAAGTGAGCGTACGTTTTGTCTCAGTTGGTCATCAATAAATATATCGGCAGAATATATTAGTGATGCATTTATGGTCTCAGGCAGTCGAAGATGAAAATGACGTTTGCAAAACAGAGTAATTGGCCTTACAGTTGTCAATTTGTTAAACTACTCGAACCTTAGATTTTACCTCCAGCAGTAAAACTGCGATTTATCGAAACCTCCGCAAGATATTTCCACTAAACTCACCATTGACTCTGCACGGTCAAATGTGGAAAACCGATACAACATTCCTGCATATAAAACAATATAAAAATGTTGTGCCGCTATAGATCTGTGCTAGCGAAAATAATTGTAAAGCGCTTTGAGAACCGAATGGGAATACGCTAACAAATAACATTGATAAAATTAAAACGGTCATAATCATGAATTACGTACATACCTTGGCAACTAGTTCTACTAGGTGTGCTTAGTTCAAAATCAATGCATGAGTCGTCGTTTTCGGAAGTGTCGTCAACCAAATCCCCACCATTAACTAGTGTCGGGGCAGCGTAAACTATAACAGCACATATATGAGTAAGATCGGTGCAGACAACTGGATCTGTCAATTGAGCGGTTTCATCTACGAAAGGATGATATCCTCCAACTTCGACTTGAACATTAGTTGGAGTGTAAGTTCCAGCCAAAGGCGGAGTTTCACTGCTGTCATAACGTGCAGATTTAGAGTAATAAAAGTCTACCTTGGTAATATCGGCATTGGTGTCGCCGACATTGCACACATCAAGACTGAAAGTTAAGGTGTGGGTGGCTGAAACGACACAGGTTATCGCTCCTGATGAAATACTGAATTCGCCAGACGCAAGATCTGTAACTAAAGATAATACGGGTTTTATCATTCCTAATGTCAGTTAACTTGGCATTTTGGGAAATGATCAATATATACAACATTGTTCTAGCACTATGACAACTACATTGCAACTAATTTGCAACGATATATATATATATATACACACACACATATATATATATATATATATATATATATATATATATATATATATATATATATATATATATATATATATATATATATATATATATATATATAACGAAGAGAGTGAAACCCCAGAATTAGACTTAGTGTCGCAATGGTATTTTGACAGTGTAATCGCCAAAAATGATTCATGACAGGAAAACAATAGAAATATGGATATGTGTGAAATAGTTCCATTTAGTGGCTAGCGGAGTTTTATTGCATTAAATACTTCTTAAGCTTTTCTTTAGAGAATAAAAATATCACGAGATGTCTGTTTACCAAGCCAGTTTATATTTGCATGAATTAAGGTTCACTCAAACCAAGAATATTGGAAATATAAGTCATCCAGAAAAGAGATTGAAAATTATTGTTGGGTTTCAATGCATTTTTGACAGAATAAGCCTTTTTTCAATGTTGTAATTTCTATTCCTGTGACTATCTATACTTATAATTTTGAGACACTTAGAAGAACAATTAAAATGTGCCAATATTTGTAAAGAACGGGTATAATAGAACAATATTTGGAAGTATTTGGCATTTTGAGGGAAGCCTTTAAGATGCTGTTTGTGGATATATCCATTGACCATAGCTAACTATGCCCAAGTATAAATGCTATTATTTATTGATGATATATAAATCACTTACCATCATCGCCATCGACTTGACCAGAATAAAGTATAGCAACAAGCGAGATAAACAAATATATTCTCCTAGGAAAAATGCAAATATACATTCAATAAAAACATTTTAAACACTGATCAACTTCTCATTGTAAATATGTCCAAGATAACTATTCACATACTAATTCGATACTTGAGTCTGGTACGTTATTTGTGAACGAGTATATGTACATTTGGATTTTCTATGGTATAATTTCGTGACACTTTAAGTACGAATCCGACAAATTAATAAACCTGACCATGTTCCTTATTTTCCGTTAGATTTATTATACATTTCACATTGATCACATGGCTGTATTTCCTCTTGTCCGGACATGCGTAGTCCATTTGTTAGAAGTCGCGTGTTTGTCATAGCTTTACAAAAGTGTACTAGACGGACCGAATCGCCGCTTATTAGTATTTTACTTTGGGATTGGAAGTAAGGTTGACTTCGAACCCTACCACGTGTTCAACAAGTTACGTAAGCATATGTTTGAAGCATTTGTCCTATAAAATTTGATGATTTAACTTATATAAGCTTGTTTGGATAATTTTCATAATTAATGATTTTCAATATTAAACTATATGTCACTTTAATTCCAATACAATCATTGTATCACATTTCAGATGATTACGTGTATATCTGCCTCATGTGCCTAACACGTTTGTAATAAAGCAATGAGAATAAAATAGTAGCGACCACACTGTAGTGTATCAATTACAACAATTATACTCAATCACCTATGACACCTGTTACACAAATATGTGTGACCACTTAATTTTGAAGATGTTGTGATAAAACAGTGAAACTAAATCGATTTATCATGGATTGCTGATACTCTGGGTATTTGAATTTCTACCGTATACTCTTTTGCTATCCATACATTCTTAAGATTTAGGAGTTTGAGTACAGATAACTTAGAAAAATATAAAACTGGAATTTATTAATTCGCCATTGTTATAAAGAAATATAATTAATGAACTGGTATCAGTTTTGAAGTCAATTTCTTTTTAAATATTGATTGTAAAAATAACAATCGTTGGGCGAGTGTACGTGTGGAATTCATATCGTGCTACGTGTTCATGGGATGGAGAATTGAGGAGAAACCCTTCTAGATCTGAGCAAAGTGTTTTCAAACCAGTCAGTATACAATCAAGTATACAATATATCCCTCAGATCGCGACCGTTACACTTTAAATGGCTGCTCACTGGTCGTATTTTAGGGTATTTCTTTTAAACCCAACATAATCCGCCATTTTAGATACCATGACGTACCATGGCTAATCAGTAACGATGGCAACCTGTGAGAAGCAGTGAGTCTACCTGATCTTGAATGATCAAAATACTACTCGGACCCATTCGTAATTTCCTAACACTTATACAAATACAGGAGAAGATGAACAAGACATGTGACGAATGAAGTCCACAACTAGATGTAAACATTTTGTTGCAGCACCACAAACATTAAATGTGGTATGAAGTGAAAAAAACAACAACTCAAAATCGTAAATACACGTGCACAATGTTTACTGGTGTCCAAGTACAGCTGATGGCAGTTAGGACATGATTGCAAAGTGGTCAAATCGATATAGGCTATTGATATCAAAAGTTACGATGAACAGCGTTTACCCCGGGCATCTTGACATATTCAGTTTTAAAGTGAATGGACACTTTTGTAAAATAAGGGACGAGAATAAAACAATATTTTCTTTCCATTTGTTCAACGTCTTTGTTTACTTTTAATCGATACTGTAAATTGTACCAGTGTTTAAAATGATACATTGATGGGAAAAATCATCGTGGAATCTAAAAGTTGACTTCCAACAGGTGAGCACCGATATTTTCAGGAAATTCTGAACAACATTCAAACCATGTTTGGAATTTTAAAATGATGTTGACTTATGTTTACAACAACCAAACACCCACGTTATGGGAGACTGATGTACGTACATGTACACCATATGTGTTTAATTTTATGAGGAAGATTTTCTCCAAGCATGAATCATGGTGAGAACAACGGGAATCATCTTGTTTAAAGCAATGAGGTAGTGTTGGACAATAAAAGGGGTTTGTGGATAGGGGTAAAGCAACAATTTTGCTAGCAGTCTATATAAATGAGGAAAAACAAAACCCAAACGAGACAGCGAGTGTCACACCTTTAATAGCCTAAAATAAAGGTGAAGTAGTGATATTCTTCTACTGGTCAAACGTTTCAAAAATGAATATTCTTACCTTGCCATCATGGTCGTTTTTTTACAGACAGCAGTCAGCAGCATGTCGGTAGATATAAGAAATATGGAGGGATGCTGCATTATTTATACTAGTTTGCCCTGAGATCAGATAAACTACACATCTCCGCTGATTGGATATAATTTACGTCGCTGATGTCATCCAATTGGGAAATCTCTCTCATTGGATATCTCTTATCAGTTTGCATGGAAACGTGATTTGTTTACAACCTACAGCTCAAAGTTGTGTCGTGTGCAATTCTCCGGAACAAGATGTTAGTAAATTTTGAAGTTTGGCGTCATACTTGCAAATGTATTGGTCACAATGGTGACGTCATCATTAAAATAGGGTTTCAGGTGCCTCGCAACAACATAGCCAACGTAAGGGACCACGTGTTGTGTTATGTACGAACTACTTTGATGTGTACATACGAACCATTTCTCTTTTTGTTCTTCACTCTTCACAACAACACTGTGACTGGCTTTTATTCATTTCTTTTTAAATGTACAGCTTTCTTTCAAACTGATGTACGATAAAATTAAGTGATAACCACAATTTGGTACCAGTATTAAAAATGTTTGC
>NC_135567.1:11809483-11851983 GCF_964340395.1 Glandiceps talaboti | reverse complement strand
CCATATACATTTCCCTCAATCATGCTTATAATTTTAGAAATTATTTCATTTCCCCCATGATTTAATTATATATTTTTTTAATTTTTAATTTGTACAAGTGTGTAATGGCACAATAAATAGAAAGGGGAATGATATTATCAGTAGTAACGATAAATATACCAATAATGACATATTATCGAATGCAAAGTAGTTACATGTCGAAAAGCATTTACAAATTATACAGGGTTAAAAAATATATATACACACGTTTCCTGCGATTAATTCCTAAATATGAATGAAAAAAAAAAGAATATTGTAGAATACTGTAATTTTGTCTTTCGAGTAAAAGTTTTAGAGTAGGTCGTGTAGTGGTGATGTCGATCTCTGGTAAATAATGGAATTGTGAAATTCATATTTGTGTCTGCATGGTTATGTTACAGAACCGATATATGGGATGTACACTAGTTCATGTACCTTTACCATATGACGTCATGGTCACGTGATTACCCAACCATGTAGACGTTCTGAAGTAGAGCTACAGAAATTCGATCAAGTGATAATAGGCGTACAAGCAATATCACCGTATCTTTAAACACATAACAATTACTAGCACTCCTGAGAGATTTTACTTCTTAAAATTGTTTTCACGTTTTAACACTGTTGTCCTGTTTTCTTTCCTCACTTTCATATAAGTCCATTATTTTTTTTCTTTGCAGTTATTTCTTATAGATTTCACAATAACTGAACAAACCTGGCTATCATGAGTGACGAAAAATGATGTATAATATGGCATTTGTTATTTGGTACTGACTTCACAAAGTGTGTAGATACCTGTAATTATTATTGATAAGTTACACAGTGGTGACATCATGGGCGTTATCATTTTATGGGCGACGTAGGAAATCTTCAAATCAGATGTAGACAGTGTAGATGTATTGGTTTAGAATTTTGACAAAGTTTATACTAATTCAGTACTTGCTACATAACCCTTTGATTTTCGATTTCATTTATTTAGGTTCTTCATATGATTGAAAAGATACACAGGAGACATGTTTTCTAAACACAAAATAATAAATTAGTATTTTTATTTGAGTATTTTAGTTTGTTTTACACAACACTTAATTTCAACTACATTGATACCGATGGACATATTAATATACTGACGCAAAAACGTGTTCACAACAAATAACCTTTTTATTCTATCATTAGTGGGAAATGTTAACGATCTTTCCTCGAGGCGAAGAAATAATTAAAGACACTGACTTGACACGCTTGGCCAAAAAATGGCAAAGGATAATTAACTAACATTTCTCTGTCTGTCTGTCTGTCTGTCTGTCTGTCTGTCTGTCTGTCTGTCTGTCTGCATGTCTGTCTGCCTGCCTGTCTGTCTGTCTGTCTGTCTGTCTGTCTGTCTGTCTGTCTGCCTGTATGTCTTTTTATGTATGTATGTATGTATGTATGTATGTATGTATGTATGTATGTATGTATGTATGTATGTATGTGTTTGTTTGTTTGTTTGTATGTTTGTTTGTCTGTCTGTTTGTTTATTTATTTATTTATTTAATTAGTTTTTTTAATTATTTATATATTTGTTTACCTACCTGGGGGATCATTTACATCGCAATCAGAAAACACAAAGCCTTTATCGCAATTGAATATTATTTCAGCAAAAAATGAAAATAAAAAAATAAAAATTGTGCTCTACAAGGTTAAAGAATTCGAATTTAGAATCAGAGAATTAGCAATATTTATAACAAAAAAACATTTGTCACTTTTTCATGTTGACGACTGCATCGATCGAGTAACACTGTGTTTAAAAAAATATTATTAATTGTAAAATTTACCAATTCTACTGATACCAATCCTAATGATTCTTATTTGTTGGTGAGTAGAAATTGGCGAAACCCGTTTCCATTTGGTTTAAAGTATTATTTATTTTTAACCATCGAGACTGTTGCCATAGAATTAGTTGACTATATCAACAGTCACTGACCGTTGTCTGTTAAAACGCATGCGTACTGCATTTGCTCTGTTAATGTTGTACTCTATTAATGAATGCCCACAGGTGAACTCAAAGGGACGACAAACTACTACTCGTTACGTTATGTCTGTCGGTGCATAACATTTGGTTTACATTTCGTCACAATGCAATACAATCACCTAATATCATTGCTCAAATATCAAATAAGATTTGTATTAAGCATGCAGGTGTGGTATACTTATTTGTTAATATTACAAAAGAATTTATGAACCGATTTATCCTGTCTGACGTATCCCATATAGCTAAGATCTCACGAATCAAAGAACACAATGTCCAGAATAGATTCCAACAAACATGGTACGAATTTACAAAAGGTGTATTTACAGCCAAAGCTTTTGGGGCAATTTCACTTGGCAATTTATTTAGATACCGGTAAGACCGGTAAGACTAGCTGTCATTTTTATGGTACTGACTTTCTTAACTTGTTAGACTTGTATAAGTTAACCAGTGATGACATCATAGGAGTCATCATTTTATGGACGAGCTAGGGAAGCTTGAAAATTGATGTGGGTGCATCGGTTTGGAATTTTGACAAAGTTTACGCTTTGTAAATAAAATGCCGATTTTCGATTTTATTTTGTTTAGGTTCGTCATATCAGTTCAATATTAGATTTATAAGTGAAATAAAAACAAGCGATCCGACACAAGTACCGGTCAAATCAGCTAATGGTACATGCTGTGTGTGATCGCCAGTGAGGCATATATTGTGATGTTTTAATTGCAAGAATTGTCAAACTCTCAAAAGTGTTAATCACATGAATTAAATTCTTATTTTTAATGATGATAATCCTCCAGAAAATATAATTTTCGAAATAGGCGTGAAGGTGCGAGTCAATAACGAAATTACAAAACCTGTTTGTAGCTAAACTTTGTCCATGTTACAGAGATGTAGTTGTATATTCGTTCTTGCACCTGTGAAGTGTGACGTCATGATCACATGATTAACCGATGCCATACTGGTAAGAGTAGGCCTAGATACATGGTCACGTGATCATAGAGGTACAGGTACACACGACACTGTATCTGTAAATACGTAACAACCGTTATCACTAGACTCCTGTCAGACTTAAAAAATATGACACAAATTTAGCATTTTAGTATTATTATACTCAAATCTCAGCAATTTTTTTAAGTCTTTAATCTTTAATGAAGGGAAAAAATAACACCAAATATGTTATTTTGTTTGAAATGATAACCTGACTGTCTGAGCAGATTGCGAAAGTATCAGGTGAACGCTTTTGGCCCTGAGATAGTTCTAAGATCTGGGCCTGGCTAAATGAAAAATATGTCTGATCTCATTTTTCTTTACATGAATAAAAATCAATACAAAACTTGATGTATTTGAAGAATATGACACAACACAGCTTTTACAAAGGGCAACGTGAACACCCAGTTTTAAATTGAAACTACACTTTTGAAAAATAAGAGCCTAGAATAAAAAAATAGCGTAAATTTATTCAATTTCCGACGTGTTTGTTTACTTCCATTTGCTACTGTAAAATACAATGGTGTTTTAAACACATTGATGGGAAAAAGAACCATCACAGTATCTAAAAGTTGACTTCTGGCGAGCTGAATGGTGACTGAAACTGATTAGTTTACAGGAAACTCGGTTTTCATCAAACACAACATTCAAACCGTATTTGGAGTCTTATAATATTGTTAATCGTATTCTAGGTATTAATCAACCAAACACTCACGTTTTTAGATTCTGGTGTCGTATATATGTCTTAATTCTAAGAGGAATATTTTTTTTCCAAGCATTAAACAATAACGGAGAAAGCAACGCCTTCATCTAGTTTTAAAGCAGTATAAAAGTGATGGAGAGTACTAAAGATTCTCCAATTTTTGGATTGCGGCAAAGCAACACCTGTATCAGCTATAAATGAGTAAAATAGCCAACCTAGAAGGAGACAGCGTCACATATAAAGCGGTCAAAGTAAACGATTACAAGCCATGTTCATGTAATGATCAAATCTAGTTGACAAACGAACATAGCCTACCTCGCCATCATGGTCGTTTCCTGTACAGACGGCAGTCAGCAGCGTTCGGGTAGATATGAGAAATGCGGAGGACTCCTGGCATTTTTATACTATTTTGCCGTAAGATCAGATAAATTTTCAAATCTCTGATTGTTTATGAGTTACCCCCACTCCTACATAAGTGATGGTGTGACATTGTACCGATGTTGATAATTAATTTTTGTACATCGTTTAATAGAATGTGGGTTGAGTAATTATCATTAAATTACACTAATTACAAATCAATACACGCTAAAACATCATTTGGTATGTTATGTGTAGACATCGTTATCGCTTATTGATAAAATGGTGACTGGTAGGGATTTTTGTTATCTCCATCTAATGATGTTAAAGCCAATACACCAGTAAATAGTACAGCGGCTAACATCTATTTGAGACAAAGTGTTTAATATTCAAGTACTTCCGTTTAGCTACAAACACATTACAACTACACAAATTTAAAATCGTATAACAGCGCTTACTAATAAAAAGCTACCAAAGCCTTTCGAATGTGACGTCATGATTTGAATTCCAGACTAGTAAGTTAAGCGTTGTGCAGAAATGAAGGACGGTACATTCACTACGTCAATAATTATCATTACAGTCTACATTAAGTGTGAAGTAGTACACTTTAATAGGATCATGGGTTATTAGATCTTCTGATATTACGGACTGTGTTGCGTTTTAATGTGTCCGGTAAGGAGGTGTAGTTTTATCTATTGGCGAGTTGCGTCCCATCTCTAAGTAAATAATGCTTTGATTAATTAGTTTTGCACCAGGTGTTCATTTCTAATGTACGTGGTATCAAAACAGTGATGCACAATTTCTCAAGGCTACGCGGTTCACTTCCGACTGAGACCACATAAAGCTAAATTAAATAACACTCTGTAAACTCATTGCTATGCATGCATCGAGGAATATTGTAACTGAAATTTTTATCCGATAAAATATCTGGCCTCGCGAATATTTGTTTTGGTTGGTGACGTCAATTTTAATTAAAAAACTAAGCCGAAATGTTTAGTCCGAGCAGGAAAGCAGAGTTGGAAATTAAATACAAAACCATTCCTTAACACTGTAAAAGTTTTCAGAAAAGAGTTAAACAAAAAACAGTTCTACTTTGTAAACTCAGGTCAAACGACTTCAACACAGTTCCCCAACCTATTACTCAGCTGCTTTCAATTGTAAAATTGTAGTAGGTGAAGGGTGGGATGGGGATTGAACACAGTTTGATATTTGACTGGGACGCATGCGTGGGTGGAGCTGTCCTCTCACCTAGTAATAGTATTGCTACACGTATGCCCAGTTTGGGAATTATTTCTTTATGGAATTATTCCAAGGATGTCGTTTTGCTTTTTGCCTTTTGCTGTTAATTTTAAGAAAAAGTAATAATGATTTGTCCACACCAACAAGTCAAGAGGTCCAATCATATCTTTACACATTTAGATGCGATAATTTTGTAAACGTGTAAAAATAAAATTATAAGCAAACACATTCAAAATACATTTGAATTTATTATATTTAGTTATTTTCATAACATTATTAACACTATCATATACCAATTCTGGAACGTGCTAACTCAATCGGTACACTGATAATTATATCGTTATATATATACTATTATCAATTATCACTATGCCAGGTAAACAATTTGTGGAAGATACCGTAATATGTCGCCAACCCTCATTAACTTATTTGCTGGGAAAAAGTTGACGTAAAAATATAATTTGTGCGATTTGACATTTTGTATGTGGCTATACTGTTAGTCTGATTTATCAAATGAATGCTGTGATTGGCCACGAAATTATGACGTATACATCAGCACGATCCATGTTCGGGTAACTAGTGCACAGGTTAATTCGTTTTACCACGCATGCGTGTGTGTGTGTTAGCGAGCTCACTTCTGTCGTCTACGATCCTGTCAAATGACTTTACGCTTGCGTAAATGGAAATATACCTGGTTTATTAGTTTTATACTTGACAAGCTTTCTCTCACTCGTAGTCTTTGGAAACCTTGTGACTCGGATCCCAACATAAGACGAGCAACATATGGTAGCTCAAATTTTAACGTTAGAGTACTAGTGAAACGTTTGAGTGTCAGTTTACCAAACAATTCTAATTCCCATATTAATGACTTGGTCTCGAATATACTTATATCTGCATATCACAAGACATCTATACAATAAATTGGTAGAGTTTTGGAAGAGGGGAATTTTTAAACAGTTTTACCAAAAATTCTATAAAATTATATTTTAGACTTAATTTGCATATTAATGAACTAGTCAAATTTTCTTTCACCAAACTTCTATCTGATCATCCTAAGACACCTACACAACAAAAATTGCCGGCTAGAATTTTTACACAACATTCTATGTTTACACCTTACTTGCATGAGGTGTGGGAAGAAATATAAAAAAATAGGTTAGATGCTTTGATTTGGTTATTTGTATAATATGTATAGAAATATAGAAATATTCGTATATCAATACGAATTATCTTTCAGTTATAATTTGAGATTAGAATCCTAGTTTGATACCGGTAATACATAATATACTTTATTTCACCTTGTATCGACCCCGTCCAGGGACCAGTTTATTTACGCATGCGTACTCTTAATGTGTATTTCACACATACACACGAGCAAACTGTTGTTCTGAGACTAGCAGCTGTATACATTGCAGTGACGTCATCATTCAAACACAATTTTGTCAGCTCAGTTGGATTGGACTAGTAGTTGCTACATATCTTTTCTGTTATTTGAATGTGGAGAAAATTGGAATCGGAACATTTTATTTTAATGATTCAAAACCGGTATGGTTGCACATTATGTTATTTTTTAGACATTTATTTGCAATCAAACACAAAATGCCTGTCAGTTGAATCTCAGCAGTTGATATTTATACAATAAACATAAATCAGCAACAAACTTTAAATTAAAGTTTAAAATTCAAACATCAATATACAAAATATATGATGACGGTTAGTCGTTGCATGCTTTGTATAAATTATATTATTATTATTATTATTATTATTATTATTAGTATTATTATTATTATTATTATTATTATTTTAATTCTTAAAGAACGCACTACACATACGTCTCAGTGCATTGTACACAACAAAGTAAAACACACACAAAAAACAAAACAAAAATTAATGTTCATGAAACAAAGGGAATATACTTGTTATTATGAAAATTAAATATCACTAAAATTATTTATAATGAATGAGGCAATCGTATGTGAATTTAATTCAAAACTGTTATGCAAATTTTGATGGTTGATCCCATTTTGTATGAGCTTGGAGATAAAAAAATAATTCGTGTCACAACAGGTCATTTGCTGTTTTAAATATCTCTAATTCATTTCATACTATTCCCCTTACATTTTCTTAGATAGTTATAGGAGCTTATCAGAAGTGGATCAACACGTTGAAACATATAAACATATCTAGTTGACAGAAATATTGCATTGACAGAGTTATTGATGACTAAAGTTTGTTATCAACGAGAAAAGAAAAGTGTCTCTTGCAGGATTCAAACCCATGTCCCCTGAAGACTAGTCAGAGTTCTCTAACCAGCTGTGCTAACATGACAACTGGTACATACCGCGAATTATTTCTGATGTGAACTTTCTTTCCCCAAAGCGAAGGAAAGGAGCCCACTCATTTTTGAAAACCAATCCTCTCACCGTACTGTCTCGTGCAATACAACAACCGCCCCTCTCACCATACATTGTCATGCACTACAACAACTGCCCCTCTCACCATTCAGTGTGATGGACTACAACAACCATCCCTCTCATCCTACAGTGTCGTGCAATACATCAACGATCACTCTTACCATAGAGTGTCGTACACTACAACAACCACCCCTCTCACCATACAGTGCTGTGCAATACAACAACCACCCTCTCATTGAACATTGCCGTACACTACAAGAACAACCCCTCACACCGTAGTGTCATAAACTACAACAACTGCCCCTCTCACCATACAATGTTGTACACTAAAACATCCAACCCTCTCCCCGTAGTTTCAAGCACTACAAAAACTTTCCCTCTCACCATACACTGTCGTGCATTACAACAGCCTCGCTCTCACCATACTGTGTCGTATACTACAAGAACCACCCCTCTCATCATACAGTGCCATGCACTGTAACAACCACCCCTCTGACCGTACAGTGCCCTGCATTACAACAACCACCCTACTTATTATAGTGTCATGCACTACAAGAACCATCCCTTTGACTGTACAGTGTCGTGTACTACAACAACCACCCCTCTCGCCATTCAGTGTCATGCACTAAAACAACTGCCCCTCTCAGCATGTAGTAGTGTGCTCTACAACAACCACCCCACCCAGTGTACACTGTTGTGCACTACAGCCACCATCCCTCTCACAATACAGTGTAGTCCACTACAACAACCACCACTCTCACCATGCAGTGCAGTGCACTACACTACAACAACCACCCCTCTCACAGTAAAGTGTTGTACACTACAACATCCACCCCTTTTACCATACACTGTCATGCACTACGACAACTACCCCTCTAATCATAGTGTTGTGCACTAAAACAACGACCCCTTTCACCATACAGTGTTGTACACTACAACAACCACTCCTCTTACTGTACAGTGCTGTGAACAATAACAACAACCCCTTTCACCGTACAGTATCATGCACTACAACAACTGCCCCTCTCATCACACAGTGTTGTGCACTAAAACAACCACCCCTATCACCATTCAGTGCCTTGCACTACAACAACTACCCCTCTCACCATACAGTGTTGTGCACTACAACAACTACCCATCTCACCACACAGTGATGTGCAATACAACAAACATCTACCCCTCTCACCATACAGTGTCGTACACTACAACAACCACCCCTCTCACCATTCAGTATTGTGCACTACAACAACCACCCCTCTCATCATACAGTGTTGTGCACTAAAACAACTATTCCTCTGACCCTACAGTGTAATGCAATACATCAACCACCCCTCTCACCATACAGTGTTGTACACTACAACAACCACCTCTCTTACCATACAGTACCGTGCACTACAACAACTACCCCTCTCACTGTACAGTGCCGTGCACAACAACAACAACAACCAACCCTCCTTCTCACCATACAGTGTTGTGCTCTATAACAACTATCCCTCTTATCATACAGAGTTGTGCACTAAAACATCCACCCCTCTCCCCATAGTTTCAAGCACTAAAAAAAACCTCCCCCCCTCACCATACGCAGTCGTGCATTACAACAGCCACCCCTCTCACCATACAGTGTTGTATATTACAAGAACCACCCCTCTCACCGTACAGTGCCATGCACTATAAAAACCACCCCTATCACCATACAGTGCCATGCACTACAACAACCACCCCACTTACCTTATGGTGTCTTGCACAATAATAACCATCCCTTTCACTGTATAGTATACAACCAACTCTAGACTCTCATCATACAGTGCTGTGCACTACATCAACAACCCCTGTCACCATACAGTCTCGTGCACTACAACAACCACCCTCTAACCATTCAGTGTCATGCACTAAAACAACTGCCCCTCTCACCATGTAGTGTTGTGCTCTACAACAACCATCCCTCACTGTACACTGTCGTGCACTACAACAGCCACCCATCACACCATACACTGTCGTGTACTACAAGAACCACCCCTCTCACCATACAGTGCCGATCACTAAAAGAACCACCCCACTCACCATAGAGTGTCGTGAACTACAATAACCACCCCTATCACCGTTCAGTGCCTTGCAATACAACAACTACCCCTCTCACAATACAGTGTTGTGCACTACAACAACCACCCCTCTCACCGTACAGTGCCGTGCACTACAACAACCACCCCTATTACCGTATGTAGTGCCTTACACTAACAACAACTACCCCTCTCACCATACAGTGTTGTGCACTACAGCAACCACCCCTATCACCGTACAGTGCATTGCACTAACAACAACTACCCCTCTCACCATACAGTGTTGTGCACTACAACAACTACCCCTCTCACCATAGTGTTGTGCACTACAATAACTATTCCTCTCACCTTACAGTGTCATGCAAAACATCAACCACCCTCTCACCATACAGTGTCGTACACTACAACAACCACCCCTCTCATCTTACAGTGATGTGCACAACAACAACCATCCCTCTCACTGTACACTGTTGTGCACTACAACAGCCACACATCACACCATACACTGTCGTGTACTACAACAACCACCCCTCTCACCATACAGTGCCGAGCACTAAAAGAACCACCCCACTCACCATAGAGTGTCGTGAACTACAATAACCACCCATATCACAGTTCAGTGCCTTGCACTACAACAACTACCCCTCTCACAATTCAGTGTTGTGCACTACAACAACCACCCCTCTCACCATACAGTGTTGTGTACTACAACAACCACCCCTATTACCGTATGTAGTGCCTTGCACTAAAACACCTAACACCCTCACCATACAGTGTTGTGCACTACGACAACCACCCTCTCATCATGCAGTGTTGTTCACTAAAACATCCACCCCTCTCCCCGTAGTTTCAAGCACTAAAAAAACCTTCCCTCCCACCATACACAGTCGTGCATTACAGCAGCCACCCCTCTCACCATACAGTGTTGTATACTACAAGAACCACCCCTCTCACCATACAGTGCTATGCACTACAACAATCACCCCACTTAGCTTATAGTGTCGTGCACTACAATAACAATCCCTTTCACTGTATAGTGTCGTGCACTACAACAATGAACCCTCTCATCATACAGTGTTGTGCACTACATCAATAACCTCTCTCACCATACAGTGTCGTGCACTACAACATCCTCCCCTCTAATCATTGTCATGCACTAAAACAAATGCCCCTCTCACCATGTAGTCTTGTGCTCTACAAAAACCACGCCTCTCACCGTACACTGTCGTGCACTACAACAACAACCCCTTTCACCGTACAGTGCAGTGCACTACAACAGCCACACCTCTCACCATACACTGTCGTGTACTACAACAACCACCCCTCTCACTGTATAGTGCCGTGGACTTCAACAACTATCCCTCACACCATACAGTTTTGTGCACTACAACAATCACCCATCTCACCCTACAGTGCCGTGCACTACAACAACCACCCCTCTCACCATACAGTGTCATGCACTACAACAACCACCCCTCTCACCATACAGTGCCTTGCAATACATCAACCACCCCTCTCATCATTCAGTGCTGTGAACTACATCAACTACCCCTCTCACTATACAGTGTAATTCACTACAACATCTGCCCCTCTCACCGTGCAGTGTCGTGCACTACAACAACTGCCCTCCCCCTAACCGAACAGTGTCTTGCACTACAACTACCACCATTCTCACTATACAGTGTCCTGTATATCGATCGATTGATTGTAACAGGAGCTACAACTAACAACAAACATTTACCACAGTGTCATTGTGTCCTGCCCAATATATAGCATACTTGACACCAAAATAGTATCTATAACAAACTATATTTACACTCTGGAAGCACAAAAAGATCGATTGAAGCTTAGAAAATAACACTATCTGAACAAAATCTAATCTCCCCAAGAAATAAAAATCGAAAAAGGCTTGATTTCAGGCTTGAACTGAATTTCATTACATTTTACAGAAATGTAAAGTCAAGAAGGTAAAGTTGGCAAACATTACTGGTTTAGTCTAACGCCATTATTATTATTATTATAAATCAAAACACGTTAAACCAGCATTTACTGTATTACGTGTAGAAATCGTTAGCAGGATTTGATAAAATAGAGACTTGTAGTTTTATCTATATCTGAAGATATTAAAGCCAATATATTGATAAATAATACTGTGGCGAACATCTTTTTGAGAGAAACCATTCAATATCCAATTACTTTTATCTGTATATACGTTACTAGTACACAGAATCGTATAACAGCTCCATCAAATAAAAAGCTACCAAAGTTGAAGTTGACGTCATGAGTTAAATTCCAGACTAGTCAAGTAAATGTTGGGCATACATGGTAGGTGGGACAGTCACAATATCAATAATTATCATTTAAGTCTTCGTGAAGTAATACACTTTAACTAGACAGGGGTTGTTTGACCTTCTGACATTACGTACCGTTTTGCGTTTTAATGTGTCCGGTAATGAGATGTAGTTTTATCTATCGTCGAGTTGCGTCCCATCTCTGTTTAGATAATGCATTGATTAATTAGTTTTGCACCAGGTGTTTATAGCTAATGAGGTATCAACACAGCGATGCTTAATTTCTCAAGGCTACGCGTTTTACATCCGACTGAGACCACATAAAGCTAAAAAAATGACACTCTGTAAACTGATCGCTGTGCATGTATTATGGAATATTGTAAATGGAGTTTTTAACCGATAAAATATCTCGCCTCGCGAATATTTTTCTTTGGTCGGTTACGTCATTTCAATTAAAAAACAAACCTTAAATGTTTAGTCCGAGCAGGAAAGCAGATTTGGAAATTAAATACAAAACCATTCCTTAACACTGTAAAAGTTGTCAGAAAAGAGTTAAAGAAAAAACAGTTTCACTTTGTACACTCAGGTGAAACGACTTCAACAAAGTTCCCCAACTTATTACTCAGCTGCTTTCAATTGTAAAATTGTAGTAGGTGAAGGGTGGGATGGGGAAGGAGTTCAGTTTGAGATTTGACTAGGACGCATGCGTGGATGTAGCTGTCCTCTTCCTTAGTAATAGTATTGCGACACGTATGCCCAGTTTGGGAATTATTTCTTCATGGGATTATTCCGAGGATGTCTTTTTGCGTTTTGCAGTTCATTTTTAGAAAAAAGTAAAAAGGATTTGTCCACGCCAACAAGTCAAGAGGTCCAAACATATTACACATTTAGATTCGAGGAGTTTATAAACGTGTACAATTAAAATAACGACATTAGATGATAAACAAATAATTGTACTTATACGCCAACACATTCAAAATACATTTGAATTCATTTTATTTAGTTATTTTCTTAACATTATTAACATTATCATAGACCAGTTCCTTAAAGTTCTAACTTGGTACACCGATAACTATATCGTTATATATATTATTATCAATTATCACTATGCAAGGTAAAAAAATTGTGGTAGATACCATAATGTGTCGCCAACCCTCATTAAATTATCTGCTGTGAAGAAGTTCACATAAAACATATAATTTGTGCGATTTGACATTTTGTATGTGGCTATACTGTAAGTCTGATTTATCAAAGGAATGCTTTGATTGGCCACGAAATTATGATACATACATCAACATGATCCATGTCTGGGTAACTAGTGCACAGGTTAATTCGTTTGACTACGCATGCGTGTGTGTGTTAGCTTGCTCTCCTCTGTCGTCTACGTTCCTATCAAATGACTATTTACGCATGCGTAAATGGAAATATTTGTCTGACCTACCTAGAAACAACCTGGTTTATTAGTTTTATACTTGACAAGCAATCTCCCACTCGTTGTCTTTGGAAACCTTGAAACTCGGATCCCAACATAAGTCGAGTGACATACAGTAGCTCAAATTTTAACGTTAGCGCAGTATTTGAGTGTAAGTTAATGCATACGTGTATGTCTGGCAGTTACAAACTGAAATCTAATCTTTACAAAATATACATGAATCAGTTTAAATTAAAATTTAAAATTCAAATTGACTTGCATGCGTTTGAGTTAGCTCTCCTCTGTCGTCTACGGACCTGTCAATTTTTATACCCCTTATTTTCAGAATAATAACTTATGAACTTCTCCTTAAAATAAAATAATCTGCTCATCCCAAAACAGCTACACAAGAAATTCAATTAAATTGGCCACGTAATATTGGAGAAAAAATATCTTAATTTTTTTTACTAAAAACAATTCTAAGTTCTATCCTAATGACCCAGTCAATTTGTCTCGAATAGACTTATATCTGCATATGACAAGACACTTACAAAACTCATTTCAACTAAATTGGTACAGTAGTTTTGGAACAGAGGAGTTTTGAAAGATTTTTACCAAAAAATATATGTTTAGACTTCATTTGCATATTAATGACAAAGTCAAACGTATATCTGCTCATCCCCACACACCTACACAACACATGTCAGTTCAATTAGCCCACTAGTTTAGGATATTAAGATGTTTGAATCACTTTTTACACAAAATTCTATTGTAACAGTTACACCTTACTTGTATGAGGTCTTTGAAGAAATGATAAAAAAATCAGATTAAATGGTTTCAGATCGGTACTTATTAAGTTGTATTCCAGAGCACGAATATAGAAATAATCGTACATCAATACGAATTATCTTTCAGTTAGAATTTGAGATTATAATCCTAGTTTGATACCGGTAATACATAATATACTTTATTTCACCTTGTATTGACCCCGTCCAGGGACCAGTTTATTTTAGCATGCGTACTCTTAGTGTGTATCTCACACATCCAAACGAGCAAACTGTTGTTCTGAGACTAGCAGCTATATACATGACAGTGACGTCGTCATTCAAACACAATTTTGCCAGCTCAGTTGGACTGGACTAGTAAACAATCCAAATGTCATCTCGCAATATTTGCCCAAAACTTTTTTCTACATAGCCAGGGGAGTTTATTAGATCTCGGGGATTGCTTCGACAAACAGTTTGAAATAATCAATCTCATAGCATCATTGTATCATATGAGCAAGTCGAAGGCAGCATTTTTTGATAGCAATATTTTATTTATAAAGTCATTGATGACTAGAATGTATTGTACGTCAGGAAAAAAAATTGACACATGTAGGAATTGAACCCATGTCCCCTAAACAATAGTCAGAGTGCTCTGACTAGCTGAGCAAACGTGCCCACTGGTAGATACAGTGGATAGTAACTGATGAGTATTTTCTGTGGTGAGAAGCCAACTCTTTTAAAAAAACAAAAAAATTTACCATTCAAACTTTCTACGATGACTATGCGTTTCGACCACTACAACAACTGCCCCTCTAACCGTACAGTGTCGTGCACTACAACAACCACCCCTCTCACCGTACAGTGACAAGCACTATAAAAACCACCCCTCTCACCATACAATATTGTGCATTACAACAACCACCCCTCTCATCATACAATGCTGTGCACTACAACAATCACCCCTCTCACCATACAGTGTCGAGCACTACACCAACCACCCCTCTCACGATACAGTGTTGTGCATTACAACAACCACCCCTCTCACATTACAGCATCGTGCACTACAACAGCCACTACTCTCACCGTACAGTGTTATACACTACAACAACCACCCCTCTCACCGTACAGTGTCGTGCACTACAATGACAATCCCTTTCACTGTACAGTGTCGTGCACTACAACAATCACACCTCTCACCATACAGTGCTGTGCACTACATCAACTAACCCTCTCATGGTACAGTGTCTTACACTAGAACAATCACCCCTCTCACCACACAGTGCCGTGCACTACAACAGCCACCCCTCTCACCATACTGTCGTGCACTACAATAACCACCCCTTTCACTCCACAGTGTCGTGCATTGCAACAACCACACCTCTCACCATACAGTGCCGTGCACTACATCAACCAACCCTCTCACCATACAGTATCGTGCACTACAATAACCACCCCTTTCACTGTACAGTGGTGTGCACTACAACAACCAAAACTCCCACCATACAGTGCTGTGCACTACAACAACCAACCCTCTCAGCATACTGTCGTGCACTACAGTAACCACCCCTTTAACTATACAGTGCCGTGCACTACATCAACCAACCCTCTCACCATACAGGGTCGTGCACTACAACAACCACTCCTCTCACCATACAGTGTCTTGCACTGCAACAAATATCCTCTCATGGTAGAGTGTCGTGCACTACAACAACCGCCCCTCTCACTGCACTGTGTCGAGCACTACAAAAACCACCCCTCTCACCATACAATATTGTGCACTACAACAACCACCCCTCTCACCACAGTGTTTTGCACTACAACAACCATCCAAATGCTTGATTTTTGTTGAACTGCACTACAACAACTGTCACTCTCGCTGTAGTGTCGTACACTACAACAACCACCCCTCTCACCGTACAGTGTCGTGCATTGCAATAACCACCCCTCTCACCGTTTAGTGTCGTACACTACAACAACCACCCCTCTCACCGTACTGTGTCGTACACTACAACAACCACCCTTCTCACCGTACAGTGTCGTGCATTGCAATAACCACCCCTCTCACTGTACAGTGTCGTGCACTACATCACCCACCCCTCTCACCATACAGTGTTGTACACTACAACAACTACTCCTCTCGCTGTACAGTGTCGTGCACTACAACAACCACCCCTCTCACCGTACAGTGTCGTGCATTGCAATAACCTCCCCTCTCACCGTTTAGTGTCGTGCACTATATAACAACCACCCCTCTCACCATACAGTGTCGTACACTACAACAACTACCCCTCTCACTGTACAGTGTCGTGCACTACATCAACCACCCCTCTCACCATACAGTATCGTACACTACAACAACTACCCCTCTCACTGTACAGTGTCGTGCACTACATCACCCACCCCTCTCACCATACAGTGTTGTACACTACAACAACTACCCCTCTCACTGTACAGTGTCGTGCACTACATCACCCACCCCTCTCACCATACAGTGTCGTACAATACAATAACCACCCCTCTCACCGTACAGTGTCGTGCATTGCAATAACAACCCCTCTCACCGTTTAGTGTCGTGCACTACAACAACCACCCCTCTCACCATACAGTGTCGTACACTACAACAACTACCCCTCTCACTGTACAGTGTCGTGCACTACATCAACCACCCCTCTCACCATACAGTGTCGTACAATACAACAACCACCCCTCTCACCGTACAGTGTCTTGCATTGCAATAACCACCCGTCTCACCGTATAGTGTCGTGCACTACAACAACCACCCCTCTCACCATACAGTGTCGTACACTACATCAACCACCCCTCTCACTGTACAGTGTCGTACACTACAACAACCACCCCTCTCACCATACAGTGTCGTACAATACAACAACCACCCCTCTCACCGTACAGTGTCTTGCATTGCAATAACCACCCCTCTCACCGTTTAGTGTCGTGCACTACAACAACCACCCCTCTCACAATACAGTGTCGTACACTACAACAACTACCCCTCTCACTGTACAGTGTCGTGCACTATATCAACCACCCCTCTCACCATACAGTGTCGTACAATACAACAACCACCCCTCTCACCGTACAGAGTCTTGCATTGCAATAACAACCCCTCTCACCGTTTAGTGTCGTGCACTACAACAACCACCCCTCTCACCATACAGTGTCGTACACTACAACAACTACCCCTCTCACTGTACAGTGTCGTGCACTACAACAACCACCCCTCTCACCATACAGTGTCGTACACTACAACAACTACCCCTCTCACTGTACAGTGTCGTGCACTACATCAACCACCCCTCTCACCATACATTGTCGTACAGTACAACAACTACCCCTCTAACTGTACAGTGTCGTGCACTACAACAACCACCCCTCTCACCATACAGTGTCGTACACTACAACAACTACCCCTCTCACTGTACAGTGTCGTGCACTACAACAACCACCCCTCTCACTGTACAGTGTCGTGCACTACAACAACCACCCCTCTCACCATACAGTGTCGTACACTACAACAACTACCCCTCTCACTGTACAGTGTCGTACACTACAACAACTACCCCTCTCACTGTACAGTGTCGTGCACTACATCAACCACCCCTCTCACCATACAGTGTCGTACAATACAACAACTACTCCTCTCACTGTACAGTGTCGTGCAATACAACAACCACCCCTCTCACCATACAGTGTCGTACAATACAACAACCACCTCTCTCACCGTACAGTGTCGTGCATTGCAATAACAACCCCTCTCACCGTTTAGTGTCGTACACTACAACAATCACCCCTCTCACCATGCAGTGTCGTGCACTACAACAATCACCCTCTCACCATACTTTGTCATGCACTACAATAACCACCCCTCTCACCATACAGTGTCGTACACTACAACAACCACCCCTCTCACCATGCAGTGTCGTGCACTACAACAACTGCCCCTCTCACCATACATTGTAATGCATTACAACAACCACCCCTCTCACCATGCAGTGTCGTGCAATACAACAACTGCCCCTCTCACCATACATTGTCATACACTACAACAACCACCCCTCTCACTATATGTTGCCATGCACTACAACAACCACCCCTTTCATCATATACTGTCGTACACTACAACAACCACCCCTCTCAGCATACATTGTCATGCACTACAACAACAACCCCTCTCACCATACAGTGTCGTACACTACAACAATCACCCCTCTCACCATGCAGTGTCGTGCACTACAACAACCACCCCTCTCACCATACTTTGTCATGCACTATAACAACCACGCCTCTCACCATACAGTGTCGTATACTACAAAAACCACCCCTCTCACCATGCAGTGTCGTGCACTACAACAACTGCCCCTCTCACCATACATTGTCATGCACTACAACAACCACCCCTCTCACCATGCAGTGTCGTGCAATACAACAATTGCCCCTCTCACCATACATTGTCATACACTACAACAACCACCCCTCTCACTATATGTTGTCATGCACTACAACAACCACCCCTCTCATCATATATTGTCGTACACTACAACAACCACCCCTCTCAGCATACATTGTCATGCACTACAACAATCACCCCTCTCACCACACAGTGTCGTACACTACAACAATCACCCCTCTCACCATGCAGTATCGTGCACTACAACAACCACCTCTCACACTGTACAGTGCCGTGCACTACAACAACCACCCCTCTCACCATATAGTGCCGTGCACTACAACAACCACATCTCGCACTATACAGTGCCGTGTACTACAACAACCACCCCTCTCACTATACAGTGCCGTGCACTACAACAACCACCTCTCGCACTGTACAGTGCCATGCACTACAACAACCACCCCTCTCACCGTACAGTGCCGTGCACTACAACAACCACCTCTCGCACTGTACAGTGCCATGCACTACAACAACCACCCCTCTCACTATATGTTGTCATGCACTACAACAACCACCCCTCTCAGCATACATTGACATGCACTACAACAACCACCCCTCTCAGCATACATTGTCATGCACTACAACAACCACCCCTCTCAGCATACATTGTCATGCACTACAACAACCACCCCTCTCACCATACAGTGTCGTACACTACAACAATCACCCCTCTCACCATGCAGTGTCGTGCACTACAACAATCACCCTCTCACCATACTTTGTCATGCACTACAATAACCACCCCTCTCACCATACAGTGTCGTACACTACAACAACCACCCCTCTCACCATGCAGTGTCGTGCACTACAACAACTGCCCCTCTCACCATACATTGTCATGCACTACAACAACCACCCCTCTCACCATGCAGTGTCGTGCAATACAACAACTGTCGCTCTCACCATATATTGTCATACACTACAACAACCACCCCTCTCACTATATGTTGTCATGCACTACAACAACCACCCCTTTCATCATATATTGTCGTAAACTACAACAACCACCCCTCTCAGCATACATTGTCATGCACTACAACAACAACCCCTCTCACCATACAGTGTCGTGCACTACAACAACCACCTCTCACACTTTACAGTGCTGTGCACTACAACAACCACCCCTCTCACCATATAGTGCCGTGCACTACAACAACCATCCCTCTCACTATACAGTGCCGTGCACTACAACAACCACCTCTCGCACTGTACAGTGCCATGCACTACAACAACCACCCCTCTCACCGTACAGTGCCGTGCACTACAACAACCACCTCTCGCACTGTACAGTGCCATGCACTACAACAACCACTCCTCTCACTATATGTTGTCATGCACCACAACAACCACCCCTCTCACCATATATTGTCGTACACTACAACAACCACCCATCTCAGCATACATTGTCATGCACTACAACAACCACCCCTCTCACCATACAGTGTCGTACACTACAACAATCACCCCTCTCACCATGCAGTGTCATGCACTACAACAACCACCCCTCTCACCATACTTTGTCATGCACTACAACAACCACCCCTCTCACCTACAGTGTCGTACACTACAACAACCACCCCTCTCACCATGCAGTGTCGTGCACTACAACAACTGCCCCTCTCACCATACATTGTCATGCACTACAACAACCACCCCTCTCACCATGCAGTGTCGTGCAATACAACAACTGCCCCTCTCACCATACATTGTCATACACTACAACAACCACCCCTCTCACCATGCAGTGTCGTGCAATACAACAACTGCCCCTCTCACCATACATTGTCATACACTACAACAACCACCCCTCTCACCATGCAGTGTCGTGCACTACAACAACCACCCCTCTCACCATACATTGTCATGCACTATAACAACCACCCCTCTCACCATACATTGTCATGCACTATAACAACCGCCCCTCTCACCATACATTGTCGTGCACTACAACAACCACCCCTCTCACCATGTAGTGTCATGCACTACAACAACTGCCCCTCTCACCATACATTGTCATGAACTACAACAACCACCCCTCTCACCATGCAGTGCAGAGCACTACAACAATCACCCCTCTCACCATACATTGTCATGTACTACAACAACCACCCCTCTCACCATGCAGTGTCGTACACTACAACAACCACCCCTCTCACCATGCAGTGTCATGCACTACAACAACTGCCCCTCTTACCATATAATGTCATTCACTACAATATCTACCCATCTCATTGTGTAGTGTCGTGCACTACAACAACTGCCCCCCGCTCACCGAACAGTGTTGTGCACTACAACTCCCACCCCTCTTACTACACAGTGTCCTGTATATCGATCGATTGATTGTAACAGGAGCTAAAACTAACAAGAAACATTTACCACAGTGTTAGTGTGTCCTGCCCAATACATAGCTTAGTTGACACCAAAATTATATCTATAAAAAACTATATTTACACTCTGGAAGCACAAAAAGATCGATTGAAGCTTAGAAAATAACACTATCTGAACCAAATTTAATCTCCCCATGAAATGAAAATCGAAAAAGGCTTGATTTCAGGCTTGAACTGAATTTCATTACATTTGACAGAAATGAAAAGTCAAGAAGGTAAAGTTGGCAAACATTACTGGTTTAGTCTAACGCCATTATTATTATTATAAATCAAAACACGTTAAACCAGCATTTACTGTATTACGTGTAGAAATCGTTAGCAGGTATTGATAAAATAGTGACTTGTAGTTTTATCTATATCTGAAGATATTAAAGTCAATATATTAATAAATAATACTTTGGCGAACATCTTTTTGAGAGAAACCATTCAATATCCAAGTACTTTTATCTGTATATACGTTACTAGTACACAAAATCGTATAACAGCACCAACAAATAAAAAGCTACCAAAGTTGAAGTTGACGTCATGAGTAAAATTCCAGACTAGTCAATTAAATGTTGTGCGTACATGGTAGGTGGGACAGTCACAATATCAATAATTATCATTTAAGTCTTCGTGAAGTAATACACTTTAACTAGACAGGGGTTGTTTGACCTTCTGACATTACGTACCGTTTTGCGTTTTAATGTGTCCGGTAATGAGATGTAGTTTTATCTATCGTCGAGTTGCGTCCCATCTCTGTTTAGATAATGCGTTGATTAATTAGTTTTGCACCAGGTGTTTATATCTAATGGGGTATCAACACAGCGATGCTTAATTTCTCAAGGCTACGCGTTTTACATCCGACTGAGACCACATAATGCTAAAAAAAATGACACTCTGTAAACTGATCGCTGTGCATGTATTATGGAATATTGTAACTGGAGTTTTTAACCGATAAAATATCTGGCCTCGCGAATATTTTTCTTTGGTCGGTTACGTCATTTCAATTAAAAAACAAACCTTAAATGTTTAGTACGAGCAGGAAAGCAGATTTGGAAATTAAATACAAAACCATTCCTTAACACTGTAAAAGTTGTCAGAAAAGAGTTAAAGAAGAAACAGTTTCACTTTGTACACCCAGGTCAAACGACTTCAACACAGTTCCCAAACCTATTACTCAGCTGCTTTCAATTGTAAAATTTTAGTAGGTGAAGGGTGGGATGGGGCTGGAGTACAGTTTGAGATTTGACTGGGACGCATGCGTGGATGTAGCTGTCCTCTCACCTAGTAATAGTATTGCTACACGTATGCCCAGTTTGGGAATTATTTCTTTATGGGATTATTCTGAGGATGTCTTTTTGCTTTTTGCAGTTCATTTTTAGAAAAAGTAAAAATGATTTGTCCACGCCAACACATCAAGAGGTCCAAACATATCTTTACACATTTAGATGCGATGATTTTATAAACGTGTACAATTAAAATAACGACATTAGATGAAAAAAAAATAATTGTACTTATAAGCCAGCACATTCAATATACATTTGAATTCATTTTATTTAGTTATTTTCTCAACATTATTAACCCTATCATAGACCAGTTCCTTAAAGTTCTAACTTGGTACACCGATAACTATATCGTTATATATATTATTATCAATTATCACTATGCAAGGTAAAAAATTTGTGGTAGATACCATAATGTGTCGCCAACCCTCATTAAATTATCTGCTGTGAAGAAGTTCACTTAAATAATATAATTTGTGTGATTTGACATTTTGTATGTGGCTATACTGTTAGTCTGATTTATCAAAGGAATGCTGTGATTGGCCACGAAATTATGATACATACATCAACATGATCCATGTCTGGGTAACTAGTGCACAGGTTAATTCATTTTACCACGCATGCGTGTGTGTTAGCTAGCTCTCTTCTGCCGTCTACGATCATGTCAAATGACTGTTCACGCATGCGTAAATGGAAATATTTGTCTAACCTACCTAGAAACAACCTGGTTTATTAGTTTTATACTTGACGAGCAATCTCCCACGCGTTGTCTTTGGAAACCTTGAAACTCAGTAGCTCAAATTTTAACGTTAACGCAATATTTAAGTGTAAGTTTACGCATACGTGTATGTCTGGCAGTTACAAACTGAAATTTAATCTTTACAAAATATACATGAATCAGTTTAAATTAAAATTTAAAATTCAAATTGACTTGCATGCGTTTGAGTTAGCTCTCCTCTGTCGTCTACGGACCTGTCAATTTTTATACCCCTTATATTTGCAGAATAATAACATAATGAACTTCTCTTTAAAACAAAATAATCTGCTCATCCCAAAACAGCTACAGAAGAAATTCAACTAAATTGGCCACTCAATATTGGAGAAAAAAATATCTTAATTTTTTTTTACTAAACAATTCTAATTTATATCCTAATGACCCAGTCAATTTGTCTCGAATAGACTTATATCTGCATATCGCAAGACACTCACAAAACTAATTTCAACTAAATTGATACAGTAGTTTTGGAAGAGAGGAGTTCTGAAAGATTTTTACCAAAAAATATATGTTTAGACTTCATTTGCATATTAATGACAAAGTCAAACTTATATCTGCTCATCCCCACACACCTACACAACAAATGTCAGTTCAATTAGCCCACTAGTTTAGGATATTAAGATGTTTGAATCACTTTTTACACAAAATTCTATTGTAACAGTTACACCTTACTTGCATGAGGTGTTTGAAGAAATGATAAAAAAATCAGATTAAATGGTTTCAGATCGGTACTTATTAAGTTGTATTCCAGAGCACGAATATAGAAATAATCGTACATCAATACGAATTATCTTTCAGTTAAAATTTGAGATTAGAATCCTAGTTGGATACCGGTAATACATAATATACTTTATTTCACCTTGTATTGACCCCGTCCAGGGACCAGTTTATTTACGCATGCGCACTCTTAATGTGTATCTCACTCATACAAACGAGCAAACTGTTGTTCTGAGACTAGCAGCTGTATACATGACAGTGACATCATCATTCAAACACAATTTTGCCAGTTCATTTGGACTGGACTAGTAAACAATCCAAATGTCATCTCGCAATATTTGCCCAACACTTTTTTTACATAGCCAGGGGAGTTTATTAGATGTAGGGTATTGGTTCGACAAACAGTTTGAAATAATCAATCTCATAGCAACATTGTATCATATGAGTCAGTCGAAGGCAGCATTTTTAAATTGATAGCAATATTTTATTTATAGTCATTGATGACTAAAATATATTGTACGTCAGGAAAGAAAATTGATACGTGTAGGAATTGAATCCACGTCCCCTAAACACTAGTCAGAGTGCTCTGACCCACTGAGCAAACGTGCCCACTGTATATACAGTGGATAGTAACTGATGAGTATTTTCTTCCCTCGAGGTGGTGGACGTGGTGAGAAGCAAACTCAGTTTTTTTTTTGAAAACTTTACCATTCAAACTTTCCATGATGACTATGCGTTTCGAGCACTTCAACAACTGCCCCTCTTACCATACCATGTCGTACACTACAACAACTGCCAATCTCACCATACAGTATTGTACACTACAAGAACCACACCTCTCATCATACAGTGTTGTGCACTACAACAACCACCCCTCTAATATCACAGCGTCGTGCACTACAACAGCCACCCCTCTCACTGTACAGTGCCGTGCACAACAACAACAACCACCCCTCTCACCATCCAGTGTCGTGCACTACAACAACCACCCCTCTCACTGTACAGTGTCATACACTACAACAACCACCCCTCTCACTGTACAGTGCCGTGCACAACAACAACAACCACCCCTCTCACCATCCAGTGTCGTGCACTACAACAACCACCCCTCTCACTGTAGTGTTGAGCACTACAAAAAACCTCCCCTCTCACCATACCATGTTTTACAGTACAACAACTGCCCCTCTCACCATAGTGTCATGCACTACAACAACCACCCCTCTCACCGTACAGTGTTGTGCACTACAACAACCACACCTCTCACCATACAGTGTCGTGCACTACAATAACAATCCCTTTTACTGTACAGTGTCGAGCACTACAAAAAACCTTCCCTCTCACTGCACCTTATCATGCAGTACAACAGCTGCCCCTCTCACCATACAGTGTTGTGCACTACAACATCCACCCCTCTAAAATTACAGCTTCATGCTCTGCAACAGCTACGACTCTCACCGTAACGTGTTGTACACTACAACAACAACCCCTTTCACTTTACAGTGTCGTGCACCACAACAACCAACCCTCTCACGGTACAGTTTCATGCACTACAACAACCACCCCTCTCACCGTACAGTGTCGTGCACTATAACAACCATCCCTCTCACCATAAAGTGTCTTGCACTACAACAACCACCCCTCTCACGGTACGGTGTCGTGCACATCGACCCTCTCACCATACAGTGCCGTGCACTACAATAGACACCCCTCTCACTATACAGGGTCGTGCACTACAACAACCACCCCTCTTACCATACAGTGTTGTACACTACAACAACCACCCTCTCACCATACAATGTATTGCACTACAACGACCACCCTCTAACCGTAGAGTGTCGTACACTACAGCAACCACCCCTCTCATCATACAGTGTCGTGCACTACAACAACCACCCCTCTCATCATACAGTGTTGTGCACTACAAAGACACCCCTCTCACCATAGTGTTGTGCACTACAAAAACTACTCCTCTCACCGAATGCGATGTTCATTACAACAACCACCCCTCTCACAATTCAATGTCGTGTATTACAACAACCCTCCCTCTCACCATACATTGTAGTACACTACAATAACCACCCCTCTCACCGTCCAGTGTTGTGCACTACAACAACCACCCCTCTCACCGTAGTGTCGAGCACTACAAAAAATCTCCCCTCTCACCATACCATGTCATGCAGTACAACTGCCTCTCTCACCCTACAGTGTCGTGCGCTACAACAACCACCCCTCTCACCGTACAGTATTGTGCAATACAACAGCCACCCTCTCACGGTACAGTGTCGTACACCACAACAATCGCCCCTCTCACCGGACAATGCTGTGTATATTATTGGTATGTTTTTTTTTTAGGAATAGTTGGATAGGACCTAGTTGTAAACATCGGAGTTGGCAATAAAATATATAGTCCAAGCGTTAGCATGCACATTTATATTTGTGTTGTATGTTAATCACATAGTTATGTTGATATATGCATAATGATTTCACCATTTGGGTTAGATTTAACGTTTCGGAAATTTGGATGAATTAACCTGACGACAGAAGTGCAACACCAGTATTTAAATCTTCAAAATGGATAACTAATTAGTTTGTAACTTACAACATGACCGCTTGCAACATAGTTAGTCGTCCATAATTAATGAAAATAAAGTTCAACAAACATGTATGTTTCAGCTATGAGACACGACAGTTTCTTGTCCAATCACCCCCTCCACCCCCGGCTGCTAGACACATGTTATATGCTAGCTGACAAAGAGAACGACTTACCTTGGGATTTCCCCTACATCGTCCATGGCACGGGCGGCCATGTAACTATCGACACCCGTATGTGATGCACACGTTTATGACATTGAAACTTAGATCCATTGGAACGAGTCGAGAAGGTGAGGTTTTGGTGATAATCCATGCACGGATATATATACGATTTGATGTTCAATTTCATATATCACGCTTAAATCGGAGGAAACCTTTGGGAATTGCAACTTTGGTTGGTGGGAAAAGGTGAATCGTAGGCGTCATCAAACAGGCAACACCGCGTTTACACCATAAGAACATACCCGTGTACGATGTAGTGATCCAATCTCATAACTCGAACAGTACCAGTCTCGAGCAACGAGGCGATTGCAATAAATTTCCACAAAACTGAATTTGTCTGCATTCTGTCCGGGGGACTTTACTTATCTTGTCTGTTTACTGATTTGTTCTATTAAGTATTTTCCCGCCACAGTAAAATATCAACCAATGCAAGAAGGCAGCAAAAAAACGTAAGCAATGACGATTGGTTGTCACGATAATTACCTCCACCCCCAGCAGAGAGTCTGGGGCGCTACAACTTCAGTGACTGGTACAAAATAACTGCGCTGATTGGCTGATCAGCAATATGACCTCTGTATTATAATCACATGATGGCACCTCTAGCTTAGAGTATTTTGGTTAATCTCCTTAACATATGGCTTGAAAACCGTTTACAACATAATTCATGTTAAGTATACACAAATTTGATGAAAATGAAAATTCAGAGTAACTTTAATCCAATCAGTGGCTGTCATTAGCACTGATGTCGACAGCGGTCATGTTCCTCTTTATACCAATGACCTATGCAATGCCCCATATTGTAGACACTCGCTCGGCTATGAAGAGAGCCATCAGCGGTGAAGCTCGGTAACCAAAACTTTCAAAAAATAATTGCCCATACTAGAGTTGATATAAAGAGCGCCATCTCAAGTTTTGAAAACTACAGGTGTTTTCTGTAAACAAGGAAATTCAGAAGTGACTGTTAGATACTGACCTTCGATAGTTTGACTGATATAAATCAATTCAATTAATTCTTGTTAACATTAAACGACCGAATTGAAAAGTTATTAACAAATTACACCTAGAGTAACATCGAAACAAATGTTTCAATTGCCTTTAGTCGCCCCATTCCTTGCGGGCATTTCACTTCAGTGGTGCTGTTCTATGGAACAATCTACCTCTATCCATAAGAACAGCCTCGAACCCATTGGTATTTAAAAGAGATCTTAGGAATGCAGTCTGGTAAGGTAATTAGATATATTTATAAAGTACACTGTGCCACTCTAAATTTTGTCCTAGTTTATCCCTTTATGTCTTTGGCCTTTTGGACACGATGTCAACGCATGCGTACACATTCTTTCACGTTTGAACGCATAACTAAACGTAACTTATACGTGTACGATATACGATATACGATATATGCTCCTGTATAGTACGCGTACCAGTTCTAACCTCTACCTCTCTATAAGCAATAAAGGGGTGAAAGGTCAAAGTTTTATTTTTGACCGACAGAGGACGCTAGTTAAAAACTTCTGTTCTGTGATCAGTGACCCTGCAGTGCATTTTTTTTCAGCGCCAGCAGCAATAATTGTATAGTTCCTATTTTTAGTGCAATCTGTCCGATGATATTTCTTTGAAATATCCCTATTCCAGTACTTGCCTTCATCCATTTTTTTCAATTAAAATACTGGGGTATTTTCTGTCGAAATACATTCGCTCCTAAGTGGTTTTTAATTAATTTCACCAGTCTGGGAACAGATCGCGTGTTGTTGTGTTTTTGCGGTCACATATGTAAGTTGTTTACTACATTTACTTCAAATTCCTTTATCTTTCATAAAAAAAAAACACGGTGGTGGCCCAATTTAAGAGATCTTTCACCTTATGTAAATACGCGAACGGGCATGAGAATTGATTTGATAGAGTATGTACCTGCATTTCTTTATTCTTTGGAACAGTTATTCACCAATTTTGCATCACACACATTCAGAGGCTGACACTGATTCTCGGAAACGAAGTTAAGAACTACACGGTCATTAAACGCTTGTCGCCGGAAATGAACCATGGCTTCGTCATTTTGGGGGATTAAATCTTGATATAATATCAATAAATTCTTCGTAAGAGCGGACTTGGGTACACATTCGATTTTTGGAACACTCCGATATAGCTCTCTTTAGTGTACGGTATTGTACTTAGCTCTAAGACTTGTGTATACCAGCCTGTCACTGTATCACACGTGGGGTGGTATACTGTAAAATAAAGGCGTACTTGAAATGTTAGGATTTAAATTTACAGTGGAAAAATGATTGTTTGGCAGACCATTATAAAACATTGGTCTCCATCAAAAGAATAATTCGATGTAGATACACTAATGCGATGACCTGACTCTGAAACATAGTCCTTTATTTATATCACACACATACCAGGTTGTGTGTGTTTGTATACAAATGTAAATTAGTCTGTGACATAAACAAAATGAAGTCCACTACAAATTTCTACTATTGATACGTTAGCTATACTATATGTTTAGACTATAATGACGTCATCGACAGACCCATCAGTCTACTTTACAGTACAAACGTGTTTCAAATTGACAACGTGTCTGTGACATGATGGGTTAAACTTTAACCAAAGTACGTGGGATAACATACATGGGGATTCCCCCCTTCAGACGACGTGTGGTGATAGCATAGATCGACATGAGAGCTGACATCTCTACAACTGGTATACGTTTCATGCGGTCACACTGTCAACACTTGAAACCATGTAAATAATTAAGTCAAAATTGTGGCTTGTTCTTAATAGGTCGATGAACACCAATAAACCAAATTTTCGTCCCAGGGTTTCCGTCCCTCGCTGCTCCCACACCTCACTCCCAATTTCACAGATCCTGCGGGAGCACACGTCTCTACAAATTAGGGGCTTATCGGCTATCACTGAGCATGACTTCAAGGAACAATTCGTGAATTTATACCCAAAACAAGTGACAGCAATAAGTTGAGAATTTATCAGAAATCTGTCGATGTGACCGTTTATATTCTGAATTGCCAAAATCATATCTAAATCAGTTACAGTTGTAACCTAGAGGGCGCTAGACAATGTGGGCTAAATTTGATGTATACATACATACATACATACATACATACATACATACATACATACATACATACATCATACATACATACATACATACATGCATACATACATGCATGCATACATACATACATACATACATACATACATACATACATACATACATAGTCATGCATGTATGTATGTATGTATGCATGCATACATACATACATACATACATACATACATACATACATACATACATACATACAGTCATGCATGTATGTGTGCATGCATGTATGCATGTATGTATGTATGTATGTAGAATGCATGCATACATACATACATACATACATACATACATACATACATACATACATACATACATACATACATGCATACATGCATACATGCATACATGCATGCATACATACATACATACATACATACATACATAAATACATTCATACATACATACATACATACATACATACATATACATTCACACATGCAGACGCAAATAAAAATACACACTCACAACAGTATCACAAGTGTAAGTAGTTTTTGTTTTATTTTTTCTCACTTCAAACGTAGTTACATTTCAATCTGTATTCTTACAAACAGAGACAGTAACTTAACAAACTGACCACATCTGACATTGTGCTGTATATGTACGTACATCATTCATGTCATACTATGAGTGACCATGTTAGTACTGTTGCTTGGCTGGTTTACTCAAACATTATCTAAAAACTTATTAAAGTACGACATTGCACAGATGTAACAGTCGTAACTCGTTCAGTATTAGTATATTGTTCAGTAAATGTAACTCATACAGAAATTGTATTTGAGTCACATTGAACACTTTACCTGACGGATTGTATGTATGTATGTATGTATGTATGTATGTATGTATGTATGTATGTATGTATGTATGTATGTATGTATGTATGTATGTCTGTCTGTCTGTCTGTCCGTCTGTCAGTACGTAGGGAGATAGGTAGGTAGGTATCAATCCATTATCACCTGTACTTATACATGGTCAGTCATCTTATTCTGACCAGTGTGACTATCAGGTAGGAGTCCTGCATCAAATGAATTCACCCTGACATAATGACGTCATAAGCGTATCCATTCATGTCGTCCATATACCTTCACACGTCACAATGGTTGTCATGGTAGCCTGATATGAATATGCAAATCGTGCAATCAGAGTTATGTAGCTTGGTCCAATACATTCATCACTATTGTGAGAATGTGGAGAGAAGAAACTTAAACACACAAACAAACAATTTCTTCAAGTTATGGCAGCCATAATATGTAAGTGACACACTAGGGCCATAAATTCAAAGTAGATAAAATACTGACTTGACAGTCTTGGTTCTGTGGTGTTTTAACATCCAGCAGAAAGAAATGACAAAGAGGAATAACTATTTGTGTTTCAATGTGCATGAATTTATCTTACATCACAATTAGAAATTTGTTAGATTTTCATTAGATTAAATGCTCTGTTTTGATCAAGATTTAAATTCAAGAGTGAAAATAATTCCTTCTGGTAGAGCTATTGAAAATCTTTGTCCTAATAACATAAATGTAATCCTTATGGCATTCATCATAAGAACGCCTTGAATTAAGTGCCCGGGATTGAAACAAGGGCCTTTAATTAGTCTATACTACTTTCAAATAACCTCTCACTGTATTGAAATAAACAGTTACATTGACCCACTATGCAGACATCAGATGGCATAAAGTGTCCTTAAAATGATTTGGTATTTTCTTCCTCTAAATATGAATACAATTTGATGCAAAATTTTGATTCCTCAATATCAATTTCATATAAAGGAATGCCTACAAAATGTATTGATTCCTAGATAGTTTGTGGGTTTTTTGTGTGTTCTTTTGTAAATTATTTGAGTGAATTTGCATAGTGATATTGTCTACAATGTTGATACTGATTCTAATTTCAATTACAGTACAATGCCTTCTTTTATCATAGTCCTCAGGTTGACCGTCATAAATGGTAAAAGAAGGTAAGGTTTTATCTCAACCAATCAAATGATTCCTACGTATAACGCGATATTATACCCCAATATATTTTTTCGTTCAGCCAAAGAAAATACGATTGACCTAAGGGGCCTTGCTATTACTAGTCTCTAGACAAGTTGTTTTAATCATTTAAACCACGAGTATATATCTGCTGATGAAGACAATTATTGGAAATACTACTATTATACCTTCTCACGCACAATTTATGAAAACTTAGAAAAACTAATGGCGATTTGGAACGTTTCCAGTCGTATTTCGAGCTCCGCAGAACCAGTGACGTAGGCACTGACTAAGTGTACTGAGTATTTTTAGTCGATAGGCAGTGATGTAACGTTGATTGTGAATGGTATGATGTCTTTCAGGTCATTGATAATGAAAATTCACCAGCTAGGTTGAACGTGTTTGAACAAAAAGATATGTTTTTTTTGGTACATCCTAATCAACTCCATGCCATCACACGTCTACGTCATTGGTTACAATATGAGGCAACTCGTTCCAAAACGCCATTATTTTACCAAGTTCATAAATTGTCCGAACTCAAGGAGGTATATTTATATCACTCACCAATATTTCCTTCATTTGGCCGTAAAATACTCGTGACCATATTTGTCAGTACTCATCTATAGACTCGTAGTGACAAGGCCACTTAGGTCGGTCGTATTTTGGTGGCTAAAAAGGCAAATATTGACCAAGGGGAGGATATCTAATTAAAGTTAGATATCGTTGGAGTTTTCAAATTGATATATTTGTACCAATACCAAATTACTCATTATTACATTTGACTGTTGAGTTTTGAGGTGGAGTTTGGGTGGGGGTGGGGGTGCTGTTGTGGTGATGTGAATATTCTATCTATGTTCCTGTTGATTATTCGTATATGTTTCCATGGATATATCTTCAGTTTTTCACCAGATGCAGAACATACAAGTGTACAAGTCGGTAGAAGTAGGGCAATCTGGAGAGAAATCAAATAAAAAGAATGTTGTACATAAGGAACGAGTGAAATAGTCCCAATCTATAAATACAATCCGATGTTGAGAATCAATATTCTTTATCCTAGGATATCAAGGCAAAATATATCGTAAGTCACCACCTGACTGTATATCTAAATGTTAAATACGGATGTTGTAATGTAGATATGGTGCCACAAAAAACCACGTCATATGATTGCTCCAACTTTCTTCTCCGTGAAAGTCATGAATCAGTGTTAGGAGTTGAACTTCCTCAGTTAGCATAATATGCCTTATCAAACAACAAGTTACTATTTGTATCATCAAATATGAGGGTGTGAGGTATGCTTTACAGGATATTCTCGGGGACTACAGGCATGTACACATAACGGCACACCTGCAGCAATATCAGTAAGTGACATTTATGCAAGTTCTTCGATAAGATGGTAATTATTAAAGATAAAGTGTTTTTGCTTATGAAATACTTTTTTACATGACAAAGAAATAACACATTTGAGGAGAACGTTTAAATCTGACAATGTCCTTAAAATCGATCTTACCTTTTGTTTACAGCAGGATAGTCATACAGGTTATCATTACCATGGCAACAAGATAACGAATTCCAATCAGAAAACTGGACACAGCACCTGAATAAACACAAAAAGTAAACATATAGTTTGATGAAATACTGGAAAATATCAGGTTCCTTTCTTTGATACAGTGTATCATACATTTTAGTTTCAAATATTTTAAGGCAGTCTATAACCTTTAAGGATGTATACATCACCGGTATTACATCCAATATAATATTATACATATCTACACCATTTTGCAAAATGTACCGTTTCATGACACTTACCAGATTCAGGATCTTCAGGGTCTTCTGCAAACAAAGAAAAGTAAAGACAAGTTATATACATTGATTCCAAAAACAAATGAATTTTACACTAAGGAAGATTAGATTAGCAGTGAGGCTACAGTTAAATGAAAGAAATGTAAAATGTGTATTTATGTAATGACATACACAAATAACTGGGATGAGTAGGCGAGTGAATAAACATCTAAAAGTGAACACATAAATGCCTGGCAAAATGACTATGTCCATAGCAACAGTGAATTGATGGCTTACATTGTAAAGATAAAAACAGGGATGGATAAACACGTGGATCAACAATATGCTAGTAGTAATAGTCCATGGACGTCTCGGTGGTTATTTTATGATATGATTAACTTTCAAAGATATAAAGAATCTGGTATGAGCGTCACACTAACTACGTGTCGTCATAAGATGTTCCCATTGTTGTTGTATCAGTGATCTTGTTGTTTTTACCTAGTTTTGTCTTTGCATGGAGTCGTTGCATTGCTTACTCCATTCAATCAATGTAAGTCCTAAAGTGTCTAGCTCAGTTAGTTATGTTTTAAGTTGTTTTCCATATGGTCTCTGTGTTATTTGTTTTTCTTACTAGATGCCCAGCTATTACAGAGTTCAAGAACAGTTTTGCATTTTCTTTTCAAGTTTCCCCATCCACTATTCCTCGCGAGATTTCACAATGTCATTATTATTATTTTCTCTTTTTGGGATACGTAAACAAGGGTAATGGTCAGTAGTGACAACCCGGGGGGGGGGGGGGTTCCTGCTAGTGGAATCAAACGATTTGCCTTGGCCTAATAATGAATCGAGGGTTGTAACTCTGACCACTGTAGCCATTCCCTGGTAGTTATAACATGTTTACTGTGATTTTGAGACCCATAGTTAGATGGTCATGTACCTCCTAGCCCGATGGTGTTGAATGTCGACAGCGGTTTAAACAGGCTAGGGTAGTTACTATTATAGTGGTGCAAGTTATAACACCTAAGTTAAAGAAGACATAATTCCTTACCAGAACAATGCTCTGTACTAACTGCGGAGAGGTCGACCACCACACATGAATCATCGTTGGTAGGTATATCGTCACCCTCGACCACGATAACGGAACATATGTGAGTGATGCCTGTGCAATCAGCGGGTGGTGTAATGGTGGCTATTTCTTGAGAAAAGTCATGATACCCTCCAGCCGTTACGTCCACAGGTGTAGTTAAATCTACCTTCCCATCGGCTGTACTACTATCACTTAAAGTTGCTGCGTCCGAATAATGGATTTCGATGTCAGTTACCTTACCACCGATACCCTCTGCATCGCACACATGGAGATCGAATGTAATACTAGTTTCAGTCGTACAGTCTACAGTTGTTGGATCAATGATGGCAAATTTACCAGAGGCGAGATCTGTGTATACAAACATATTAATATCAAGTCAAATGCAAATAATCATGGATGCAGTAAACAGAAATGGGTGAAAAATGATCTTTCCAGAGTCATGTTAGTTATTTTTCAAAGGTTGACGTCGTTTTCGCTAATAGTACTACTACTGCCCCTGTGATAATCCCCAGGCCTGTATATACGGATAGTGCATCGTCGTTGAAACCACTGTTGTTTTTACAGACTTTTACAGAAACATTATCTTGCGGTCCCTGGAGATATCTATCGAAGTAGCGGACACATATGCTGTGGCTTCCATTAAGTGTTGACTGTAATCGATTGCGTCGTTTATATTAACAATCTATGTGTATCAGAACTCTGTAACCCGAAATATTTTGTAGTCAACACAGGTGGTGCCTGTTTATACATTAGCAAATAGCTACATTTTTTCAGATACACCTGTCAAACAGGGGAAAGTTGAAAACTTGAGAAATTCAAAATAATTGTATAAAAGTAAACTTTTCAATTAAAATTTGTTCCAAAGCAGAAACAAACGAATCATTTTACAATTCCATTTTTTTTTCAAATATGACTATATATGCCTAATATTAATTATGTAAAGTCGTTCTCTATTTATATGCTATTCCAGTTCACTTTGAAGCAAAACAGTTTACATGTATTAAGCTATGAAGTAGATAAATAAACAGATATTTGCTTAATCTCGGGTATTATCTCTGGATGGGACTGACCTAGTCAGATCTTCAATACTAGGGGACCCTGGCTGACCTGTGGCGACCCGATAGGTGGCCTGTGTTTAACTTACATGCGTCACTCAATATTAACAAGGATAAATAATTAATTCGACCCATACACAGAAAATCTGTACAGATGTTAAATACTTGATATACACTGTGAAGTGATTCATATATATTTTACTGTGATAGCCAGCTGGTTAAAGATACAGTGCACATGACATAGTATTTGTACAAACATTCGACTCAAATTTAGGTTTTTATTCATTTCATTTTATGCAATACTACCATATTTAAGCCAAACTCCGAGACGATGGTTTTACTCCAGTCTTAATCTCAGGCAGTGTTTATATGAATCACGCGGCTGAGCAGTGTCATACCAATTTAATACAACATAGCATAACTCAACCTTGATTCACCCTTAGCAATATGTCTGAATTGACACCAAACATACTATCATTATAAGGTAAATGATGTCGTACCAATCAAGTGGCGTTATAGATTTTACATTAAAGCTCAGCCGTGACAATTTGACCCTCTGAAGGGATTGTACATTTCGACAGCAATATGTGTCACAAATGTCAGTTGAATTGGTTATACCGCTACACGAAAAGTCCAATTTACCCACCTTTACCCAACGTTTACCCTAGGCTACTAGTGACCCACCTAACCACCATCTCTGTCCAGGGGTAGTATGAGACGCAGTAACACGTTTGACTGTCAACAGCCCCCGGGGAGAGATCATTGGGGTAAATTAAGTCAAGGTGGAACTTCGTCTCATACTCACCACATTTATATCCTCTGCTCAAGATTTACCCCGTTGAAAATACATGGTCAAATATGACTTTTCGTATAGTGTATGGACAAATGGGTATTTATTCTCATAAAATAAGTCTACTGTGATTTTATACTCGGTAAAATAATTGGAAACAGCATATACTAAACCTTTATTTGTAACTCAATAAATTGTAAAAGCAGTAATTATTACACAACTGTAAGCTTTTTAGATCTATTGAGTTACAAGCACGGATTTATTCGATATTATTTCACGTAGTTTTGACAAGAAGGAAAGCATAGTACAATTGTCTCCTAACTATCAAATATCCAAAATAAATCGATTACCCATTTGACAACCATATGGAGGACAGCAGTATACTGCCAATATGTTATTGTGTTGTATTTTTAAAGATATTGGCAGCATCGTAATTTGTGCATTATATTGATTAAGATATCGTTATAGGATTATTATAACAATGTTAATGTGACGCATACATTATTTTTGCTTAAGAACTTGTAAATTCATATTGCGTATACGCCGTGACCAACATACATGTAACCACAGGCACCTGGCACAGGAGTCTGACATAAATAAATAAATAAATAAATAAATAAATAAATAAATAAATAAATAAATAAATAAATAAATAAACAAAAAAATATGTATACTACACACTGTGTAAGTGCATGCTCGCAACATACTTTACACTCATGAACTCGTGGTCACTACACATGTGCCGTAGTATATGTTATGCTACCCAGGGGAAACTGTGAGATGAAAATCTTGTAAATAAGGGACAGCTTGGGTTACACAACGGCGATAACGGTATGTAAAATATACAACAATGAACATATCAACATAAAGTACATAAAGCATTCTTACCAGGGCAGATTTTTGTTCCGGCTTGATTTTCAGCTGTTCCAAATGGAATGCAAACTTTATCATTTGATGGATCACCATCAGGTGTAACTAACACGATTTCAGCACATAGCTGAATGTATATGTCGCAATTAGCTGTATCAATTGTTAGTGTTGCAGCAAGATCTTCATATTTGCCACTAGTAGTAACATCACTTCCATCTGGCGCGTTCTCACCGGTTGCAGTTTCTGAGACAGTTGCAGTGGTACCATCTTCATTACTGAAGTATATCTTTACACTTGTTGGGGCTAACGTACCATGGTGTACTGTATACTCTAGGTCAAAGATCGTGGCGGTTGCCTCTCCTGCAGTATATCCTCCTGTTGTTGGATCCGGTGTTTTCACTGTGAGCTTTGTAGCTGCTATATCATCTGATGAAAATCATATAAATAGAAAAGAAAAATATTGTGTTCAGTTTGCCGCCTAAAACATAATTTGACGTAATACTGACTCTAATAAAACCTAAGAAACAATGTCGTGTCATATGAAAGTGGTGACTCACAGGTTCTGAGTCTATTGTTAAGGTTCATCTAGAGAAAGAAAGACTTTGGTTCATCAAAGCTACACTTATTAATCGTAGTATGATCAGTGGTAATACAAACGTAATGTAATCTGCAAAGTACCCTTCAGTTACATTCTGACTAGGGAGTCATCAATACTTACGACCGAGAAAAAGGGGGAGGGGGATCCAAGGGCTGGGATTCAGTTGAAGGCTCTCCTTTCGCTTTTCCATAAAGAAAGTAGATTGTTAAGCCAGCAAACAACTTCCTAGAGAGACAACGCTGTTGGCTTAGGTTCCTTTTTATAGTATTGTAGGTGATTGTCAATGTCAGAAATTGTGCCACGACAAACAAGGAATAAATAGTTCATTTGACGTTATTTAAGTTATTTAGTTAACCTGTTTTTTCAACTTTTGAATTAAAGGTGTGAAAATATATTCGCATACAGGATAATGTTAGAATGAAATAACACAAATTCCTCTAAACCTGTTCTTACCAACACATTCTTTTGTTCCAGCTTGGTCAGGCTGCGTTCCGAAAACGATGCATACTTCATCATTGGATGGATCACCATCATCCTCGGACAAACCAACGAGAACACACAGGTGTGTGTAGTCGTCACAATTGGCCGTATCTATCATCAGAGATGCTGTGAGACCTACGTATGAGCCTGCAGACGATACAGGGTTCCCATCTGGTTCACTGCCACCACCAGCAGTTACTTTCGTTGATGTAATCGAACCATCAGTATTACTGAAGTATATTGTTACATCAGTAGGGGTCACTGTACCAAGCACTGTGTAAGCAACGTCAAAGGTAGTAGAGGTAGCTACTGCTGCTGTAAACTTTCCAGTTGCTGGAGGAGGATCTGTCACCGTCAGCGTTGTCGCTGCCAGGTCATCTGTTGAAAATAATGATATCAACAATCACGTAAGATGATGTGATATATGGAATTGAAGACTTTATATTTCCCCAAGACTATACATATCGAACATACATACAAGTCATACACAAACACACACACACACACACACACACACACACACACATACACATACACACATACACACACATATGCAAGGAGGCAGGCAGACAGAGAGACAGACAGGCAGGCAGGCAGGCATACATACATACATACATACATACATACATACATACATACATATGTGATATGCTAAAGCCAAAATTTCCTTAACATACAGCAAATCATGTATATATATGACTAAAAGTATTAATTTCATATAATGCCCAAAGTCAATATAGTTCATTATGATACCCTGTTTTACTTTCAATCATAAGAAAGTGTAGCCTGTTTTAATACGGCACTGTCGAGATACATCGCTAGCTGGTCTCCTAGTCATTGTCTCCTTCATTTTTATTACATTATCAAAACTGACGAAAATTTGAATATTTTCACCCAATAGCGTGGCCAGTGACAGTGATCACTCCACTTAACTATGGCAAGTCGTCAAACCTTTATTATTAATGAGCAAATTATGCAAATATACATGCTATGTAAACAATGTATCATCATGCACATGCTGTGGAAATGGGATAATTTTACATGTCATTTACAAATGATTATGTAAATTTAACATACGGGTTTATAAAATGTCTTTTGGGGGTGTGGCTACATTAAACCGTTTGAAAACGCAGTGAAGACAAGTGGCGATTACGAGGATTAACGGTGTGTCTCCACAGCGATGTATAAAAGCTAAAGAAACTGATTCGAGAAATGCAAATAATGAGGTTATATACAATACTCCATGTATAATGAAACAATGCCTTTAAGTTAGTATAATCATCTCTTGATTACGTTACAAAGAAATTATTTACAATAGCTGTACTAGAAATCCATATTGAAATGACCTCATATGTCAAAATTAAATATCTTAATAATAACTTCATACCTGGACAATGTGTGTCGCTTGGTAGAAGAAGGTCATCAAAGCTGACGCAGGAGTCATCATTGGTTGTAGTGTCACCATCTATGCCATTGGAATCAGCTTGTGATGAGTATGTAATGACAACGCAAAGATGTGTGTATGTTGCAGTACAGGCTTCCGGATTTGTAAGTTCAAAATCCTCGTCGACGAAAGGATGATATTCACCAATATTCACTAGTACCGGGTTTTCCTCACCAGTACCACTTAAGTCAATGCTTCCCACTTCTACTGGATTGTCACCAGTAACGCTTGTCGAGTAATAAAACGTTAATCCTGTAATCTCAGCATCTTGGTTACCGACATTACAGACATCAAGATTGAAAGAAATTGTCAGTGTTGCAGAAACTGTACAGGTTATTGAAGAAGGATCAGTGACTGTAAATTCCCCTGAGGCGAGATCTAAATCTGAAATACAAAGGTCATAGACATGGTTTGCAATCTTCAAGGTTCTCTATTTTAAAACTATGTGAATTTATTTGATAATAACTGTATCAGATGGGCAACGAGCTGCAGAAGACCCCGTTCCCCAGTTATACAGTACCTATATGTTTTTGCCAAATACAGTTCAATATCTTACTGCGAGAGGTCATTTTTCCGTTATACCGGAATAATGACCTCGAGAAGCAAGATGTGTAACAGTATTTGGAAAATAACATACTTATACGTCACCTGCGACTACAAATTCATTTTTGAATGTATTGCGGTTTCATTTCAAAATGAAATCTCTTCCGCATTATACTGTCGAGCGTAGTGCCATGCACCTCTCTGATGACTGCAATACGGTTATACATCCCAGACTTAACTTTATCATCCAATGCGTTTTCTTTGGAATGTGACGTAATGTTTACTATTTGCATATCACTCAGTGACATATTCAAACTAATAACCTTCAGCTGAAAAAAGTACGTCTTTGTTTTGCATACTGTATTCCATTAAATGTACAGAAATGTTCGTGATATGCTTTGTTGGTCTAATTAAACAAAAACTGCACACTCTGTGGCGGTAATTTTGATATCCTTCATAAAATTTAGGATTTCATGTTTACGATGACGTGACGTGACGACCCATGCGTTCATCGTCACTGGACTTTTGCCATTCTGTATTGAATTTATGGCGATTTCCCTGTGACGCGAAACTTACAGTTCGAAGACTGCTTACAAAGTATACAACGATGATATTTTGTACAGTTGTCAATAAATTTGGCATCGGACATGATAGTTATTGCTGGATTTCTAGTTGTCTGCTAGGTTTGTTTACAAGGGGACATGTAGTGATCAAGTGATACAACAAGAAGAACTACGGCTGTTTGTGAAAAATACGCCTGCATATCTACAGAGTTCTCAACCAATCAGAATGTGAGATTGGTGACATTTGACAAATATAAATTTGGTTTTATGTTGAGCACTTAAGCATTGTCCAAAAAAAAAAAAAGAAGAAGAAAAAAACAACAATGAAACTAGTGAGGGGTCCTAAGGGTTCCCCCCCCCCCCTAGCAGATCTGGGGGTTTGTTAGCTCTGTTAAGTTAATGTTACTCTCAGCCTTTGATGTAATATTTTACAGCTTTGAATAGTAAAGGAATCTCCCATGTCACATAAAAATGGGCCTGTAATATTGGTATAGTAGTATTACTTGCCTATATCGTAAAGTCACTGGTATGTTATAGAACTCTAGGTGGTCATACCTGCTGTGAAATCTGATTAAAATCTAATGTGGTGAAAGCGGCTAGATGTCTTTATTTATCCCTATTTCCATCATGTTGTGGCATTTTTTTCGTTCCGGGTGATGGCTGCCATCCCACATCTAACCCTGTCTAAAAGACAACCCCCGTTTGAATCTCAAGGATCTCGCGCTTTTGAGTAGCCAATCAGGATGAGCGTTACGTTGGCAGCTGCGCACAATGGAGATGTTAAAAAACAAAACCGAACAACCCTTACACAACACATGCAGGTCAACAAGTACGGAGACTCCCTCAATGATTTTGAAAGAAGCGTACTGATTGGCTGTAGAAACCTTACAAGATCGTTGAGATTCAAACGGGATTGTCTATTACACAGGGTCAGATGTGGGATGGTGGCGATCACCAAGAACAAAACAAATGTCACAACACGATAGAAATAGAGGTAAATAAAGACATCTAGCCACTTTCAAAACATCGAATTTTCAACACTTATGCAAGCACAAACAAATAGCCAAATTAAAAAAAAGGAGACGAAATAATACAAAACAAGAAGGGAAAGGTGTATAAATAGAAAAAAAAGAAGTGTCACAAACAAACAAACAAACAAACAAACTAACAAATATAAACAAACAAACAAACAATAAACAGAAGTAAAGAGGCAAACAACAATCTAAAATTTATCAAAATCCTCTAAACACACAAACTATCAAACATATGTATATTTGCAATCAGCAAAGGTTTAAGATTCATTCCAATAACAAAAATAGCCAAACAAACAGTTGTTGCAAGATGTAAACAAATTCATTCGAAAACTGAGCTTAAGATACACTATGTGAAAAACAAACAAACAAGTGTACATCCATTCAAACGAAAATCCAGTAGGTTTCCACGTGCAGCAGAAAACAGAAAGTTAGAGAATAACTACAAAGTTTGCGATCATGAATGTTCCATTTAACTTTGGCCTGGACTGACATG
>NC_135567.1:11781983-11804483 GCF_964340395.1 Glandiceps talaboti | reverse complement strand
TTATGAGGAAGATTTGTTCCAAGCATTAAACAATCAAGGAGAAAACAGCGTGCTTTACCTTGTTTAAATCTGTATGTAAGTGATGGAGACTAAAAACGACACTCCAAATTATGGATAGCGGCAAAGCAACTTTAACACCTGTATCAGCTACAAATGAGGAAAAAACGACAACCTAGAAAGAGACAGCATCACATATACAGCTGCCAAAACTAAAATATTACAAGCCATATTCAAGTAATGATCAAATCCAGTTCATAAACGAACATTCCTACCTCGCCATCATGGTCGTTTCCTTTAGACGGCAGCGTTCGCATAGATATGAGAAATATAGAGAACTAAGTCTGGCATTTATATACTATTTTGTCCTAGTATCAGATAAATTACAAATCTCTGATTGTTTATGAGTTACCCCCACTCCTTACATGAGTGATGGTGTGAGGTGGTACCCATGTTGATAATTTGTATTTGTACATAGTTTAATACGGTGTGGTTTGAGTAATCATCATTAAATTACACTAATTACAAATCAATACACGATAAACCATCATTTGTTATGTTACGTGTAGACATAGTTGGCAGTTTTGATAAAATGGTGACTGGTAGGGATTTTTTGTTATCTCCATCTAATGATGTTAAAGCAAATACATGAGTAAATAATACCACGGCTAACATCTATTTGAGACAAAGTGTTTAATAGTCAATTTCTTCCGTTTAACTGCATACACGTTACAACTACACAAATTTAAAATCGTATAACAGCGCATACTAATAAAAAGCTACCAAAGCCTTTCGAATGTGACGTCATGATATAAATTCCAGACTAGCTAGCTAAGTGTTGTGCAGAAATGGAGGACGGTACATTCACTACGTCAATAATTATCATTAAAGTCTCCGTAAAGTGTGAAGTAATGCACTTTAATAGGATCATGGGTTATTAGATCTTCTGATATTACGTACCGTGTTCCGTTTTAATGTGTCCGGTAAGGAGGTGTAGTTTTATCTATCGTCGTGTTGCGTCCCATCTCTGAGTAAATAATGCGTTGCCTAATTAGTTTTGCACCTGGTGTTTATTTGTAACAAAGTATCAACACAGTGATGGATAATTTCTCAAGGCTACGCGTTTTACTTCCGACTGAGACCACATCAAGCTAAAAAAATAACATTCTGTAAACTGACCGCTATGCGTGCATTATGGAATATTGTAACTGGAAATTTTGACCGATAAAATATCTGGCCTCGCGAATATTTGCTTTGGTTGGTGACGTCATTTTCAATTAGAAAACATAGCCGAAATGTTTAGTCCGAGCATGAAAGCAGAATTGGAAATTAAATACAAAACCATTCCTTAACAATGTAAAAGTTGTCAGAAAAGAGTTAAAGAAAAAAACAGTGCCGCTTTGTACACTCAGGTCAAACAACTTCAACACAGTTCCCCAAACTATTACTCAGCTGCTTTCAATTGTAAAATTTTAGTAGGTGAAGGGTGGAATGGGGATGGAGTTCAGTTTGAGATTTGACGGGGACGCATGCGTAGATGTAGCTGTCCTCTCACCTAGTAATAGTATTGCTTCACGTATGCCAAATTTGGGCACTCTTTCTATATGGAATTAATTCGAGGGTGCCGGAATCTCTTTTTGCCTTTTGCAGTTAATTTTTAGAAAAAGTAAAAATGATTTGTCCACGCCAACACGTCAAGAAAGAGGCCCAAACATATCTTTAAACATTTAGATGCGATAATTTTATAAACGTGTAAAAATAAAATAACGACATTTGAAAACAAATAATTGTACTTACAAGCCAACACATTTCATATAAATTTGCATTTATTTTATTTAGTTATTTTCTTAACATTATTAACACTATCATAGGCCACTTCCGGATAGTTCTAACTTGGTACACCGATAACTATATCGTTATAAATATTGTTATCAATCATCACTTTGCCAGGTAAACAATTTGTGGTAGATACCCTAATTAAATTATCTGCTGTGAAGAAGTTGACGTAAAGATATAATTTACGCAATTTGACATTTTGTATGTGGCTATACTGTTAGTCTGATTTATCAAAGGAATGCTGTGATTGACCACGAAATAATGACGTATACATTAGCATGATCCATGTCTGGGTAACTAGTGCACAGGTTAATTCGTTTTACCACGCATGCGTGTGTGTTAGCTAGCTCTCTTCTGTCGTCTACGATTCTGTCAAATGACTGTTTACGCATGAGTAAATGGAAATATTTGTCTGACCTACCTCGAAACTACCTGGTTTGTTAGTTTTATACTTATAATGAACTTCTCTTTAAAAGACATTATATTATAGCATTACCAATTCCAGTGAATTTTGTGACGTCATCGCTGTACATTATTACTGATAATGTATTCCGTTATTGGGCATCGTGGCCCCGGAACGAGCATAACAATACAAGCTTATTTGTTCTGTTTCTTCATACGCCTAGGTATTTTTTCGAAATGCATGATGTTACTTATGATTGTCATTTCCACTGTTTAAAAATACAACGCATTCATGAAACAAATTTGTGTTCACAGCAGTTCATTGTAGTGTATGTGTGTGTGTACGTGTACGTACGTGTGTCGCTATGATTAGTATTCAGCTTCCGGGCCGAACATGGCAGACGATGTTCAGCGCTGTGTATATTATACGTTGTTTTGCGTTTCTCGGTCTACAAATTCACTGGAATTGGCAAAACTATAAAATAATAACAATAATGTACGTCCTGCCAGTCCATAATGGACTCAAGCAAACTTTGCACTCCATAATGGGCTCGGCTGTCGCCTCGCCCATTATGTCGTTCAAAGTTTGCTTTCGTCCATTATGGGCTGGGAGGGCGTACATTATTGTTTAAATAATCTGCTCACCCCAAGACAACAACACAAGAAATTCAACTAAATTGGCCATGTAATATTGGAGAAAAATATCTTAAATTATTTTTACCAAACAATTCTAATTTCCATACTAATGACCCAGTCAATTTATCTTGAATAGACTTATATCTGCATATCTCAAAAACCTATACAACTAGTTTCAACTCAATTGGTACTTTAGTTTTGGAGGAGATGGGCTTTCAAATATTTTTCCAACAATTCTATTTAGACTTCATTTGCATATTAATGACCAAGTCAAATTTTCTTTTTAACCAAACTTATATCTGCTCATCCCAACACACCTACACAACAAATGTCAACTCATTTGGCTCACTACTTTAGGAGATTAAGATGTTTGAAACTTTTTTACACATACTTCTATTTAGGTGTTTGAAGAAATGATAACAAACAGGTTGGATGGTTTGAGATCGTTACTTATTAATATGTATTCCAGAGCACGAATATAGAAATAATCGTACATCAATACGAATTATCTTTTAGTTAGAATTTGAGATTAGAATCCTAGTTTGATACTTGTAATACATAATATACTTTATTTCACCTTGTATTGACCCCGTCCAGGGACCAGTTTATTTTAGCATGCGTACTCTTAGTGTGTATCTCACACATCCAAACGAGCAAACTGTTGTTCTGAGACTAGCAGCTGTATACATGACAATGACGTCATCATCCAAACACAATTTTGCCAGTTCAGTTGGGCTGGACTAGTAAACAATCCAAATGTCATCTCGCAATATTTGCCCAACACTTTTTTTTTACATAGCCAGGGGAGTTTATTAGATGTAGGGTATTGCTTTGGCGGAAAGTTTGAAATAATCAATCTCATAGCATCATACGAGTCAGTTGAAGGCATCATTTTTAAATTGATAGCAATATTTTATTTCTAAAGTCATTGATGACTAAAGTGTATTGTACGTAAGGAAAGAAAATTGACACGTGTAGGAATTGAACCTACGTCCCCTAAACACTAGTCAGAGTGCTCAAAATAGCTGAGGAAACATGTCCAATGGTAGATATAGTGGATAGTAACTGATGAGTATTTTCAACCCGCAATGTGGTGGACGTGGTGAGAAGCCAACTCGTTTTTTATTTTGGAAAACTTTACCATTCAAACGTTCTATGATGACTATGCGTTTCGAGCACTACAACAACTATCCATCTCACCATACAGTGTCGTGTACTACAACAACCACCCCTCTCACCATACAGTGTCTTACAGTACAACAACCACCCCTCTCACCATACAGTATCTTGCACTACAACAACCACCCCTCTCACAATAAAGTGTCTTGCACTACAACAACCACCCATCTCACCATACAGTATCTTGCAGTACAACAACCACCCCTCTCACCATACAGTGTCTTGCAGTACAACAACCACCCCTCTCACCATACAGTGTCATACACTAAAACAACCACCCCTCTCACCATACAGTGTCATACACTAAAACAACCACCCCTCTCACCATACAGTGTCTTACAGTACAACAACCACCCCTCTCACCATACAGTATCTTGCACTACAACAACCACCCCTCTCACAATAAAGTGTCTTGCACTACAACAACCACCCATCTCACCATACAGTATCTTGCAGTACAACAACCACCCCTCTCACCATACAGTGTCTTGCAGTACAACAACCACCCCTCTCACCATACAGTGTCATACACTAAAACAACCACCCCTCTCACCACACAGTGTCATACACTAAAACAACCACCCCTCTCACCATACAGTGTCTTACAGTACAACAACCACCCCTCTCACCATACAGTGTCTTGCACTACAATAACCATCCCTCTCACCATACAGTGTCTAGCAGTACAACAACCACCCCTCTCACCATACAGTGTCTTGCACTAAAACAACCACCCCTCTCACCATACAGTGTCGTGCAGTACAACAACCACCCCTCTCACCATAAAGTGTCTTGTACTACAACAACCACCCCTCTCACCATACAGTGTCTTGCAGTACAACAACCTCCCCTCTCACCATACAGTGTCTTGCACTAAAACAACCACCCCTCTCACCATACAGTGTCATACACTAAAACAACCACCCCTCTCACCATACAGTGTCTTACAGTACAACAACCACCCCTCTCACCATACAGTGTCTTGCACTACAATAACCATCCCTCTCACCATACAGTGTCTAGCAGTACAACAACCACCCCTCTCACCATACAGTGTCTTGCACTAAAACAACCACCCCTCTCACCATACAGTGTCGTGCAGTACAACAACCACCCCTCTCACCATAAAGTGTCTTGTACTACAACAACCACCCCTCTCACCATACAGTGTCTTGCAGTACAACAACCACCCCTCTCACCATACAGTGTCTTGCACTACAACAATCGCCTCTCTCACCATGCAGTTTCGTGCACTTTATCAACGAACCTTCTCACCATACAGGCTCGTGCACTACAACAACAACCCTTCTAACCGCACTGTATCATGTACTACAACAACCACCACTCTCACCATACAGTGTTGTGCACTACAACAACCACTTCACACCATACATTGTCATACACTACAACAACCACCCCTCTAACCGCACAGTATCATGCACTACAACAACCACCCCTCTCACTGTACAGTGTCATGCACTACAACAACCACCCCTCTCATCATACAGTGTCTTGCACTACAACAACCACCCCTCTAACCGCACAGTATCATGCACTACAACAACCACCCCTCACACCATACAGTGTCTTGCACTACAACAACCACTCCTCTAACCGCACAGTATCATGCACTACAACAACCGCCCCTCTCACCATAAAGTGTCATGCACTAAAACAACCACCCCTCTCACCATACAGTGTCTTGTACTACAACAACCACCCCTCTCACCATACAGTGTCATGCACTACAACAACCACCCCTCTCACCATTCAGTGTCTTGCACTACAGCAACCACCCCTCTCAATGTGCAGTGTTGTGCAATACAACAACCATCCCTCTCACCATACAGTGCCGTGCACTACAACAACCACCCCTATCACCTTACAGTGTCGTGCACTACAACAACCACCCCTCTCACCATACAGTGTCATGCACTACAACAACCACCCCTCTCACCATACAGTGTCTTGCAGTACAACAACCACCCCTCTCACCATACAGTGTCATGCACTACGACAATATCCCCTCTCACTGTACAGTGTCATGCACTACAACAATAACCACTCTCACTGTACAGTGTCTTGCAATACAACAACCACCCCTCTCACCATACAGTGTCTTCCACTACAACAATTGCCTCTCTCACCTTAGTGTCGTGCACTTCATCAACGAACCTTCTCACCATACAGGGTCGTGCACTACAACAACAACCCCTCTAACCGAAATGTATCATGTACTACAACAACCACCACTCTCACCATACAGTGTTGTGCACTACAACAATCGCCTCTCTCACCATACGGTGTCATGCACTACAACAACCACCCCTCTCACTGTACAGTGTCGTACACTACAACAACCAGCCCTCTCAATGTACAGTGTTGTGCACTACAACAACAACCACTTCTCACCATACATTGTCATACACTACAACAACCACCCCTCTAACCGCACAGTATCATGCACTATAACAACCACCCCTCTCACTGTACAGAGTCATGCACTACAACAACCACCCCTCTCACCATACAGTGTCTTGCACTACAACAACAACCCCTCTCAATGTGCAGTGTTGTGCAATACAACAACCACCCCTCTCACCATACAGTGCCGTGCACTACAACAACCACCCCTCTAACCTTACAGTGTCGTGCACTACAACAACCACCCCTCTCACCATACAGTGTCGTGCACTACAACAACAACACCTCTCAATGTACAGTGTTGTGCAATACAACAACAACAACAACCACCTCTCTCACCATACAGTGTCATACACTACAAGAACCACCCCTCTCACTGTACAGTGTCATGCACTACAACAATAACCCCTCTCACTGTACAGTGTCATGCACTACAACAATAACCCCTCTCACTGTACAGTGTCATGCACTACAACAATAACCCCTCTCACTGTACAGTGTCATGCACTACAACAACCGCCCCTCTCACCATACAGTGTCGTGCACTACAACAATAACCCCTCTCACTGTGCAGTGTCATGCACTACAACAACCACCCCTCTCACCATACAGTGTCTTGTACTACAACAACCACCCCTCTCACCATACAGTGCCATGCACTACAAGAACCACCCCTCTCACCGTACAGTGTCGTGCACTACAACAACCACCCCTCTCACTATACAGTGTCGTGCACTACAAGAACCACCCCTCAATGTACAGTGTTGTGCACTACAACAACAACATCTTCTCACCATACATTGTCATACACTACAACAACCACCCCTCTAACCGCACAGTATCATGCACTAAAACAACCACCCCTCTCACTGTACAGAGTCATGCACTACAACAACCACACCTCTCACCATAGTGTCTTGCACTACAACAACCACCCCTCTCAATGTGCAGTGTTGTGCAATACAACAACCACCCCTCTCACCATACAGTGCCGTGCACTACAACAACCACCCCTCTAACCTTACAGTGTCTTGCACTACAACAACCACCCCTCTCACCATACAGTGTCGTGCACTACAACAACCACACGTCTCAATGTACAGTGTTGTGCAATACAACAACAACAACCACCTCTCTCACCATACAGTGTCATACACTACAAGAACCACCCCTCTCACTGTACAGTGTCATGCACTACAACAATAACCCCTCTCACCATACAGTGTCATGCACTACAACAATAACCCCTCTCACTGTACAGTGTCATGCACTACAACAACCACCCCTCTCACCATACAGTGTCGTGCACTACAACAATAACCCCTCTCACTGTACAGTGTCATGCACTACAACAACCACCCCTCTCACCATAAATTGTCTTGCACTACAACAACCAACCCTCTCAATTTGCTGTGTTGTGCAATACAACAACCACCCCTCTCACCATACAGTGCCATGCACTAAAACAACCACCCCTCTCACCGTACAGTGTCATGCACTACAACAACCACCCCTCTCACCGTACTGTGTCATGCACTACAACAACCACCCTTCTCACCATACAGTGTCGTGCACTACAGCAACCACCCCTCAATGTACAGTGTTGTGCAATACAACAACAACAGCCACCTCTCTCTCACCATACAGTGTCATATACTACAAGAACTACCCCTCTCACCATAAAGTGTTGTGCACTACAACAACCATCCCTCTCACCATATAGTGTCTTGCAGTACAACAACCACCCCTGTCCCTACACAGTGTCTTGCACTACAACGATTGCCTCTCTCACCATACAGTGTCGTGCACTTTATCAACGAACCTTCTCACCATACAGGGTCGTGCACCACAACAACAACCCCTCTAACCGCACTGTATCATGTACTACAACAACCACCACTCTCACCATACAGTGTTGTGCACTACAACAATCGCCTCTATCACCATACAGTGTCATGCACTACAACAACCACCCCTCTCACTGTACAGTGTCGTGCACTACAACAACCACCCCTCTCACCATACAGTGTCATACACTACAACAACCACCCCTCTCAATGTAGAGTGTTGTGCACTACAACAACCACTTCTCACCATACAGTGTCTTGCACTACAAGAACCACCCCTCTAACCGCTTAGTATCATGCACTACAACAACCACCCCTCTCACTGCACAGTGTCATGCACTACAACAACCACCCCTCACACCATACAGTGTCTTGCACTACAACAACCACCCCTCTAACCGCACAGTATCATGCACTACAACAACCACCCCTCTCACCATACAGTGTCATGCACTACAACAACCACCCCTCTAACCGCACAGTATCATGCACTACAACAACCACCCCTCTCACCATACAGTGTCTTGCACTATAACAATCACCCCTCTAACCGCACAGTATCATGCACTACAACAACCACCCCTCTCACTGCACAGTATCATGCACTACAACAACCACCCCTCTCACCATACAGTGTCATGCACTACAACAACCACCCCTCTCACCATACAGTGTCATGCACTACAACAACCACCCCTCACACCATACAGTGTCTTGCACTACAAAAACCACCCCTCTAACCGCACAGTATCATGCACTACAACAACCACCCCTCCCACCATACAGTGTCTTCCACTACAACAACCACCCCTCTCACCATACAGTGTGATGCACTACAACAATAAACCCTCCCACTGTACAGTGTCATGCACTACAACAATAACCCCTCTCACTGTACAGTGTTGTGCACTACAACAATAACCCCTCTCACTGTACAGTGTCTTGCACTACAACAACCACCCCTCTCAATGTGCAGTGTTGTGCAATACAACAACCACCCCTCTCACCATACTGTGCTGTGCACTACAACAACGACCCCTCTTTCCGTAGTGTCGTGCACTACAACAACCACCCCTCTCACCATACAGTGTCGTGCAACTACAACAACCACCCCTCTCAATGTACAGTGTTGTGCAATACAACAACAACAGCCACCTCTCTCACCATACAGTGTCATACACTACAAAACAACCCTTCTCACCATAAAGTGTTGTGCACTACAGCAAACACCCCTCTCACCATACAGTGTCTTGCAGTACAACAACCACCCCTCTCACCATACAGTGTCTTGCATTACAACAACCAACCCTCTCACCATACAGTGTCGTGCACTTCATCAACCAACCTTCTCACCATACAGGGTCGTGCACTTCAATAAAAAAAACTCCAAACGCTCAGTATTATGCACTACAACTTCCACCCCTCTCACCGTACAGTGTCGTGCACTACAACAACCACCCCTTTCAATGTACAGCGTTGTGCAATACAACAACAACAACAACCACCTCTCTCACCATACAGTGTCGTGCACTACAACAATTGCCCCTCTCCCCATAAAGTGTCATGCATTACAACCTCTGTCCCTCTCATCATACACTGCCTTGCACTACAACAACTGTCCCCTCACCATACAGTGTCATGCACTGCAACAACCACCCATCTAACCGCACAGTATCATGCACTACAACAACCACCCCTCTCACCATACAGTGTCATGCACTACAACAACCACCCCTCTAACCGCACAGTATCATGCACTACAACAACCACCCCTCTCACCATACAGTGTCTTGCACTATAACAATCACCCCTCTAACCGCACAGTATCATGCACTACAACAACCACCCCTCTCACTGCACAGTATCATGCACTACAACAACCACCCCTCTCACCATACAGTGTCATGCACTACAACAACCACCCCTCTCACCATACAGTGTCATGCACTACAACAACCACCCCTCACACCATACAGTGTCTTGCACTACAAAAACCACCCCTCTAACCGCACAGTATCATGCACTACAACAACCACCCCTCCCACCATACAGTGTCTTCCACTACAACAACCACCCCTCTCACCATACAGTGTGATGCACTACAACAATAAACCCTCCCACTGTACAGTGTCATGCACTACAACAATAACCCCTCTCACTGTACAGTGTTGTGCACTACAACAATAACCCCTCTCACTGTACTGTGTCATGCACTACAACAACCACCCCTCTCACCATACAGTGTCTTGCACTACAACAACCACCCCTCTCAATGTGCAGTGTTGTGCAATACAACAACCACCCCTCTCACCATACTGTGCTGTGCACTACAACAACGACCCCTCTTTCCGTAGTGTCGTGCACTACAACAACCACCCCTCTCACCATACAGTGTCGTGCAACTACAACAACCACCCCTCTCAATGTACAGTGTTGTGCAATACAACAACAACAGCCACCTCTCTCACCATACAGTGTCATACACTACAAAACAACCCTTCTCACCATAAAGTGTTGTGCACTACAGCAAACACCCCTCTCACCATACAGTGTCTTGCAGTACAACAACCACCCCTCTCACCATACAGTGTCTTGCATTACAACAACCAACCCTCTCACCATACAGTGTCGTGCACTTCATCAACCAACCTTCTCACCATACAGGGTCGTGCACTTCAATAAAAAAAACTCCAAACGCTCAGTATTATGCACTACAACTTCCACCCCTCTCACCGTACAGTGTCGTGCACTACAACAACCACCCCTTTCAATGTACAGCGTTGTGCAATACAACAACAACAACAACCACCTCTCTCACCATACAGTGTCGTGCACTACAACAATTGCCCCTCTCCCCATAAAGTGTCATGCATTACAACCTCTGTCCCTCTCATCATACACTGCCTTGCACTACAACAACTGTCCCCTCACCATACAGTGTCATGCACTGCAACAACCACCCATCTCACCATACAGTGTCGTGCACTACCACAACTGCTCCTCTCACCATACAGTGTAGTGCACTACAACAACTGCCTCTCTCACTATACAGCGTCATCCACTACAACAGCCGCCCATCTCACCGTACAGTGTCATGCACCACAACCTCTTTCCCTCTCATCATACACTGTATCATGTACTACAAAAACCACCACTCTCACCATACAGTGTCATGCACTACATCAACCGCCCCTCTCAGCAGTGTTGTGCACTTCAACAACTGCCACACTTACTATAGTGTCGTGTACAAAAACAACCACCCCTCTCACCATAATGTCCTGCACTACTACAACCGTCCCTCTCGCCATAGTGTCTTGCACTACATTAACCGCCCCTCTCACCATACAGTGTCGTACACTACAACAACCACCCCTCTCACCATACAGTGACATGCACTATAACAACCGCCCCTCTTACCATATAGTTTCGTGTACTAAAACAACCACACTTCTCACCAGTGTCCTGCATTACTACAATCTCCCCTCTTATCGTACAGTGTAGTGCACTCCTACAACTGCTCCCTCTCACCATAAAGTGTTATTCACTTCATCAGTTTGCCCCTCCCACCGTGCAGTGTCGTGCACTACAACAACTGCCCCCCCCCCACCGAACAGTGTTGCCCACTACAACTACCATCCCTCTCACTATACAGTGTCCTGTATATCGATCGATTGATTGTAACAGGAGCTAAAACTAACAACATACATTTAACATGGTGTCAGTGTGTCCTGCCCAATACATAGCTTAGTTGACACCAAAAACAAACTATATGTTTACTTGAAGCACAAAGGGATAAACTGAAGCTTAGAAAATTACACTATCTGAACCAAATTCAATATCAGCCAGAAATGAAAATCGTATAAGGCTTTTTTCAGGCTTGAACTGAATTTCAATAAATTTTACAGAAATGTAAAATCAAGGAGATAAAGTTGGCAAACAATACTGGTTTAGTCTAACACCATGAATAATTTGTTTTTGGTTGTCTCGTACCAACATGGTAGCACTTTGTTTTGTAATATTACGGTTCCTGGTACATTTAACGGACACTGTTGGAGTAAATGTGAAGGTGTGAGTTTGTACTATTAATGTTGATATATTCGTTGAAATCGTTTAATACGATGTGATTTGAGTAATTATCATTAGTTTACACTAATTATAAATCAAAACACACTATACCAGCATTTATTGTATTATGTGTAGACATTGTTAGCACGTATTGATAAAATATTGACTTTTATCTATATCTGAAGACATTAAGGCCAATATATGAATAAATAATACCGTGGTGAACATCTTTTTGAGAGAAACCATTCAATATCCAAGTACTTTGATTTATCTGTATATACGTTACAAGTACATGAAATCGTATAACACCACCTACAAATAAAACGCTACCAAAGCATTTTGAAGGTTACGTCTGGAGTTAAATTCCAGACTAGTTAAGGAAGTGTTGTGCATACACGGAAGGTGGGACATCCACTACATCAAACATTATCATTAAAGTCTTCGTTAAGTGTGAATTAATACACTTTAACTAGACATGGGTTGTTTGACCTTCTGACATTACGTACCGTTTTGCGTTTTAATGTGTCCGGTAATGAGATGTAGTTTTATCTATCGTCGAGTTGCGTCCCATCTCTGTTTAAATAATGCATTGATTAATTAGTTTTGCACCAGGTGTTTATAGCTAATGGGGTATCAACACAGCGATGCTTAATTTCTCAAGGCTACGCGTTTTACATCCGACTGAGACCACATAAAGCTAAAAAAAATGACACTCTGTAAACTGATCGCTGGGCATGTATTATGGAATATTGTAACTGGAGTTTTTAACCGATAAAATATCTCGCCTCGCGAATATATTTCTTTGGTCGATTACGTCATTTTCAATTAAAAAACAAACCTTAAATGTTTAGTCCGAGCATGAAAGCAGATTTGGAAATTAAATACAAAACCTTTCCTTAACACTGTAAAAGTTTTCAGAAAAGAGTTAAAGAAGAAACAGTTTCACTTTGTACACTCAGGTCAAACGACTTCAACACAGTTCCCAAACATATTACTCGGCTGCTTTCAATTGTAAAATTTTAATAGGTGAAGGGTGGGATGGGGCTGGAGTTCAGTTTGAGATTTGACTAGGACGCATGCGTGGATGTAGCTGTCCTCTTACCTAGGAATAGTATTGCTACACGTATGCCCAGTTTGGAAATTATTTCTTTAAGGGATTATTCCGAGGATGTCCTTTTGCTTTTTGCAGTTCATTTTTAGAAAAAGTAAAAAATCCACGCCAACAAGTCAATAGGTCCAAACATATCTTTACACATTTAGATGCGAGGAGTTTATAAACGTGTACAATTAAAGTAACGACATTAGATGATAAACAAATAATTGTACTTATACGCCAACACATTCAAAATACATTTGAATTCATTTTATTTAGTTATTTTCATAACATTATTAACACTATCATAGGCCAGTTCCTTAAAGTTCTAACTTGGTACTACGATAACTATATCGTTATATATATATTATCAATTATCACTATGCCAGGTAAACAATTTGTGGTAGATACCATAATGTGTCGCCAACCCTCATTAAATTATCAGCTGTGAAGAAGTTTACTTAAACAATATAATTTGTGTGATTTGACATTTTGTATGTGGCTATACTGTAAGTCTGATTTATCAAAGGAATGCTGTGATTGGTCACGAAATAATGACGTATACATCAACATGATCCATGTCTGGGTAACTAGTGCACGGGTTAATTCGTTTTACGACGCATGCGTGTGTGTTAGCTAGCTCTCTTCTGTCGTCTACGATCCTGTCAAATGACTGTTTACGCATGCGTATATGGAAATATTTGTCTGACCTACCTGGAAACAACCTGGTTTATTAGTTTTATACTTGACAAGCAATCTCCCACTCGTTGACTTTGTAAACCTTGAAACTCGGATCCCAACATAAGTCGATTGACATACGGTAGCTCAAATTTTAACGTTAGCACAGTATTTGAGTGTAAGTTTACGCATACGTGTATCTCTGGCAATTACAAACTGAAATTTAAACTTTACAAAATATGCATGAATCAGTTTAAATTAAAGTTTAAAATTCAAATTGACTTGCATGCGTTTGAGTTAGCTCTCTTCTGTCGTCTATGAACCTGTCAAATTTATTTTTACCCCATATTTGCAGAATAATAACCTAATGAACTTCTCTTTAAAACAAAATAATCTGCTAATTCCAAAACAGCTACACAAAGAATTGAACTAAATTTGCTCTGTATTAGTGGATAAAATATCTTAAATTATTTTTTACCAAACAATTCTAATTTTTATACTAATGACCCAGTCAAATAATCTCAAATAGACTTATATCTACATATCACATGTCACCTATACAACTAATTTCAACTCAATTGGTACAGTAGTTTTTGAAGAGAGAATTTTTGAAACAATTTTACCAACAATTACATTTTTAGACTTCGTTTGCATATTAATGACCAAGTCAAATTTTCTTTAACCAAACTTATATCTGCTCATCCCATCACACCTATACAACAAATGTCAGCTCAAATATCCACTAGTTTAGGAGATTAAGATGTTTCAAATATTTTTTTGTATAAAATTCTATTTTTACACCTTACTTGCAAGAGGTGTGTGAAGAAATGATAAAAAAAACCAGATTGCATGGTTTGAGATCGTTACTTATTAATATGTATTCCAGAGCACGAATATAGAAATAATTGTACATCAATACGAATTATCTTTTAGTTAGAATTTGAGATTAGAATCCTAATTTGATACTTGTAATACATAATATATTTTATTTCACCTTGTATCGACCCCGGACCAGTTTATTTACGCATGCGCACTCTTAATGTGTATCTCACATATACAAACGAGCAAACTGTTGTTCTGAGACTAGCAGCTGTATACATGACAGTGACGTCATCATTCAAACACAATTTTGCCAGCTCGGTTGGACTGGAATAGTAAACAATCCAACCGACATCTCACAATATTTGCCCACATCTTTTTTCTACATAACCAGCGGAGTTTATTAGATCTAGGGGATTGCTTCGACAAACAGTTTGAAATAATCAATCTCATAGCCTCATTGTATCATATGAGCCAGTCGAAGGCAGCATTTTTAAATTGATAGCAATATTTTATTTATAAAGTCATTGATAACTAAAATGTATTGTACGTCAGAAAAGAAAATTGACACGTGTAGGAATTTAACCCACGTCCCCTAAACAATAGTCAGAGTGCTCTGACCAGCTGAGAAAACGTGTCCACTGGTAGATACAGTGGATAGTAACGGATTTTCTATGGTGAGAAGCCAACTCGTTTTTTTAAACTTTACCATTCAAACCTTCTACGATGACTATGCGTTTCGAGCACTACAACAACTGCCCCTCTAACCGTACAGTGTCGTGCACTACAGCAACCACCCCTCTCATCATTCAGTGTCGTGCACTACAACAACCACCCCTCTCACCGTACAGTGTCGAGCACTATAAAAACCACCCTCTCACCATACAATGTTGTGCATTACAACAACCACCCCTCTCACCATACAATGCTGTGCACTACAACAATCACCCCTCTCACCATACAATGCTGTGCACTACACCAACCACCCCTCTCACCATACAGTGTTGTGCATTACAACACCCACCCCTCTCACATTACAGCGTCGTGCACTACAACAGTCACTACTCTCACCGTACAGTGTTATACACTACAACAACCACCCCTCTCACCATACAGTGACGTGCACTACAATAACAATCCCTTTCACTGTACAAGTTCGTGCACTACAACAACCACACCTCTCACCATACAGTGCCGTGCACTACATCAACCAACCCTCTCATGGCACAGTGTCTTGCACTACAATAACCACCCCTTTCACTGTACAGTGGCGTGCACTACAACATCCACAACTCCCACCATACAGTGCTGTGCACCACAACAACCAACCCTCTCAGCATACTGTCGTGCATTACTGTAACCACCCCTTTAACTATATAGTGCCGTGCACTACATCAACCAACCCTCTCACCATACAGGGTCGTGCACTACAACAACCACCCCTCTCACCATACAATACTGTGCACTACAACAAATATCCTCTCATCGTACAGTGTCGTGCATTGCAACAACCACCCCTCTCACCATACTGTTGTGCACTACATCAACTGCCCCTCTCACTGTACAGTGATGTTCATTAGAACAACCACCCCTCTCACCATACAATGCCGTACACTACAACAACCACCCCTCTCACCATTATGTTTTGCACTAAAACAACCACCCAAATGCTTGATTTTTGTTGAACTGCACTACAACAACTGTCACTCTCGCTGTAGTGCCGTGCACTATAACAACAACCCCTCTCACTGTACAGTGTTGTGCACTACATCAACCAACCCTCGCACATTACAGGGTCGTGCATTACAATAACCACCCCTCTCACCATTTAGTGTTGTGCACTACAACAACCACCCCTCTCACCATACAGTGTCATACACTACAACAACTACCCCTCTCACTGTACAGTGTCATGCACTACAACAACCACCCCTCTCACCGTACAGTGTCGTGGACTACAACAACCACCCCCTAATAGTACAGTGTCGTGCATTACAACAAACGCCCCTCTCTTCGTACATTGTCCTGAATATTGATTGTTTGTAATAGGAGCTACAACTTACAACAAACATTTAACACAGTGTCACTGTGTATTTCTTCCCAATACATATTAAAGTTAACACCAATGCTTTTACTCTGTAAGTTCAACTAGATCAGCTGAAGCTTAGAAAATGACAATATTTGAATCAAATTTGAACTCCACCGCAAAATGCTTGGTTTGTTTGAACTGACTTTCATTAAATTCTGCAGCCATGTGAAGTCAAAAAAATAAAGTTGGCAAACAATACTGGTTTAGTCTAACACCTTTGCATTCTAAATATATTTTTTCGGTTGCCTTATATAATGGACATTTTTGTTCAATATTACGGTTTCCGAACCAGTTTAATTATATTGACATGACACGTTGGGGGTATATGTCTTAATTCGTCAGAGCAAGTGTACTACTAATAAAGAAATAAGGACACACTGGACCTAGCAATGGTTTACCTATTTTTCCTTGACCCCTAATTACAAATAGAAGTTCATATGCACAAGATGTAATTTGATTTAAAAATAAAAAATAAAACCAGATTTTATTGATATGTTTTTAGGAATGGGACCTAGGTGTAAACATTTGAGTTGGCAATAAAATATATATTTAAAGCGTTAGCATGCGCATTTATATTTTTGTTGTATATTAATCACATCGTTGTGTTGATGATTTCACCATTTGGGTTAGATTTAACGTTTCAGAAATTTGTATCAATTAAGTTGACGACAGTAGTGCAACACCTGTATTTGAATCCTCAAAACAGATGATTAATTAGTTTGTAACTTTAAAACATGACCGCTTGCAACATAGTTGTCCATAATTAATAAAAATAAAGTTCATCAAACAATTATTTTTCAGCCACGAGACACGACGGTTCCCTGTCACCCCTCCACCCGCCTGCTAGACACATGTTTTATGCTAGCTGACAAAGAGAACGACTTACCTGGGGATTTCCCCTACATCGTCCATGGCACTGGCGGCCTTGTAACTATCGACACCCGTATATGATGCACACGTTTATGACATTGAAACTTAGATCCATTGGAACGAGTCGAGAAGGTGAGGTTTTGGTGATAATCCATACACGGATATATGTACGATTTGATGTTCAATTTCATAGATCACGCTTAAATACAAATGAAACCTTTGGGAATTGCAACTTTGGTTGGTGGGAAAAGGTGAATCGTAGGAGTCATCAAATAGGCAATACTGCGTTTACACCATTAGAACATACCCGGGTACGATGTAGCGATCCAATCTCAGAACTCGAACAGTACCAGTCTCGAGCAACGAGGCGATTGCAATAAATTTCCACAAAACTGAATTTGTCTGCATTCTGTCCGGGGGACTTTACTTATCTTGTCTGTTTACTGATTTGTTCTATTAAGTATTTTCCCGCCACAGTAAAATATCAACCAATGCAAGAAGGCAGCAAAAAACGTAAGCAATAACGATTGGTTGTCACGATAATTACCTCCACCCCCAGCAGAGAGTCTGGGGCGCTACAACTTCAGTGACTGGTACAAAATAACTGCGCTGATTGGCTGATCAGCAATATGACCTTTGTAGTATAATCACATGATGGCACCTCTAGCTTAGAGTATTTTGGTTAATCTCCTTAACATATGGCTTGAAAACCGTTTACAACATAATTCATGTTAAGTATACACAAATTTGATGAAAATGAAAATTCAGAGTAACTTTAATCCAATCAGTGGCTGTCATTAGCACTGATGTCGACAGCGGCCATGTTCCTCTTTATACCAATGACCTATGCAATGCCCCATATTATAGACTCTCGCTCGGCTATGAAGAGAGCCATCAGCGGTGAAGCTCGGTAACCAAAACTTTCAAAAAATAATTGCCCATACTAGAGTTGATATAAAGAGCGCCATCACTAGTTTGAAAACTACAGGTGTTTTCTGTAAACAAGGAAATTCAGAAGTGACTGTTGGATACTAACCTTCGATAGTTTGACTTGTATAAATCAATTCAATTAATTCTTGTTAACATTAAACGGCCAAATTTAAAAGTTATTAACAAATTACACCCGGAGTAACATTGAAACAAATGTTTCAATTGCCTTCAGTCGCCCCATTCCTTACGGGCATTTCACTTCAGTGGTGCTGTTCTGTGGTAAAGTCTACCTCTATCCATAAGATCAGCCTCGAACCCATCAATCTTTAAAAGATATGTTAAGAATGTAGTCTGGTAATGTAATTGGATATCTTTTAAAGTACTCTGTGTCTCTGTAACGTTTTGTCCTAGTTTGTCTTTTTTTTTCTCTGTACGTAATCTTGCAACATGTTTTATTGGGAGAACAATGCTTTAAAGCACTGAAATGGTGTCTGTATATGAAAGATTAATAAATGAAATAAAAACATTCTACATACTGAAGCAAATATATCTATCGCTTGCAATGACTCATTTCGTCAGAAACATAAGCGTAAGCTAATTGAGCGGTGTTTCGTTTTGGTAGTTTCAGGAAAAATGGAAAAAAATAATACAGATCGTGTTTGGAACGGAAAGTTATGTGTTTGGCCATCTAGACACGATTTAACGCATGCGTGCACATTCCACTGTCTTTTATGTTTGTGTTCTGAACGCATCACTAAACATAACTTTGTATGCGTAATTTATACGTGTATGCCTGTACGATATATGCTCCCGTAAGCGTACCCGTTCTAACGTGTACCTAAACCTCTCTATAAGCAATAGAGGGGTGAAAGTCAAAGTTGTATTTTTGGACGACAGAGGACGCTAGTTAAAAACGGCTCTTCTGTGATCAGTGACAGCGGACTTGGGTACACATTCGATTTTTGGAACACTTCGCTCTGATATAGCTCTCTTTCGTGTACGGCACTGTACTTAGCTCTTCAAAAGAATAATTCAATGTAGATACACTAATGCGATGACCTGATTCTGAAACACAGTCCTTTATTTATATCACACACATGCCATGTTGAATGTGTTTGTATACAAATGTAAATTAGTCTGTTGAATAACAAAATAAAGTCCACTACACATTTCTACTATTGATATGTTAGCTATACTATATGCTTAGACTGTAGTGACATCATCGACAGATCTGTCAGTCTACTACACGGTACAAACGTGTTTTAAATTGACACCGTGTCTGTGACATGAAGTGTTAAAGTTTAACTAAAGAATAGAGGATGACGTACATGGGGATTTCCCCTTCAGACGACGTGTGATGATGTCATAGATCGACAGGAGTGCTGACATCCCTACTACTGGTACACGTTACGTGTGATGATAGCAAAGATCGACATGACTGCTGACATCTCTACAACTGGTACACGTTACGTGTGATGATAGCATAGATCGACAGGAGTGCTGACATCCCTACTTCTGGTACACGTTACGTGTGATGATAGCATAGATCGACAGGAGTGCTGACATCTCTACAACTGGTACACGTTACGTGTGATGATATCGTAGATCGACATGACTGCTGACATCTCTACTACTGGTACACGTTTCATGCGGTCACACTGTCAACACTTGAAACCATGTAAATAATTAAGTCAAAATTCTTGTTTGTTCTTCATAGGTGGTTGAACACTGATAAATCCAATCTCCGACTAAGGGTTTCCGTCCCTTGCTGCCCTCAACCCTCACCTCCAATTTCACAGATCATGCTGGATCACACGTCTCTACAAATTAGGGGCTTATCGGCTATCAGTGAACATGACTTCAATGAACAATTCAAAACATAATACCCCAAACAATTGAAAGCAATACGTTGAGACTTTATCAGAAATCTGTCGATGTGACCGTTTATATTCTGATTTGCTAAAATCATTAAATCAGTTACAGTTGTAACCTAGGAAACACTATATCTGTTAATTAGTGGTCAATATTATATGTATGTAATTTAATGACATTCAAATTTGAGCGAAAGCTCGGTTTAAAATATCACAATGTTAAAACTGTACTTGTAATAGTTGTAACTGGATTATCATTTTCAGTTCAAACAATCAATATATTCAATGGAAGCTATTCATACACCAATAATTAGACATTGTAATGTTAATCAGTGGTCGATTTTGTCCATATGTAATACAGAAACAGGCTTAATCGTGATCGTCGTTGAGGGCGCTGATTTTGGGTGCAGACCCCAAAATTTATTTTATTTTATTTATCGTCTATATAGCTACAACAATGCCATGTTATCCACATGTGATGCAATACTGTGCATGGTGTACAATATTACGAGTAAGTTATTGTTCCAAACCATATTTTCGAAAAAATAATTTCCAGTTGCAGCTAGAGCGGCTTTAAGTGAAAGAATATCATTTGCGTTGAATAATGAGAGAAAATACATATGGACAATAAATTTTTTGCAACTAACGTTAATAACAAATAAGTGACTTATAATGTGAAAGACTGGCTTTCCACACTGATTATCTAAGAAGTAAAAGTATGTATAAATGTGTATACCTTCGAACAGAAAATATCGAATGTATACCTTTATTATATTATTAACATTTATGTCTATCACATAATTGTGGCTATCTTGGTCCTTGAAATATGTTTGAGTTGAATGGCAGAGATAATAAAAAAGGATTTTGGCTTAGAGGGCGTTAGACAATGTAGGCTACATAAATAGATTTGATGTGTACATACATACATACATACACATACATACATACATACATACATACATACATACATACATACATACATACATACATACATACATACATACATACATACACACATACACACATGCATACATACATACATACATACATACATACATACATACATACATACATACATACATACATACATACATACACCCACATACATACATACATACATACATACATACATACATACATACATACATACCTACCTACCTACCTACCTACCTACCTACCTACCTACATACATACATACATACATTCATACATACATACATACATACATACATACATACATACATACATACATACATACAGCTGTATAATTTGTATCTTGTCGGATAGAGGCTGTAATGTGAAGGGGGGGGGGCGTGCCGATCCGGTTTACTCACCTGATAAGTGATACGCTTTAGAATTGGGCTATAAACTTGTGCAAAATGAATAAAATAAATCAACTTTTAAAACAATCTTGAAAAAAAAAATCTAAACGTTAATTTCACTGTAAAAACACTCGTATCCCTGACAACATTCGAACGGCAATTGTACACGCTTAACCGAATACAAGCCAAGGTGACCTCAAATGACCTTTCATATCACAACTAACCGCCGCCGTCATTGCGTCACGTAGTAGCCCTGAAAGAGATACAAGTGTTTTCATTGAGACAAACAAAGGTAATATGTGACGCAATGTCAGAGGTTAAATATTATATTGATAGGAACGAAGCGTGCCGAGTTGTAAGCGTGCCAAGTTGTCTGTACTGTAAATCCTTCGGCAATGTGAATAAGCAGAATGTCCATATATGCTTTCATTGACCTTATGAC
>NC_135567.1:11716983-11776983 GCF_964340395.1 Glandiceps talaboti | reverse complement strand
GCAGCGGATTTCTTGGTGAGAATTTCATCATCGGATAGATAGAGATTGATGGCAGTGACCTGTACTGTATTTGCGTTGTCGTTTGCTAGTCCGATTGAGAAGGTGAAGTCAACTGCAGTAACCGTGTCGATAGTGTAAGTGTCCGGAGCAGTGATTTCAAACGTGTCGGTCGCTATAGTTATGTCTGCAGAAGAAATAGACTTTAATCAGGAGTGAATTATCTGTGAGTCAAAATTGCAGTAAGAGCAGTTATACATTCTTATAAGAAATAGGAGCATATTTTGTATACCCACAAGCCTCCCAGATAACTTGAAGAATGATAAACTAATTTCACCAATGTCGTCAAAATACATTTGCATGGCTGTTTCGTTGTTTTAAGGGCTGTGTTTTTAGATGTAGCCATCATTACTCAATAAGAAATTGTCTTTATATAAATGTATTAACCCTGGATAATGTCACCATATCCAGTATGAGGTATAATGCAGCTAAGTATGTTTCAAATTTTAAATAAGAAAGCGACATTTTTTTCTTCAAAATTTCTCAGAGGTTGAGAAATATAAATAAAGTTAACAGACCTTCACAATCCATTAAAGCACTGACGTCAGTACAGTCTATATCGTCATCAGGGGTAACTTGTGCACACAGGTATTTATATAATTCACATTGTGCTGCATCAGCTATAACACTTGCTGTTAAACCTTCGGTAAGATCACTACCATCAGCATTACCATCCACCGTTATTGGGAATGTACCGACAGCAGGAAAAGCATTGGATTTTGTGGTCAGAATTTCATCATCAGAGAGATACAGGTTGATAGCTGAAATCTCTATATCACTAGCGTAACTATTCACCAATCCAATTGAAAACGTAAATTCAACTTCTGTAATTCTGTCAATGGTGTAGGTTGTTGGATCAGTAATATCGAAACTACCATCGGCTATTGATATCGCTGGGAAAGAAGATATATATTATACATACTATACTACAAACACGAACAAAGAATACTACAATGGAGAAGAATTATATTTGTAAGTGTCAGGAGTTCAATAAGTGGGAAACAAGATTGAGTGGTAAGATAAAAAAAGAACCTGATACTAGTTCTAAAAGGCAAACTTTGGAGGATTAAATGAAACGATCAATTTTACAACATGATAAGTTTCACGTTTTGGAATAAAGCAACTTTTCCCCGGAAATGATGTGAAAATCGTTACGATTGGGAAGGTTGGTTTCATTTGTAATTCTACCAATGGTGTAACCTGGATGGTCGATGATCTCAGAGCTGTTGCAGGTCGCATCATATACTTTTCGCGCTTTGGAATAAAGCAACCTTTTCCTGGAAATAATTATGTTACTGTATAAAACAATTGAAGTGACTGATTCATTTTCCATACAATCGGGGAATGATTTTGTTCTCTCGGTAAATGTAATAATTGGTCTTAGTTTGTGTTCATTTAATATACATAAAAAAGCTAAAAACAACTTAGAATTAATTTTAAACAGACCTGCACTGCATTCTATAGAGCTGGTGATGTCAATACAGTCTATATCGCTATCAGGTGTAACTTGTGCACATAGGTAATTATAGTCACCACACTGCGCTGTGTCTGCTATAACACTTGCCGTCAAATCAGTAGTAAGTGCACTACCATCATCGTCAGCATCCACCGTTATTGGGAAAGGACCAGCGGCAGAGAAAGCAGTAGATTTTTTGGTCAGACTTTCATCATCCGAGAGATAAAGGTCGATAGCAGTGACTTCTATGCTATTGGTGTCATCACTGTTCGCTAATCCGATGGAAAACGTGAAATCAACCGGTGTATATCTGTCAATGGTGTAGGTTACTGGAGCAGTAATTGCAAAGCTACTATCGGCTATTGATATCGCTGGAAAAGAAACATAGAGACAGTTTGTTCAAAATGTATTTATAAGTACTTAGTCTAATAATATTCATCGAATGCAAAGTTAAACAGTATCGAGAAGTATTATTAAATCTCTCTTATATTTTGGAAATCCGTATTGCATGTGCATATTACACATATATAGTATGGTGAATTACTGGGAGAAATGAGGGTATCTAGACAATGTTGAATGGAAAGTGTGGGGGTTGCAATATATACTATTAAGTGAACATCGTGTATATCTCCGGAATGAAAAGGAGAAATGGGTTACCGTATAGTCCAATTGCACATATAGAAATCTCAGTAAATCATTGGGATTGGGATTGGGATTGGGAAGGGATTACGAACATTTTTGGGGGTTAATTGTTTTGTTCATCAGCGGAATGTGAACACTTTAAGTAATCACGTAAAACAACTTCTTTGTTACCCACACTCATCTGACTTCTGCTGTCGCTTGTGGCGATGGTAGTCCGAAGAGTCTGGGTAACACACACTTCAACAAATGATGACTGATGATAACATATGCACGTGTCAAATTTATTTCACACAACACACAATCATCTTGTTGCCAGATGACAAGCTTGTCTTCAGTTACCTTTATGGAGCCTTCAGTAATTATAATGGGCGAGGGCTGGGGGAAATCAAGCCCGGTCTGTCATATAACCTAGTTCATTTTGCTGTATAGTGACCCTCAATCACTTTCTCTTTTCTAAATTAATATGACCCTCTCCTATTCAATGTAAACGTCACCCTGTGGCGTGGTCATAAGTTCAAAAATAGAAGTCCTGAGTTCAAATCACACGAGAGAGGGAATTTTTCTGTATTGAGATCTCACACAATTATATAGTTTTTAAATAAATTATTTATTGTTTCCCACTTTTTCCCAAATTATAGTTTGTGTTTGTGTTAAATTAATGCCTGTGTTTCAATCTAATTGGCTGAGCTGAAGACCAGAAATCCCAAAGGCTAGATGAGCGTACAACTGGCAATCCCAGGATCGATGTTAACATCGCCACTCCGTCACATTATCCCCAATACTTCTGACACCAGTAACAAAAGCTATAGAAATCAATTCTCGGAGAACTAAAGCTGATCACTGTTTGTGAACTTTTTATATGTGATCTTAAAACACATCTGTTTAAACAGTATTATAAGCTGTATTAATTTTTACCATGTGTCTTTTACTAGTTGTAATTTTAGTCTTTTTTTTATAATTATTGTAACCAGTTTGTTGTTTTAGATCTATTTGTTTGATTGTTTTACCATGCTTTAAAATCTATTGTATGTACATCGCTTTTGAATATTAATGAATAGAAAAGGCGCTTTTGAAAATAAATACATTTAATTTAAATGTAATACCGTGCTCTGTTTAATACACTGTTATGTTACTATATTACTTTACAATGGTGGCAGTGGTGGGATGTGATGATAGCAGTAGGATTTGGACTGGTAACAGCAGTGGCATCATGCCAAATCACAAAAACAAAGTTAGATAAAAAGAAAAAAGTCAAAGCAAAATGGGATCATCCCTAAATACCTCCCCCACCCCCTTGTAATTATTGAAGGATCCCTTATGTTAGAAAAACGTCAACAACAAAGTTGAGAGAACAGTGTTCGAAACCTACCGGGGATGTCATGTTTACCATTGCAATGTATGATCTCGAGAGAGTTTATAATATCAAGGACCATGGCATTTTACTTACTTACAATTTAAGCAATAAGGAACATATATTATTGTCAACAAAGCTTTTAGAATGCTTGTTTTTATAAAAAGATGTTGAGGGGCATACATTCTCTTAAAATACACTATGTTACTGGTGTCAGAAGTATTTAAGAGTAAGAATCGAACGTTTTGACCCTTGGCAAAAAAAACAAAAAAAACCAGGCCAGCTGAAGGGTTCAGGAAAAATTCATCAAATTACAAAAGCGGGATCATTTTTAAACGTCATAACTGAGAGATTGACTATAATTATTATGCCTCATAGTATGTTTATGTAAATTCTGCTAGTTTTATGTGTATGACATGGTTGTATTTTGCGTATTTCTTCTCTTTATTGTGGAGATTTTATTTTCATTTTTATAAATGAGACTTGACCTGTTGGTCTTTCATTCATTCATTCATTCATTCATTCATTCATTCATTCATTCATTCATTCAATCAATCAATAAATAGATGGATAAATAAATAAATAACTAAATAAATAAATAAGTAAACAAGTAAATAGGTAAATAAACAAACAAAATAACACAAACTACCAAAGTAAAAAACAAACAAACGAACGAACGAACGAATAAATAAATAAAATAAATAGGTAAATACATAAACAAAAAACAAACACACAAACAACAAACAAATAAACACTGACAACACAACAACAATTATACAAACAAATAAATAAATAAACAAACAAACATACATATAAACAAACTATCTAACTAACTAGCTAACTAACTAACTAACTAACTAATTGATTAATTAATTAATTAAAATTAAAATCAAAATTAATTAATAAATGAAGTGTGAGAATGGGTTTTAGATGTTCACATATTCACAGTTTGCAGTATGTCGTTGAAGTAAAAATAAATTCGCATTTCACAATCATATATTGGTGTGGGATTGTGTTAAGTTTCATAACTTGCTAAATTTGATGTAGTCACTATCTCGATGATACTATACAGGTACACACCTTATACTTTTGAGACTGTGAAATTATGATCTCTAAATTACTGTGAGTTTAAACATACAACACATCTAATGGCTGATTATGGTTACACCTTTTTGTGGCATTGATGGCAGAAATGATATTAGTAGTAATAAAGGAACAAACTTTGATCATTACCTGCCTGGCTGATGTGGCAATATCCCAGGAGGATCATTAAGTACACCACCGACCGCATTGTAATGACTGGAGTACTTAAAGGAAAAAATATGGAACACAATTAGTAAGGATAACACGAAAGGCTATGTGAGCTACAAATACGAATGCTATTTTTTAGCTTTAGTATCATGATTTGTATATGTTTATATGAGTGAAATGCTATCATTTGCTTGACTGTTTTGGTTTAAATAAAGATAACATCCACACAGTAATCATAACTAAAGACACATGTAAAGAGAGATATTCAAACATTGTCTTAATGAGAACCAAATAAATCAACGAATAATCGACAGTCAACCGTGTTGGAATGGTCACCTGACATTCTTGACCATCAGTATGTGTTTCAGAATTTAGAACATTGTTTTTTTTTTCATTTCATACGCACTTTCAACTTCAACACACAACCCCCCCCCCCCGCGACATTTCTAAAATTGCTGTACAGTCGCACGGTATGTTTGTCACTAGAGCCTGCTTTCGTTTCTATGATGTCAGTGATGAAATATTAGGGAAGCTTGATATTTTGCGTATGTATTTGACAAGTCAATTACAAGATAAATTCTTAAGCTTTAATTGATGCAAGTAAATTCTGTAAATATCCATTAAACAATGAAAAAGGTCAATGAAATAAAATATTAGTATTATATACTATTAACAAAACTATTTTAATTTAATAAATTTAACTTATCTTTGGATAGAAAACATTGTAACCTAAGTGTATTTTCCGCTCTGTCTAGCGTTACGGTAGTAGAAACCGCCAAATTGCTCCTATCAGTTGAATCAACTATGGCGACAACATAACCACCGTTTTGGAAGAGTTGTAAAAAATATAAATTTCCCCGAACATTTCAAAAAAGAAGAAGTTGCAGGCATCATGCAACAGTGGGGTGTTTTAGTTCCCTGTCCTTCTTAACTTTTAAAATATGATATTAAACTCAATCATTTCCTTTATGTCAGGTAATAGGTTCCCTACAGTGAACAACGATAAGTGACGGACGACTAGGTATGAAAGAGTCCACGGTATCTGATGAACGGCATCGATACGATTTTTTGTTACCGTAACGCTGGACACATACATTCTTTCTATCCAAAGTCAACAGCAAATAGACCACCCTTTCATCTTTCGTGGTTTCCTTCTGCATTTTTATTTATCTACAAGCTCACGTTTACGTTTCAATTACTTCTTTTTGTTATAATACAACAGTTTCCTTTACCTCTCTACTCCGCTTTTTATCATACCCTATTTTAATCACACAATTTGTTTCCCTCTCAAAATAAATAGGTATCAGCATACAAAAAGAGTTAATAAACATTTAAGTCAAAATATAAAATCAATATATTCTGAATTCGTACTCTGATTTTCTTTCTTGACAATTCATGGAACTGTGGATTTTAAAATGTCACTTGTGAACATATAGAGTTTGGATATTACAGGTATTAGCCACCGTGGATAACTATATATTGAAACTGTAGTTATACATGTATGTTTGTCCTTGCGAAATTACTACCGAGTGTTAGTTAGCTATTTCAATTAAAATAGTAACATTTTAAAGTGACGATGACATCATTAGATAAAAGTATTGATGAGTGTCCAGGTGTTTAAACGGGTTTGGCGTCAGTATATTTCACAATCATTTGAGTAGACATTAACTGATGTACTTCATGTGTAATAATGTAAGTCCGCATTTCTTGAAGTTGTGACATTTGACCTCGTACCGGTAGGGATCTTCTCACCATTCTTTATACATAATCTATATTTCAAGTAATTGTTTGTTAGCTAAATTATTCGCACATTTGTTAATCCTAGCGACATCATAGTAAAATGGAATTTTCATGACCCGGATGCAACTGTAGCTTTTCTGTAACTAACACTTTTACTATAGGCAACCCTTTCCCCTCGCTTCCAACTCCTAAGACTATATGACATTGTATGGATTTCCCACAGGGTGTTACAATATAAATTTACCAATATGCTATTTTGAAACTAACTGTTTTTGTGGGCGTGGGTTGGGTTGCTGTATGTCATAGGAATGAATAAATGTACGATGTGTCAATCAAGGCTAAAACAGCGTCGAAATGTTTGTTTGTCAAACGTTCTGAGTGGTCTGATGAAAAAAGAGTCATATTGCGAATACACCTCACATTAAACACAGCCTATGATGAGTACAGGATAAAGTATACAGTGTACTTATCTGTTTTGGAATCAAAAGAGTAAATATTTATCTTATTAAATTACCTAAAAGATCAAAGGAATTATCTTCATCTGTACATGCGTTGATGTGATTACAGGTCTATATTTATTTGTCTGACTTTATTTCACCCTGGAAGGACTGTGCATATTCCTTAAACTCGAGCAATTGTGCATAATTAAATTGTATTTGAATATTGTTTTGAAAACATAGAAATAAGAACTTAAGAACAAATATCAGAAATCAAGTTCAAGCTCGGGATTGCCTTTGTAAAAGTACTGTGCCTACCGTAACTCAGAACAATTTTTTACTGGACACAATACTAAAACATAAACACGATTTTAGTAATACATACATACATACATACATAAATGCTTACATGCATACATGCATACATGCATGCATGCATGCATGCACGCACGCACGCATATACATACATACATACATACATACATACATACATACATACATACATACATACATACATAAATGCTTACATGCATACATGCATACATGCATGCATGCATGCATGCACGCACGCACGCATATACATACATACATACATACATACATACATACATACATACATACATACATACACACACAGTGTGGTTATTTTAAATACAATTCATACACTTCGAGTCAAGAGTTTGCTTTGAAACAATCATGGCATGCTGAACCATGTGAAGTAAAAATATTGATGTAGTCCGTATTGAACACTTTCATATTTTTTCTTGCCTTTATGTTGAACTACAACAGTTATCGAGAGACGTTTGCATATTTGATTTGAAATTCCAATACAAGTTCCGAAAACTGATTTTTATTCTCTGTATAAAATACACATGTGTCGTGTATTGAAAACTTGTGATTGAAACAAAACGAAACGAGTGACTCCTGAGGGCGATGTACAGCCAAGGTAGGATTTATAGGACATACATGTACCTCTGGCGCTACATCAAGCAGTCATTTTGTATAAATGAAAATTGTGTTAACAATGTAATGGTAAAAGCTTACTTGTGCACAACTTATGTCTATGTTTATAAAATTTACTTTATAGAAAATGAATACCAGTAGCTCACAATTCTCCGTGAACCACCACGCAGTATTTACTGATGCTATGACGCATGCGTGACATGAGAATTGGCGCACATTCTCGGAATCAATAAATGCTACAACAACGCATCTAAAAATAACGTTTATGTGGTTACCTGTGTAAGGAGCCTTCCTGAGATTTTAGCTCTACTATATAAAGGGCGTTTTATTATAATCACTCGACAACAGTAACACAACGAGGCAGTTTTTGGTGCGACGTAATGATAATACGCCAACAAATTAGGTATTGATATTGTGTATCGAGACTGGTGGGGGTTGTGAAGGTGATGATTGTGGAGGAGACTAACTTGGCGAAAAGGAGAAGTCACTGGAGGCTCGAAAGGACTTCTTAAAGAAGAGCCAACTGTGCATCTTTGGTGGTCTCCAGACACCTGTTTTAAGGACAACCCAAGATATTCATTTGACACAGATATCATAACACTGGATCGTTAACCGGGTTGGTTTAGGAGAAAGTTAAGGAGGTTATCTATAAACAGACTTTACAAGCCTCAGTAGTCCGCAATGAGGAAGTTAGAAACTTTGGATACTAATTTTATTGTCTGAAGTCAGGCATGCGTCTTGTCTTTAGTAAACATTGATAAAGCCATGGTGAATACTATCGGAAATGTTAATTTTGGTTATTTACAAGTATTCGTTGGTACGATATGAAGTTAAATTTATGAACACTGATACAGACTTTTATAAAACTTGAGTATTACACAGACTTCTTCATATACTTCATTCTGTGTTTCCACACTCTATCGTAGCTGTGTCTACCAATTGTATACAAATCACTCATGCGGTGACACAATTTAAATAAAAGACTTGCTTATGAATTTTCAGAATAATTTGAACTTGACCACATACTAATCTGATTTGGGCTATTGGAAGATATGTTTTTGAGGTTCACACGTTTCCGAGAAAAACTAGTACAGCTAAATTATCTCTAACAGTGGTATGAGATGTTTCAATAATACTGAGTTAGTTCGTTCAATTCATGGATCACAATATTACGGCAACCGAGAAGGCCCATGACATAACAAATCATTTTTTATTAAAAAAGAGAAAACAAGAAGAAAAAGGGTAAATTTGTTTCATTTTTTCTTTAAATTTACAAGAAAAATTTGTTTTATATTTTCATTTGCAAATCAATTTCCAAGTTAACTTCATTTTCACTTACATAAACAACCGATTTTCATTTCAAATTCATTTTAATTTTCACTTCAGTCGTAACTCTAATTTCATGTTAAATGCGTTTTCATTTTCACTTGCATTCGCAAATCTTTTTTCCATTTCAAATTATTTTTCATTCTCAATCAATTCTCAATTTAAATTCATTTTCAATTATATCTTCCACCACCTGTACTTGTCATGATTGTAAAATGGTCAAATTGATATTGGCTGTCGATGCCAAATGTTACGATGAACAGCCCTAGGGCACCATGAAATACCCAGTTTTAAAGTGAATCGACACTTTTGCAAAACAAGGGCCTAGAATAAAATAAATGAGTAAATTTGTTCCATTCTCAACGTGTTTGTTGAGTTACACTCGCCACTATAAAGTACACTAGTGGTGTTTTAAATACATTGATGGGGAAGAGAACCATAACGATATCTAAAAGTTAACTTCTGACAGGTGAGCACTGATTAGTTTTCAGGAAATTCTGTTTCAAAAAAAAAATTCAAACCGTGTTTGGAGTTTTAAAATAATGTTGAACTTATTCTATATTTACATCAACCAAACCCATACGTTAGTGTAGTCTGATATAGTATATGTGTGTCACAAATGTCTAATTTTAAGAAGATGAATTTTTCCCAAGCATTAAACAATCACGGGAAGAACAACGCGCCTGAACTAGTTTAAAGCAGTGTGTAAGTGATGAAGAATAAAAGGAGAATCCAGTTTGTGGATAGGGGCAAAGCAATGACCATGCCAGATATCTATATAAATGAAGAAAAAAAAACTTGAACGAAACAGTGGCCATGGGTGTCAAACCTGTAATGGTTCAAATAAAGATGCACTAGTCGTATTCTTGTACTGTCAAACCTAGACAAAAATGAATAGTCCTACCTCACCATCATGGTCGTTTCTTTTACAGACGGCAATCAGCAGCGTTCGGGTAGATATGAGACATACGGAGAACTCCTGGCATTTTATACTCTTTTGCCCGAAGATCAGATAAATTTTCAAATCTCTGATTGTTTATGAGTTACCCCCACTCCTTACATGAGTGATGATGTGACATGGTACCGATGTTGATAATTAATTTTTGTACCTCGTTTAATAGAATGTGGGTTGAGTAATTATCATTAAATTACGCTAATTACAAATCGTTACGCGATAAACCACCATTTACTATGTTACATGTAGACATCCTTATCATGTATTGATAAAATGGTGACTGGTAGGGATTTTTGTTAACTCCATCTAATGATGTTGAAATCAACACATGAGTAAAGAATACCGCGGCTAAGATCTATTTGAGACAAAGTGTTTAATATTCAAGTACTTCCGTTTAACTGCAACTACACAAACTTAAAATCGTATAACAGCGCCTACTAATAAAAAGCTTCCAAAGCCTTCGAATGTGACGTCATGATATAAATTCCAGACTAGTAAGCTAAGTGTTGTGCAGAAATGGAGGACGGTACATTCTCTACGTCAATAATTATCATTAAAGTCTACGTTAAGTGTGAAGTAATACACTTTAATGGGATCATGGGTTATTAGATCTTCTGATATCACTTGCCGTTTAGCGTTTTAATGTGTCCGGTAATGAGATGTAGTTTTATCTATCGTCGTGTTGCGTCCCATCTCTGAGTAAATAATGCGTTGCCTAATTAGTTTTGCACCTGGTGTTTATTTGTAACAAAGTATCAACACAGCGATGGATAATTTCTCAAGGCTATGCAGTTTATTTCGGACTCGAAACCGCATCAAGCTAAAAAAATGACATTCTGTAAACTGATCGCTATGCATGCATTGTGGAATATTGTAACTGGAATTTTTAACCGATGAAATATCTGACCTAAGTGCCTCGCGAATATTTGCTTTCTTTGGTGACGTCACTTTCAATTAGAAAACACAGCCGAAATGTTTAGTCCGAGCACGAAAGCAGAATTGGAAATTAAATACAAAATGATTCCTTAACACTGTAAAAGTTGTCAGAAAAGAGTTAACGAAAAAAAGCAGTTCCGCTTTGTACACGCAGGTCAAACGACTTCAACATAGTTCCCCAACCTATTACCCAGCTGCTTTCAATTGTAAAATTTTAGTAGGTGAAGGGTGGGATGGGGCTGGAATACAGTTTGAGATTTGACTGGGACGCATGCGTGGATGTAGCTGTCCTCTCACCTAGTAATAGTATTGCTACATGTGTGCCCAGTTTGGGAATTATTTCTTTTAGAATTATTCTGAGGATGCCGGAATCTCTTTTTGCCTTTTGCAGCAAATTTTTAGAAAAAAGTAAAAATGATTCGTCCACACCAACAAGTCAAGAGGTCCAAAAATATCTTTACACATTTAGATGCGATGATTTTATAAACGTGTAAAATTAAAATAACGACATTAGATGATAAACAAAAGATTGTACTTATAAGCCAGCACATTCAATATACATTTGAATTTATTTTATTTAGTTATTTTCTTAACATTATTAACCCTGTCATAGGCCAGTTCCTTAAAGTTCTAACTTGGTATACCGATAATTATATCATTATATATATTATCAATTATCACTATGGCAGGTAAAGAATTTGGGGTCGATACCATAATGTGTCGCCAACCCTCATTAAATTATCTGCTGTGAAGAAGTTCACGTAAACATATAATTTGTGTGATTTGACATTTTGTATGTGGCTATACTGTTAGTCTGATTTATCAAAGGAATGCTGTGATTGGCCACGAAATTATGATACATACATCAGCACGATCCATGTTTGGGTAACTCGTGCATAAGTTAATTGGTTTTACCACGCATGCCTTTGTGTTAGCAAGGTCTCTTCTGTCGTCTACAATCCTGTCAAATGACAGTTTACGCATGCGTAAATGGAAATATACGTCTGACCTACCTAGAAACAACCTGGTTTATTAGTTTTATACTTGACAAGCTTTCTCTCACTCGTTGTCTTTGAAAACCTTGAGACTCGGATCCCAACATAAGACGAGCAACATATGGTAGCTCGAATTTTAACGTTAGAGTACTAGCAAAAGTTTTGAGTGTCGGTTTACCAAACAATTCTAATTCCCATATTAATGACTTGGTCTATTTATCTTGAAAAGACTTATATCTGCATATAACAAGATATCTACACAACAAATTTCAACTCAATTGGCAGAGATTTGGAAGAAAGGAGTTTTTAAACATTTTTACGAAAAAAAATATTTTTAGACTTAATTTGCATATTAATGAACAAGTCAAATTTTCTTTCACCAAACTTATATCTGATCATCTCAAGACACCTACACAACAAATGTAGGCTCAATTTGCCAGCTAGTTTAGGAGATTAGAATATTTTTGAAGCATTTTTACACAACATTCTATTTTTCCACCTTACTTGCATTACAACAACTGCTTCTCCCACTGTACAGTGTCATGCACTAAAACAACTGCCCCCCTCACCGTACAGTGTCATGTACTACAACAACCGCCGCTCAACATGCAGTGTTGTACACTACAACAATCACCCCTCTCACTGTACAGTGACATGCACTACAACCAACCCTTTCAATGAACAGTGTCGTGCACTACAACAACCACAACCTCTCTCACCATACACTGTCGTGCACTACAACAGCTGCCACGTTCACTGTACAGTGTTGTGCACTACAACAACCACTCTCACTTTACAGTGTCGTGCACTGCAACAACCACCCCTCTCAATGTAGAGTGTTGTGCAATACAACATCCATCCCTCTCACAGTACAGTGTCATGTACTACAACAGCTGCCCCTCTCATTGTACATCATTGTGCACTACCACAACCTACCCTCTCACCATTCAGTGACATGCTCTACAACAACCACCCATCTCAACGTACAGTGTCGTGCACTATAGCAACCCCCCTCTTACTATACAGTGTCGTGCACTCAGACAACTGCCCTACTCACTGTACAGTGCCGAGCACTACAACTGTCCCACTCACCATTCAATGTCTGTCACTATAACAACTGCCCCTATCAACATACAATATTGTGCATTACAACAACCAACCCTCGCCATACAGTGGCATGCACTACAATAACTGCACCTCTCACCATACACTGTTCTGCACTACAACAACTTCCCCGCTCAATGTACAGTGTCAAGCACTACATCAACAACTCATCTCACGATACAGTGTCGTGAACTGCAACAACCATCCCTTTCAACATAGTGTCGTGCATTACAACAAACACCCCTCTCACTGTACAGTGTCATATATTACAACAACTGCCCCTCTCACCATACAGTGTTCAGCACTACAACAACCGTCACTGTCACCGTACCATGTCGTGCACTACAACAACCAACCCCTTACCGTGAAATATCATGCACAAAAAACAAACACCGCTCTCATCGTACAATATCGAGCACTACAACAACCACACCTCTCACCATACAGTGTCATGCACTACAACAACAGCCCCTCTCACCATTCAGTGTCTTGCACTACAGCAACCTCCCCTCACTGTACAGTGTTTTGCACTACAACAACCAACCCCCACATCATACAATGTCATGCACTACAACAACCACACCCCTCACCGTATAGTGTTATGCACTACAATAAAAACCTCCCTCGTCATACAGTATCATGTACAACAACAACTGCCCCTCTCACCATAGTGTTGTGCACTACAACAACCACCCCTCTCACCGTACAGTGTCATGTACTACAACAACCACCCGTCACACCATACATTGTCATGCACTAGAACAACCGCCCTCTCACCATACAGTGCTGTGTACTGCAACAACTGCCCCTGTCACCGTACACTGTTATGCATTACAACAACCAAAACCCTCACCAAAGTGCACTATCGCTTCTCATTCCATACAGTGTTTAGCACTACCACAATCGCCCCTCTCTCTATAGTGTCCTGCACTATAACAACTACCCCTCTCACCACCAGTGCTGTGTACTACAAAATCCGCCCCTCTCACCATACAGTGTTGTGCACTACAGCAACCACCCCTTTCACCATAGAGTCCTGCACTACTACAACCGCCCTTCTCACCACACAATATCATGTATTACCTCAACCACCTCCCTCACCATATAGTGTCGTGTACTACAACAACCGCCCCTCTCATCAGACAGTGACATGAATTACAACAACCAAACCTACACCATAGTGTCATGCACTATCGCCTTTCTCTCCAGTGTCAAACAATACAACAGCCGCCCCTCTCACCATACAGTGTCGTGCACCACAACCGCCACCCCTCTCACCATACACTGTCGTGCACTACATCAACCACCCCTCTCACCATAGTGTTGTGCACTTCAACAACTGCCACTCTCACTATACAGTGGCGTGTACTAAAACGACCACCCCTCTCACGATAGTGTCCTGCACTACTACAACCGCCCCTCTCACTGTACAGTGTCGTGTACTACAACAACCGCCCATCTCACCATACAGTGTCTTGCATTACATTAACCGCCCCTATCACCATACAGTATTGTGCACTTCAACAACCGCCCCTCTCATAATACAGTTTCATGTACTAAAACAACCACACCTCTCACCAGTGTCCTGCACTACTACAGTCATACAACTACCACCCCTCTCACCACACAGTGTCATATCGATCAAATGATTGTAACATGAGCTACAACTAACAACAAACATTTAACACAGTGTCATTGTGTCCCGATCAATACATAGCTTAGTTTAATTATATCTATAACAAACTAAGTTTATTAACTGAAAGCACAAAAGGATCAACTGAAGCTTAGAAAATAACATTTTCTGATCCAATTTCATTCTCCGCCAGAAATGACATTCGTAAAAGGTTTGATTTCAGGTTTGAACTGAATTTCATTGAATTTTGCAGAAATGTAAAGTCAAGAAGATAAAGTTGGCAAACAATACTTGTTTAGTCTAATACCATTATATGCTAAAATATTTTTTTCGGTTGTATCGTACTATTATGGTAGCACTTTTGTTTTCAAATTTTACGGTTCCCAATAACTTTCACGGCAACTTCGGGTGTAAATGTGAAAGTGTGAGTTTGTACTAATGTTGATATATTCATTGGAAATCGTTTAATACGATGCAGTTTGAGTAATTATCATTAAATTACACTAATTATAAATAAAAAAACACTGTATCAGCATGTACTGTTTTATGTGTATACATTGTTAGCACGTATTGATAAAATAGTGGCTGGTAGTCTTATCTATATCTGAAAATATTAGGGCCAATATATGAATGAATAATACCGTGGCGAACATCTGTATGAGACAAAACATTCAAAATCCAAGTACTTCGATCTATCTGTATATACGTTACTAGTACACAAACAGCACCAACAAATAAAAAAGCTACCAAAGCCTTTTGAAGGTGACGTCATGATTTAAATTCCAGACTAGTTAAGTAAGTGTTGTACATACATGGTAGGTGGGACATTCACTACATCAAAATTATCATTAAAGTCTTCCTTAAGTGTGAAGTAATACACTTTAACTAGACATGGGTTGTTTGACCTTCTGACATTACGTACCGTTTTGCGTTTTAATGTGTCCGGTAATGAGATGTAGTTTTATCTATCGTCGAGCTGCGTCCCATCTCTGTTTAAATAATGCGTTGATTAATTAGTTTTGCACCTGGTGTTTATAGCTAATGGGGTATCAACACAGCGATGCTTAATTTCTCAAGGCTACGCGTTTTACATCCGACTGAGACCACATAAAGCTAAAACAAATGACACTCTGTAAACTGATCCCTGTGCACGTATTATGGAATATTGTAACTGGAGTTATTAACCGATAAAATATCTCGCCTCGCGAATATAAAAAACAAACCTTAAATGTTTAGTCCGAGCAATGAAAGCAGAATTTGAAATTAAATACAAAACCTTTCCTTAACACTGTAAAAGTTTTCAGAAACGAGTTAAAGAAGAAACAGTTTCACTTTGTACACTCAGGTCAACAGTTCCCAAACCTATTACTCAGCTGCTTTCAATTGTAAAATTCTAGTAGGTGAAGGGTGGGATGGGGCTGGAGTTCAGTTTGAGATTTGACTAGGACGCATGCGTAGATGTAGTTGTCCTCTCATCTAGTAATAGTGTTGCTACATGTATGCCCAGTTTGGGAATTATTTCTTTGTGGGATTATTCCGAGGATGTCTTTTTGCTTTTTGCAGTTCATTTTTAGAAAAAGTAAAAAATCCACGCTAACAAGTCAAGAGGTCCAAACATATCATTACACATTTAGATGCGAGGAGTTTATAAACGTGTACAATTAAAATAACGACATTAGATGATAAGCAAATAATTGTACTTATACGCCAACACATTCAAAATGCATTTGAATTCATTTTATTTAGTTATTTTCTTAACATTAATAACACTATCGTAGACCAGTTCCTTAAAGTTCTAACTTGGTACACCGATAATTATATCGTTATATATATTATTATCAATTATCACTATACCAGGTAAATAATTTGTGGTAGATACCATAATGTGTCGCCAACCCTCATTAACTTATCTGCTGTGAAGAAGTTGACATAAAGATATAATTTGTGTGATTTGACATTTTGTATGTGGCTATACTGTAAGTCTGATTTATCAAAGGAATGCTGTGATTGGCCACTGAAGTATGACATATACATCAACATGTGGTTACATGATCCATGTCTGGGTAACTAGTGCACAGGTTAATTCGTTTTACCACGCATGCGTGTGTGTGTTAGCCAGCTCTCTTCTGTCGTCTGCGATCCTGTCAAATGACTATTTACGCATGCGTAAATGGAAATATGTGTCTGACCTACCTAGAAACTACCTGGTTTATTAGTTTTATACTTGACAAGCAATCTCCCACTCGTTGTCTTTGGAAACCTTGAAACTCGGATCCCAACATAAGTCGAGTGATATACGGTAGCTCAAATTTTAACGTTAGCACAGTATTAGAGTGGAAGTTTACGCATACGTGTATCTCTGGCAATTACAAACTGAAATTTAAACTTTACAAAATATGCTTGAATCAGTTTAAATTAAAGTTTAAAATTCAAATTGACTTGCCTGCGTTTGAGTTAGCTCTCTTCTGTCGTCTATGAACCTGTCAAATTTTATTTTTACCCCATATTTGCAGAATAATAACCTAATGAACTTCTCTTTAAAACAAAATAATCTGCTAATTCCAGAACAGCTACACAAAAAATTGAACTAAATTGGCCACGCAATATTGGAGAAAAAAAATATCTTAATTTTTTTACTAAACAATTCTAATTTCTATCCTAATGACCCAGTCAATTTGTCTCGAATAGACATATCTGCATATCACAAGACACTTACACAAGTCATTTCAACTAAATTGGTACAGTAGTTTTGGAAGAGAGGAGTTTTGAAAGATTTTTACCAAAAAATATATGTTTAGACTTCATTTGCATATTAATGACAAAGTCAAACTTATATCTGCTTATCCCAACACACCTACACAACAAATGTCAGCTCAAATAGCCCACTAGTTTAGGAGATTACGATGTTTGAAACATTGTTTACACAAAATTCTATTTTTACACCTTACTTGCATGAGGTGTGTGAAGAAATGATAAAAAACCCAGATTAAATGGTTTCAGATCGGTACTTATTAAGTTGTATTCCAGAGCACGAATATAGAAATAATCGTACATCAATACGAATTATCTTTCAGTTAAAATTTGAGATTAGAATCCTAGTTTGTCCAGGGACCAGTTTATTTACGCATGCGCACTCTTAATGTGTATCTTAATGTGTATCTCACCCATACAAACGAGCAAACTGTTGTTCTGAGACTAGCAGCTGTATACCTGACAGTGACGTCATCATTCAAACACAATTTTGCCAGTTCAGTTGGACTGGACTAGTAAACAATCCAAATGTCATCTCGCAATATTTGCCCAACACTTTTTCTTACATAGCCAGGGGAGTTTATTAGATGTAGGGTATTGGTTCGACAAACAGTTTGAAATAATCAATCTCATAGCAACATTGTATCATATGAGTCAGTCGAAGGCAGCATTTTTAAATTGATAGCAATATTTTTTTTATAGTCATTGATGACTAAAATATATTGTACGTCAGGAAAGAAAATTGATACGTGTAGGAATTGAATCCACGTCCCCTAAACACTAGTCAGAGTGCTCTGACCAGCTGAGCAAACGTGCCCACTGGTATATACAGTGGATAGTAACTGATGAGTATTTTCTTCCCTCGAGGTGGTGGACGTGGTGAGAAGCAAACTCAGTTTTTTTTTTTTAAACTTTGCCATTCAAACTTTCCATGATGACTATGCGTTTCGAGCACTTCAACAACTACCCCTCTTACCATACCATGTCGTACACTACAACAACTGCCAATCTCACCATACAGTATTGTACACTACAACAACCACCCCTCTAATATCACAGCGTCGTGCACTACAACAGCCACCCCTCTCACCATACAGTGTCATACACTACAACAACCACCCCTCTCACTGTACAGTGCCGTGCACAACAACAACAACCACCCCTCTCACCATCCAGTGTCGTGCACTACAACAACCACCCCTCTCGCTGTAGTGTTGAGCACTACAAAAAACCTCCCCTCTCACCATACCATGTCATGCAGTACAACAACTGCCCCTCTCACCATACAGTGTCATGCACTACAACAACCACACCTCTCATCATACAGCGTTGTGCACTAAAACAGCCACCTCTCTCACCATATAGTGTCATGCACTACAACAACCACCCCTCTCAATGTAGTGTCGAGCACTACAAAAAACCTCCTCTCTCACCATACCATGTCATGCAGTACAACAACTGACCATCTCACCATACAGTGCACCACAACAACCACCCCTCTCACCATATAGTGTCATGCACTACAACCACCCCTCTCACCAAAGAGTGTCGTGCACTACAACAACCACCCCTCTCACCATATAGTGTCGTGCACTACAACCACCTCTCTCACCAAAGAGTGTCGTGCACTACAACCACCCATCTCACCAAAGAGTGTCGTGCACTACAACAACCACCCCTCTCACCATATAGTGCCGTGCACTACAACCACCCCTCTCACCAAAGAGTGTCGTACACTACCATAACCACCCCTTTCACTGTAGATTTTTCTGCACTACAACAACAAACCCTATCACCATACAGTGTTGTACACTACAACAACCACCCCTCTGAACATACATTTACTTGCATTAAAACAACCACCCTCTCACAATACAATGTCGTGCACTTCAACAACCCCCCTCTCACCGTACAGTGTTGTGCACTACAACAACCACCCCCCTCACTGTAGTGTCGTGCACTACAATAACCAACCCTTTTACTGTACAGTGTCAAGCAGTACAAAAAACCTCCCCTCTCACTGCACCTTATCTTGCAGTACAACAGCTGCCCCTCTCACCATACAGTGTTGTACACGACAACATCCACCCCTTTCACATTACAGTGTTGTGCTCTATAACAACCATCCCTCTCACCGTACAGTGTGGTGCACTACAACAACCACCCCTCTCATGGTACGGTGTAGTGCACTATAACAACCGACCCTCTCACCATACAATGCCATGCACTACAATAACCACCCCTCTCAACATACAGTGTCGTGCACTACAACAACCACCGCTTTCACTGTACTGTGTCGAGCACTACAAAAACCACACCTCTCACCATACAGTGTAGTGCACTACAAAAACTACCTCTCTCACCATACAGTGTTGAGCACTACAAAAACTACCCCTCTCACCGAATGCTACGTGCATTACAACAACCACCCTCTCACAATTTAATGTCGTGCACTACAACAACCACCCCTCTCACCATACAGTGTAGTGCACTACAACAACCACCCCTCTCACCATACAGTGTAGTGCACTACAATAACCACCCTTCTCACCGTACATTGTCGTGCACTACAACAACCACTCCTCTCACCGTCCAGTGTTGTGCACTAGAATAACCACCCTTCTCACCGTAGTGTCGAAAACTACAAAAAAAAAAAAACTATCACCATACTATGTCATGCAGTACAACTGCCTCTCTCACCCTACAGTGCCGCGCACTACAACAACCACCCCTCTCGCCGTACAGTGTTGTGCAATACAACAGCCACCCTCTCACCGTACAGTGTCGTACATCACAACAATCGCCCCTCTCACCGTACAATGCTGTGTATATTATTGGTCCGTTCTTAGGAATAGGACCTAGGTGTAAACATCGGAGTTGGCAATAAAATATATAGTCCAAACCTTAGCATGCACATTTATATTTTTGTTGTATGTTAATCACATCGTTCTGTTGATATATATTTCACCATTTGGGTTAGTAGTGCAACACCAGTATTTAAATCCTCAAAATGGATAACTGGTTATTTTATAACTTAAAACATGACCGCTTGCAACATAGTTAGTCGTCCATAATTAATAAAAATAAAGTTTATCAAAAATGTATGTTTCAGCTACGACACATGATAATTCTCTGTCCAATCCCTCCTTCACCCCCGGCTTCGAGACACGTGTTATATGCTTGCTGACAAAGAGAACAACTTACCTGAGGATTTCCCCTACACCGTCCATGACACAGGCGGCCTTGTAACTATCGACACCCGTATGTGATGCACACGTTTATGACATTGAAACTTAGATCCATTGGAACTAGTCGAGAAGTTGAGGTTTTGGTGATAATCCATGCACGGATATATACGATTTGATTTTCAATTTCATAGATCACGCTTGAATACAAAGGAAACCTCTTTTTGGAATTGCAACTTTGGGTGGTGGGAAAAAGGTGAATCGTAGGCGTCATCAAACAGGCAACACTGCGTTTACACCATAAGAACATGCCCGGGTACGATGCAGCGATCCAATCTCAGAACTCGAACAGTACCAATCTCGAGCAACGAGGTGATTGCAATAAATTTCCACAAAACTGAATTTGTCTGATTCCTGTCCGGGGTACTTTACTTATCTTGTCTGTTTACTGATTTGGTCTATTAACTATTTTCCCGCCACAGTAAAATATCAACCAATGCAAGAAGGCAGCAAAACACGTAACCAATAACGATTGGTTCTCACGATAATTACCTCCAACCCCAGCAGAGAATCTGGGGCGCTGCAACTTCAGTGACTGGTACAAAATAACTGCGCTGATTGGCTGACCAGCAATATGACCTCTGTAGTAGAATCACATGATGGCACCTCTAGCTAAGAGTATTTTGGTTAATCTCTTAAAAAATATGACTTGAAAACCGTTTATAACATAATTCATGTTAAGTATATAAAAAATTGATGAAAATGAAAATTCAGAGTAACTTTAGTCCAACCAGTGGCTGTCACTGATGTCGACAGAGGCCATGATCCTCTTTATACCAATGACCTATGCACTGTCCCATATTGTAGAATCTCTATCGGCTATGAAGTGAGCCATCAGCGATGAAGCTCGGTAACCAAAGCGATCAAAATCAATGTCCTTTTCTATTACTGACAGTAGAACTCAAACAGCTTGCCCATAGTAGAGTTGATATAAAGAGCGCCATCACTAGTTTTGAAAACTACAAATGATTTCTGTAAACAAGGATATTCAGAATGACTGTTGGATACTGACCTTCGATAGTTTGACATATATAAATCAATTCAATTAATTCTTGTTAACATTAAACGGCCGAATTGAAAAGTTATTAACAAATTACACCTAGAGTACAATTGAAACAAATGTTTCAATTGCCTTCAGTCGCCCCATTCCTTACGGGCATTTCACTTCAGTGGTGCTGTTCTATGGAGAAATTTACCTCTATCCATAAGATCAGCCTCGAACCCATTGGTATTTAAAGAGATCTTATGAATGTAATCTGGTAAGGTAATTAAATACATTTATAAAGAAAACTGTGCCACTGTAACTTTTTGTCCTAGTTTATCCCTTTATGTCTTTGTTTGTCCCTGTTTTTCTTTCTCTGTTTGTAATCTTGCAACATATTCCATTGAGAGAACAATGCTTTAAAGCACTGAAATGGTATCTGTATATGAAAGATTAATAAATGAAATAAAAACATTCTACATACTGAAGCAATATATATATTGCTTGCAATGACTCAGTTCATCAGAAACATAACCGCAAGCTAATTGAGCGGTTTTTCGTTTGGGTAGTTTCAGGAAAAATGGAAAAAAATAATACAGATCGTGTTTGGAACGAAAAGTTATGTGCTTGGGCATCTAGACACGATTTAACGCATACGTGCACATTGCACTGTCTTTCACGTTTGTGTTCTGAACGCAACACTAAACATAACTTTGTATGCGTAATTTATACGTGTATGCCTGTACGATATATGCTCCCGTAAGCGTACCCGTTCTAACGTGTACCTAAACCTCTCTATAAGCAATAGAGGGGTGAAAGTCAAAGTTGTATTTTTGGACGACAGAGGACGCTAGTTAAAAACGGCTCTTCTGTGATCAGTGACAGCGGACTTGGGTACACATTCGATTTTTGGAACACTTCGCTCTGATATAGCTCTCTTTCGTGTACGGCACTGTACTTAGCTCTTCAAAAGAATAATTCAATGTAGATACACTAATGCGATGACCTGACTCTGAAACACAGTCCTTTATTTATATCACACACATGCCATGTTGAATGTGTTTGTATACAAATGTAAATTAGTCTGTTGAATAACAAAATAAAGTCCACTACACATTTCTACTATTGATATGTTAGCTATACTATATGCTTAGACTGTAGTGACATCATCGACAGATCTGTCAGTCTACTACACGGTACAAACGTGTTTTAAATTGACACCGTGTCTGTGACATGAAGTGTTAAACTTTAACTAAAGAATAGAGGATGACGTACATGGGGATTTCCCCTTCAGACGACGTGTGATGATGTCATAGATCGACAGGAGTGCTGACATCCCTACTACTGGTACACGTTACGTGTGATGATAGCATAGGTCGACAGGAGTGCTGACATCTCTACAACTGGTACACGTTACGTGTGATGATATCGTAGATCGACATGACTGCTGACATCTCTACTACTGGTACACGTTTCATGCGGTCACACTGTCAACACTTGAAACCATGTAAATAATTAAGTCAAAATTATGGTTTGTTCTTCATAGGTGGTTGAACACTGATAAATCCAATCTCCGACTAAGGGTTTCCGTCCCTTGCTGCCCTCAACCCTCACCTCCAATTTCACAGATCCTGCGGAAGCACACGTCTCTACAAATTAGGGGCTTATCGGCTATCAGTGAACATGACTTCAATGAACAATTCACAACATAATACCCCAAACAATTGAAAGCAATACGTTGAGAATATATCAGAAATCTGTCGATGTGACCGTTTATATTCTGATTTGCTAAAATCATTAAATCAGTTACAGTTGTAACCTAGGAAACACTGTATCTGTTAATTAGTGGTCAATATTATATGTATGTAATTAAATGACAAATTCAAATTTGAGCGAAAGCTCGGTTTTAGATATCACAATGTTAAAACTGTACTTGTAATAGTTGTAACTGGATTATCATTTTCAGTTCAAACAATCAATATATTCAATGGAAGCTATTCATACACCAATAAATAGACATTGTAATGTTAATCAGTGGTCGATTTTGTCCATATATAATACAGAAACAGGCTTAATCGTAATCGTCGTTGAGGGCGCTGATTTTGGGTGCGGACCAAAAAATTGATTTTATTTTATTTATCGTCTATATAGCTACAAAAATGCCATGTTATCCACATGTGATGCAATACTGTACACGGTGTACACTATTACGAGTAAGTTATTGTTCCAAACCGCATTTTTGAAAAAATACTTTCCAGTTGCGGCTAGAGCAACTTTAAGTGAAAGAATATTATTTACGTTGAATAATGACAGAAAATACATATGGACAATATTTTTTTTGCAACTAACGTTAATAACAAATGCGTGACTTATAATGTGAAAGACTGGCTTTCCACACTGATTATCTAAGAAGTAAAAGTATGTATAAATGTGTATACCTTCGAACAGAAAATATCGAATGTATACCTTTATTATATTATTAACATTTATGTCTACCACGTAATTGTGGCTATCTTGGTCCTTGAAATATGTTTGAGTTGAATGGGAGAGATAATAAAAGGATTTTGGCTTAGAGGGCGTTAGACAATGTGGGCTACATAAATAGATTTGATGTATACATACATACATACATACATACATACATACATACATACATACATGTATACATACATACATACATACATACATACATACATACATACATACATACATACATACATACATATGTCCGTCCATCCGTCCGTCCGTCCGTCCGTCCATCCATCCATCCATCCATCCATGCATGCATGCATGCATGCATACATACATACATACATACATACATACATACATACATACAGCTGTATAATTTGTACCTTATCGAATAGAGGCTGCAATGTGAATGGGGGGTAGGGAGGATGCAGATCCGTTTTACTCACCTGATAAAGTGATACGCTTTGTAATTTGGCCACCAAGTTGTACAAAATGAATGAAATAAATCTCATCAACTTTTAAAATAAACAATCTTGAAAAAAAATCTAAACGGTAATTTCACTGTAAAAACACTCGTATCCCTGACAATATTCGAACGGCAATTGTACACGCTTAACCGAATACAACCCAATGTGACCTCACATGACCTTCCACGTCACAACAAACCGTCGCCATCATTGCGTCGCATAGTAGCCCTGAAAGAGATACAAGTGTTTGCATTGGGACAAACAAAGGTAATATGTGACACAATGTCAGAGGTTAAATACTATATTGATAGGAACAAAGCGTGCCGAGTTGAATTGTCTGTAAGCGTGCCGAGTTGTATGTACTGTAAATCCCTCGGCAATGTGAAATAAGCAGTTTGTCGATATATGCTTTCATTGACCTTATGACCTTGGTAATGGACGCCATTTTCTATGGTAGTGACGTAGTATGACAATATGGCTATATGGCTCACCAGTATCAACTAGAAGCACACTTTTGAGCTGTGATTAAATACTGCATTCACTATCATGTAACCAATTGTAAACTTGATAACATTTACAATTACTATTTTCAAAGTTATGTAACCAGTACGTATACACCAGATTTTAGCATTTGACTCCAATATGGCATTTGTTTCATGTATGGTAAGGTGCGTTTTTTGTTTTAAATTTACAACATGTCTGCGACAGGGTATGTTAAACTTTAACTAAAGTACGTGGGACATGGGGATTCCCCCCTTCAGGCGACGTGTGATGATAGCATAGATCGACATGAGTGCTGCTGACATCTCTACAACTGGTACACGTCTCATGCGGTCACACTATCAACACTTGAAACCATGTAAATATTTAAGTCAAACTTGTTGTTTGTTCTTCATAGGTGGTTGAACACTGATGAATCAAATTTCCGCCACATGGTTTCCATCCCTTGCTGCCCCACCCCTCACTTCTAATTTCACAGATCCTGCGAAGCACACATCTACAAATTAGGGTCTAATCAGCTATCAGTGAACTTGACTTCAAGGAACAATTCTAATACCCAAAACAAGTGAAAGCAATACATTGAGAATTTATCAGAAATCTGTCGATGTGATCGTTTAGATTCTGAATTGCCAAAATCATGTCTAAATCAATTACAGTTTTAACCTAGAGGGCGCTAGACATTATGGGCTACATAAATAGATTTGATACATACATACATACATACATACATACATACATACATACATACATACATACATGCATGCATGCATGCATGCATGCATGGATACATACATACATACATACATACATACATACATACATACATACATACATACATACATACATACATACATTCATGCATGCATGTAGTAGTCAGTCAGGCAGGCAGACGGACGGACGGATATAAAGATAGAGAGATAGACAGACAAACAAACAAACAGGCATGCATGTATGCATGCATGCATGCATACATACATACATGCATGCATACATACATACACACATACATACATACATACATACATACATACATACATACATGCATACATACATACATACATACATACATACATACATACATACATACATACATACATACATGCAGACGCAAATAAAAACGCACACTCACAACAATATCACAGGTGTAAATAGTTTTTGTTTTATTTTTTTTTACTTCAAACGTAGTTACATTTCAATCTGTATTCATACATACAGAGACAGTAACTTAGCAAAATGACCACATCTAACATTGTACTGTATATGTACGTACATCATTCATGTCGTGCTATGAGTGACCATGTTAGTACTGTTGCTTGGCTGGTTTACTCAAACATTATCTGAAAACCTATTAAAGTACAACAATGTAAAGATGTAACATAGTCATAACTTGTTCAGTATTCATATATTGTTCAGTTTTTGTAACTCATACAGTAATTGTATGTTGAGATACATTTAGAAACCTAAGATTTTACATGGTAGATCGTACATATCCTAAACACGTTTGCAAATACAGTTCCTTTAGTTTGAGTATGTGTGCATGTATGTATGTATGTATGTATGTATGTATGTATGTATGTATGTATGTATGTCTGTCTGTCTGTCAGTCTGTCTCTGTATGTATGTATGTATGTATGTATGTATGTATGTATGTATGTATGTATGTTTGTCTGTATGTATGTATGTATGTATGCATGTGTGTATGTGTGCGTATAGATGGGTGGATAGATAGATGGATGGATGGATGGATGGATGCCTGCCTGCCTGCATGCCTGCATGCCTGGATGTATGCACGCATGGATGAAAGTCAATATGTCTGTCTCTGTCTGCTTGGCTGACTGATTAACTGACTGACCGATCGACCCATAGACCGATCGATCGACAGATCGTCCCTCCGTCCCACCGTCCCTCCGTCCGTCCATCTGTCTGTCTGTCTGTATATACTATCAGTGTGTAGAAAGGAAAATAGTTCGGTAGGTAAGAGTGCATTGTCACCTGTACTTATACATGGTCAGTCATTATTTATTCTGACCAGTGTGACTATCGGGTAGGAGTCTTGCATCAAATGAATTCACCCTGACATAATGACGTCATGGGCTGATTCATTCATGTCGTCCATATACCTTCACACGTCACACTGGTTGTCATAGTAGCACGTCATGAATATGAAAATCGTAAACTACAGAGTCGCGTAGTGTGGTCCAAGATATTCATCACTATTGTGAGAATATGGGGAGAAGAAACTGAAAACATACAAACTAATTGTTTCTTCAATGAATGTTGCCAAGACGCATAAGTAACGTGTCAGCACCAAACTTTGTAAAATAAAAATTGAGAAATATACTGACTTCACCAAACTGTTATGACATGTGTTGAAATCTCGATTGTTACAGTGTACTGTAGAAGTTGTCATTATAGTGAAAATTATAAGTTGTTAATTGTACCTGTACTACAAATTCACCTGACAATTTCTTAATAATACTATTTTCTAGGTGATCGATCTCAATGAAATTTATTATACCCACCTCCCCTTACTTGGTACGACACCAACGTATAATGTATGGTCTATTAGAATGGAACAAATTCTGGGGTCATTGACATGTACCCCCTCTTTACCTAATTTTTCGGTTACACGTCATACAAGGTAAAAAGAGGATGGCCACCGACCCCCAAAAAAAGATATTTGAAAAAGAGGGATATTTTGAAGAAGATATGACAATTTGCATTTACTGAGAGTTATGCAGGGAACATAATAGATGCATCATTTTTAAACAGGGGAAAATCTGATAATGATTATTGAAGAATGTTAATTCAACCAGTGTCGTCCATTATATAATTTTCTTCACTTTTCGTACAGGATGAAACAAGTCAGTACACTTTACGGTAGCCTGGAAATTAAAAGAAGAATCACAAACATCATTTGTCTGGATAAAGAGTTGAAGTGTACAACGGTCCTCCTCAACGATGATTTGGCAAATTCTTGTACTATTTAGAGAGGTCGCGCGGTGCAAGATTCCTGAGTCTGCTATGTTAGAATCAGCTTCACGTGTGTTCTCCTGCCCCCGCCCTCTTTAAAGAGCCTTTCGTAAGAGTGGGGACAGCCTTTCGGTATTTTACGGTGTTTAATAATGTAAATGAACGCTGGTTTGCATGTGTAACACATGGGTAGTTGGAAATCATGCAAAATACTTAAAATTAGGTAAAACAATAAGAACTTAACTCATCTATTTATCAACCAGTCATCAAATACATGAACATTCGAAACCAAGTCCAAATGATATATGACGAGATATGCAGATTAATTACATATACATCTTACCAGATATTCTACAGTAGAATTGTCACCAAAGCTGCCATAATGCTGATAACTACACACGTTGCCCCAGCAACAAGTCCACTAGAAGCACCTAGAAATGACGAGAAGGAATACGACATCACGTGAGTTGAGAACTTGCCAGATATACGAATAACTCCTGAAGTTACTGAACTTCATGTATACGGAAGGTTACTTAAAATATTCAGAGTGTGCTCTCAAAAGTTATTCAACATGTTTATTAAGTTATTAAATATCAATCTTACAATAATTTGTAGAAAATTCAGCACTCAAAATGCGCCGGAATTTTCGGCTAAATCTACAGGGGAACCAATCTATGGACATGTGATAAGTGGCGTTGCATTCTTCAGATTAAGCTAATATAGATATGTTTACGAAATATTTCAACAAACCTGTGCAGTCTATGTTACTTTCAACATCCTCGCATTGAATATCATCATCAGGGGTAACTTGTGCACACAGGAACTTGTAGTCATCACAATGTTCTGCATCAGCTATAACACTTGCAATCAAACCAGTAGTAGGTGTACTCCCATCAGCTCCACCAGCCACGTCTATTGGGAATGAATCAGTGGGACCAGCAAGGAAAGCAGCGGATTTCTTGGTGAGAACTTCATCATCGGATAGATAGAGATTGATGGCAGTGACCTGTACTGTATTTGCATAGTCACTTGCTAGTCCGATTGAGAAGGTGAAGTCAACTGCAGTAACTGTGTCGATAGTGTAAGTGTCCGGAGCAGTGATTTCAAAACTGTCGGTCGCAATAGTTATATCTACAGAAGAGAGAACATTTAGTCAGGAGTGAATTCTTTGTCAGTCAAAGTTGCTGAAAGAACAGTTGTATATTCTTATACGAGAGATGAGCCGATTTTTTATATCCAAAAATCTCCCATATAACTTAAAGAAGTTCGTCAAACATTTATGGCCATCCTCTCCTTTCACCACTGTCGTCAAATATGTTTACATGGATGTATTTTTAGAAGTAGCCATCACAACCCAGGTCTTTATCTAAATGTACTAAACCTGGATTGTTCCAACATTTCCAGTATAATGTATAATGCAGCTAAGGATGTTTCAATTTTCAAATAAGAAAACGTCATTTTTCTTGACAATTTATCAGAGGTCTCTGGTTGGGAAATGAAAAATAAAGTTAACAAACCTTCACAGTCCATTGAAGCACTGACGTCAGTACAGTCTATGTCGTCATCAGGTGTAACTTGTGCACATAGGTATATATATGAATCACACTGTGCTGCATCAGCTATAACACTTGCTGTTAAACCTTCGGTGAGAACACTACCATCAGCATTACCAACCACCGTTATTGGGAATGTACCGACAGCAGGAAAAGCATTGGATTGTGTGGTCAGAATTTCATCATCAGAGAGATACAGGTTGATACCTGAGACCTCTATATCACTAGCGTAACGATTAGCCAATCCAATTGAAAATGTAAATTCAACCTCTGTTTTTCGGTCAATGGTGTAGGTTGTTGGGTCAGTAATATCGAAACTACCATCGGCTACTGATATCACTGGGAAGGAAGATAGACAGTATACAATTAAATATAATTGAGTTTCATTAGATGTGCAACCACTGGGGCCAGAAGGGGTAAGCAATTTTATCTTGATTACCAGGATTTCTAATATTATTTTTTTTTCTATTTTGCTCTACATTTCAAATAATTGTTATCATTCAATTCACGCAATATTGTATTTTAACTATCAAATATGATTAATTAGTTTACAACTAATAACACAACAAAATAAAGGCAATATTACTAATTATATCCTACCAGTGTAAATATCCACTCGTCAGACTATTACCATTATCTTGTTTGTTTGTTTGCTTTTTGTTTTAAGATTAGTTGTGCACTAATTAATGGGGAAAAGATAAACTGTGATAGGAGAGTGCTAAATGTATGAAATAGCAAATGACAGTCAGCGTACATTTTAGTTAAAGGTGATTCAAAATGCTCAGATTCACTATCGCTAATTTGCTAGACGACATGTTTGTGAAATGCATTTTGGTTTTAAAACTTTTCAAAAGCGTCTGCAAACACCTTAAATGACCTTTTTTCAGTCACTTCCCTTCGGATTTACTTCGAGAGTTTTCGGGTATTTCCGGTCCCACCTAGACCACGGGATTTTATGACGTCATAAGGGGTACACGTTAGCACTAAGACTATGACGAGCGTAGTCACTAGGCGAACAAAATTCAACAGCATTGTGAAAAAATACATTGCTAGTGGGTGTAACAGACATCAGTAAACAAAAACTACACTCTACATGTCTTATTAACCAATATTTACCGATATTTACTCAAACTTTCTGACTAATTGGCAGTGTCTGTCGGTATAAATGCTAAAATATTATCTCCCCATATTATGGCAAAATAAATCAAAACGGCTAGACTACAGTGTAGATATACATAAACACTTGTTATGTCACTCGCGTGTTTCAATTTATTTATATGATTTTTTTATTATTTGCCGAGGAGAAGCATTACAATATCTTCGACAGGCATGGCGTCGACATCATATTATAGCCCACTATACTCGACTATACTCACTGATGTCGCCTTTTGAACGGCGCATTTAGCAACAAAATGAATATATTTATCTTGAATAAATATACTAGCTATTAGATTGCCATGTTATCAGCAATAAAACTGTAAAGAATTGAGGAAATTTCGTGAGTTTAGTGTTGTCATTTACATGACTTTAGCAACTCGTCTGGAAGAAAACTTGTATGGTTTCCCTTGTTGCGATATCACTTAATTTAATGCAACAAGCCTATTTAATATTCATTAGAAGAATTCTGTAACGAATCATGGTATTCGAAGTATACAGTTTAGGAAACCAACAAATCAAATATCGCGATGTGTTCATGATATTAAATATGATTGGACAATATTGACGTCGGCAATCAAGGTCGTGACCCCAACACATGGTTATGAAAGAAAGCCTGCAACTAGATACTTGGCTAGCCACATCCGGTCCAGTTTCTCAGGGTTTGTTTTGAAGCTAGAGACGTTATTTCTGTACGACTTGAAGAATTTTACAATATATCTGATTGATAAATATGGATTACATCAACACGTGGATAAATTTAACCCGACACGAATGTGCGCTGTGCTCTCCCGATTCCATAAGCTTACGCACATTGTACATACACTGCTTCAGCTTTGATCGGCGGAACTATCCTAGTATAAGCTTACTGCCGCGGCCGCGGTGACTGCACAAAACTTGACAACACTACCCCTCTACCGATATATAATAATCACCTGTATACCGTGATAAAAACAAGCAATAATTCGAGTCCCCAACAAGTCGATGAGACCTACTTCTGTTCTGTCCCATCCGAATGCGAGTTTCTTGGGTTTTATATGGGTTTCAGACTCGGACTAGAGTATTACGCCCTAGACAATAATAGATGTAAACTTGTGTTCACAAGCCAAACATGTGACAATACAAGACCACAACGAAAACTGTGAAAAATTTACAGGTCACTCTCATTTTATATATGGACAACACAATTAGGTTGGTCACAGTTCCATTTACATGATGCAATGACTCGGAGCGTACTTCCATATGCTCAGAGCAAATCGAATCAATTAGTGTATTATGGGACCAACAAATATATTGTGGCACATGTCCCGATACGCCTTCTTGAAGTTTCCCATTGGTATTCTAATAGCTAGTATGTTTATTCGAGATGAAATATGTTTACTTTGTTGTTAAATGCACTGTTCAAAAGGCGACGCGAGTACGATTGGGCTAAAATATGCCGTACTTGGCCCATGGATGCCGTCAAACGTTACGACGGTATCGTAATGCTTCTTGTCGGCAAATAATAAAAAATCAGATAAATAAAAGTCAATGAATGTGAAACACGCGACATTACAAGTGTTTATATATATCTAGTCTAGCCGTTTTGATTTATTTTGCCATAATATGGGGAGATAATATTTTAGCATTTATACCCACAGACACTGCCAATTAGTGAGAAAGTGTGAGTAAATATCGGTAAATGTTGGTTAATAAGACATGTAGAGTGTAGTTTTTGTTTACTGATGTCTATTACAACCACCAGCAATGTATTTTCTCACAATGCTGTTGACTTTTATTCACCTGTTGACTACGCTCGTCATAGGCTACGTGCTAACCATGTCTCCTTATGACGTCATAAAATCCCGTGGTCTAGGTGAGACCGGAAATACCCGAAAACTCTCGAAGTAAATCCGAAGGGAAGTGACTGAAAAAAGGTCATTTTAAGGTGTTTGCAGACGCTTTTGAAAAGTTCCAAAACCAGAATGCATTTCACAAACATGTAGTCTAGCAAATTAGCGATAGTGAATGTGAGCATTTTGAATCACCTTTAAGTTGGTAACATTTAAAAAGTTTTGAAATGCAATGCAAAACAATACGAAATATTATCAAAAATTCTGGGAAATCACTTTTTATATGTTTATCCCCCCTGACCCCTGTGGTGCAAACGGAACTAGATTAATATGAACTAGATTAATATTCCATACATTAGTATTAGTGCAACAGCTGTCATCATCGATACGTTTCTGTATTAAGTGAAACCACCTGAAACAGGAAAACACAATCCCAGGCATGTGCGATACGCAAACACAATATGTATTATTACACAGACACTAAAATACTAAAATGAAGAAGATGTATTTTTTAAATGTCATGAATTCTACAAGTAGGAAACGAGAGTGGGTGGTAAGATAAAACAAATCCGATACGGGTAATAAAAAGCAGACTTCGCAGAATTTAAAGAAGGAGGACAATCAATTTTATAAGATTACATGGTGTGAAAAACATCATGATTAGGAAATTTGGTTAGATTTGTGATTCTACACATGGTGTAACCTGCCGAATCAATGATCTCATAGCTGTTGACGGTCGCATCAGATACGTTTAGCGTTTTTGAATAAAGAAACTTTTTTTCCTGGAAATAATTCTGTTACTGGGTAAAACAATTGAAGTGACTTATTCATTTTCCATAGAATCGGACGATGATTTCGTACTCTCGGCACATGTTATATTGGGTCTGAGTTTTTTATTTAACATAAATGAAAAAGTTAGGAAAAAAATATAACTTTAAACCGACCTGCACTGCAATCTATAGACTCATCGCCAGAGACAGTTAGGTCAATACAGTCTATATCACTATCAGGTGTAACTTGTGCACACAGGAACTTGTAGTCATCACACTGCGCTGTGTCTGCTATAACACTTGCTGTCAAACCAGTAGTAGGCGTATCACCAATATCATTAGCAGGCACAGTTATTGGGAAGGAACCGGTGACAGGGAAAGCAGTAGATTTTTTGGTCAGACTTTCATCATCCGAGAGATAAAGGTCGATAGCAGTGACTTCTATGCTATTGGTGTCATCACTGTTCGCTAATCCAATGGAAAACGTGAAATCAACCGGTGTATATCTGTCAATGGTGTAGCTTAATGGATCAGTAATTGCAAAGCTACTATCGGCTATTGATATCACTGGAAAAGAAACATAGAGACATTGTGTTGAAAATGTATCTATACGTACTTAGTCTATTAATATTCATCGAATGAAAAGTCAAACAGTATCGAGAGGTATTATCAAATCTCGCTTATATTTTGGAAATCCGTATTGCATGTACATATTACACATAGATAGTATGGTGAATTACTGGGGGAAATGACAATGGGGAATGGAAAGGGTGGGGATGCAATATATACTATTAGGTGAACATCGTGTATATCGCCAGAATGAAAAGGGGAAATGGGTTACCGTATAGTCCAATTGCACATATAGAAATCTCAGTAAATCATTGGGATCGGGACTGGGAAGGGATTACGAACGTTTTTGGGGTTAATTGTTTTGTTCATTAGGGGAATGTGAACACTTTAAGTAATCACGTAAAACAACGTCTTTGTTACCCACACTCATCTGACTTCTGCTGTCGCTTGTGGCGATGGTAGTCCGAAGAGTCTGGGTAACACACACTTCAACAAATGATGACTGATGATAACATATGCACTTGTCAAATTTATTTCACACAACACACAATCATCTTATTGCCAGATGACAAGCTTACAGGTACCTTTATGGAGCCTTCAGTAATTATAATGGGCGAGGGCTGGGGGAAATCAAGCCCGATCTGTCGTATAACCTAGTCCATTTTGCTGTATAGTGACCCTCAATCAATTTATCTTTTCTAAATTAATGTGACCCTCTCCTATTCAATGTAAACAACATTTTAACGCCGTCTCCCTGTGTCGTGGTCATAAGTTCAAAAATAGAAGTCCTGGGTTCAAATCCCACAAGAGAGAGGGAATTTTTCTGTATTGAGATCTCAACACATTTATATAGTTTTTAAATAAATGATTTATTGTTTCCCACTATTTCCCGACAATTACAGTTTGTGTTTGTGTTAAATCAATGCCCGTGTTTCAATCTAATTGGCTGAGCTGAAGACCAGAAATCCCAAAGTCTACATGAGCGTACAATTGACAATCCCAGGATCGATGTTAACATCGCTACCCCGTCACATTATCCCTAATACTTCTGACACCAGTAACAAAAGCTATGGAACTCAATTCAACTCAACTGATGGTGAATTTTTTTAATGTGATCTTAAAACACACAACTGTTTAAACAATATTATAAGCTGTATCAATTTTTTACCATGTGTCTTTTACTAGTTGTAATTTTAGCTTTTTTTTATAATGATTGTAACCAGTTTGTTGATTTTAGCTCTATTTGTTTGATTGTTTTACCATGCTTTTAAATCTATTGTGTGTACAGCGCTTTTGAATATTAATGAATAGAAAAGGAGCTTTAGAAAATAAATGAATTTAATTTGTAAATAATACCGTGCTCTGTTACACTGTTATGTTACGATATTACTTTAAAATGGTGGCAATGGTGGGATGTGATGGTAGCAGTAGGATTTGGAACTGGTGACAGCAGTGGCATCATGCCAAGTTAGATAAAAAGTTAGATAAAAAGAAAACAGTCAAAGCAAAGGGGATCATCCCTAAATACCTCCCCCACCCCCTTGTAATTATTGAAGGGTCCCTTATGTTAGAAAAACGTCAACAACAAAGTTGAGAGAACAGTGTTCGAAACCTACCGGGGATGTCAGATTTACCATTGCAATGTATGATCTCGAGAGAGTTTATAATATCAAGGACCTTGGCATTTTACTTACTTACAATTTAAGCAATGAGGAACATATATTATTGTCAACAAAGCTTTTAGAGTGCTTGGTTTTATAAAAAGATGTTGAGGGGCATACATTCGCTTAAAATACACTATGTTACTGGTGTCAGAAGTATTTAAGAGTACGATTCGAACGTTTTGACCCTTGGCAAAAAAAAAACAGGCTAGCTGAAGGGTTCAGGAAAAATTCATCAAATTACAAAAGCGGGATCATTTTTAAACGTCATAACTGAGAGATTGACTATATAATTATTATGCCTCATAGTATGTTTATGTAAATTCTGCTAGTTTTATTTGTATGACATGGTTGTATTTTGCGTATTATTTCTCTTTATTGTGGATATTTTATTTTCATTTTTATAAAAGAGACTTGACCTGTTGGTCTTTCATTCATTCATTCATTCATTCATTCATTCATTCATTCATTCATTCATTCATTCAATCAATCAATCAATCAATCAATCAATAGATGGATAAATAAATAAATAAATAAGTAAACAAGTAAATAGGTAAATAAACAAACAAAATAACACAAACTACCAAAGTAAACCAACAAACAAACAAATGAACGAACGAACGAACGAATAAATAAATATAATAAATAGGTAAATACATAAACAAAAAACAAACACACAAACAACAAACAAATAAACACACAGACAACACAACAACAAATATATAAACAAATAAATCAAACAAACATACATATAAACTAACTAACTAGCTAACTAACTAAATAACTAATTGATTAATTAATTAATTAAAATTACAATCAAAATTAATTAATAAATGAAGTGTGAGAATGGGTTTTAGATGTTCACATATTCACAGTTTGCAGTATGTCGTTGAAGTAAAAATAATCGCATTTCACAATCATATATTGGTGTGGGATTGTGTTAAGTTTCATAACTTGCTAAATTTGATGTAGTCACTATCTCGATGATACTATACAGGTACACACCTTATAGTTTTGAGACTGTGAAATTATGATCTCTAAATTACTGTGAGTTTAAACATACAACACATCTAATGGCTGATTATGGTTACACCTTTTTGTGGCATTGATGGCAGAAATGATATTAGTAGTAATAAAGGAACAAACTTTGATCATTACCTGCCTGGCTGATGTGGCAATATCCCAGGAGGATCATTAAGTACACCACCGACCGCATTGTAATGACTGGAGTACTTAAAGGAAAAAATATGGAACACAATTCGTAAGGATAACACGAAAGGCTATGTGAGCTACAAATACGAATGCTATTTTTTAGCTTTAGTATCATGATTTGTATATGTTTATATGAGTGAAATGCTATCATTTGCTTGACTGTTTTGGTTTAAATAAAGATAAATAAATTTAATTAATAAATTTAACTTATCTTTGGATAGAAAACATTGTAACCTAAGTGTATTTTCCGCTCTGTCTAGTGTTACGGTAGTAGAAACCGCCAAATTGCTCCTATCAGTTGAATCAACTATGGCGACAACATAACCACCGTTTTGGAAGAGTTGTAAAAAATATAAATTTCCCCGAACATTTCAAAAAAGAAGAAGTTGCAGGCATCATGCAACAGTGGGGTGTTTTAGTTCCCTGTCCTTCTTAACTTTTAAAATATGATATTAAACTCAATCATTTCCTTTATGTCAGGTAATAGCTTCCCTACAGTGAACAACGATAAGTGACGGACGACTAGGTATGAAAGAGTCCACGGTATCTGATGAACGGCATCGATACGATTTTTTGTTACCGTAACGCTGGACACATAAATTCTTTCTATCCAAATTCAACAGCAAATAGACCACCCTTTCATCTTTCGTGGTTTCCTTCTGCATTTTTATTTATCTACAAGCTCACGTTTACGTTTCAATTACTTCTTTTTGTTATAATACAACAGTTTCCTTTACCTCTCTACCCCGCTTTTTATCATACCCTATTTTAATCACACAGTTTGTTTCCCTCTCAAAATAAATAGGTATCAGCATACAAAAAGAGTTAATAAACATTTAAGTCAAAATATAAAATCAATATATTCTGAATTCGTACTCTGATTTTCTTTCTTGACAATTCATGGAACTGTGGATTTTAAAATGTCACTTGTGAACATATAGAGTTTGGATATTACAGGTATTAACCACCGTGGATAACTATATATTGAAACTGTAGTTATACATGTATGTTTGTCCTTGCGAAATTACTACCGAGTGTTAGTTAGCTATTTCAATTAAAATAGTAACATTTTAAAGTGACGATGACATCATTAGATAAAAGTATTGATGAGTGTCCAGGTGTTTAAACGGGTTTGGCGTCAGTATATTTCACAATCATTTGAGTAGACATTAACTGATGTACTTCATGTGTAATAATGTAAGTCCGCATTTCTTGAAGTTGTGACATTTGACCTCGTACCGGTAGGGATCTTCTCACCATTCTTTATACATAATCTATATTTCAAGTAATTGTTTGTTAGCTAAATTATTCGCACATTTGTTAATCCTAGCGACATCATAGTAAAATGGAATTTTCATGACCCGGATGCAACTGTAGCTTTTCTGTAACTAACACTTTTACTATAGGCAACCCTTTCCCCTCGCTTCCAACTCCTAAGACTATATGACATTGTATGGATTTCCCACAGGGTGTTACAATATAAATTTACCAATATGCTATTTTGAAACTAACTGTTTTTGTGGGCGTGGGTTGGGTTGCTGTATGTCATAGGAATGAATAAATGTACGATGTGTCAATCAAGGCTAAAACAGCGTCGAAATGTTTGTTTGTCAAACGTTCTGAGTGGTCTGATGAAAAAAGAGTCATATTGCGAATACACCTCACATTAAACACAGCCTATGATGAGTACAGGATAAAGTATACAGTGTACTTATCTGTTTTGGAATCAAAAGAGTAAATATTTATCTTATTAAATTACCTAAAAGATCAAAGGAATTATCTTCATCTGTACATGCGTTGATGTGATTACAGGTCTATATTTATTTGTCTGACTTTATTTCACCCTGGAAGGACTGTGCATATTCCTTAAACTCGAGCAATTGTGCATAATTAAATTGTATTTGAATATTGTTTTGAAAACATAGAAATAAGAACTTAAGAACAAATATCAGAAATCAAGTTCAAGCTCGGGATTGCCTTTGTAAAAGTACTGTGCCTACCGTAACTCAGAACAATTTTTTACTGGACACAATACTAAAACATAAACACGATTTTAGTAATACATACATACATACATACATACATACATACATACATAAATGCTTACATGCATACATGCATGCATGCATGCATGCACGCACGCACGCATATACATACATACATACATACATACATACATACATACATAAATGCTTACATGCATACATGCATGCATGCATGCATGCATGCACGCACGCACGCATATACATACATACATACATACATACATACATACATACATACATACATACATACATACACACACAGTGTGGTTATTTTAAACACAATTCATACACTTCGAGTCAAGAGTTTGCTTTGAAACAATCATGGCATGCTGAACCATGTGAAGTAAAAATATTGATGTAGTCCGTATTGAACACTTTCATATTTTTTCTTGCCTTTATGTTGAACTACAACAGTTATCGAGAGACGTTTGCATATTTGATTTGAAATTCCAATACAAGTTCCGAAAACTGATTTTTATTCTCTGTATAAAATACACATGTGTCGTGTATTGAAAACTTGTGATTGAAACAAAACGAAACGAGTGACTCCTGAGGGCGATGTACAGCCAAGGTAGGATTTATAGGACATACATGTACCTCTGGCGCTACATCAAGCAGTCATTTTGTATAAATGAAAATTGTGTTAACAATGTAATGGTAAAAGCTTACTTGTGCACAACTTATGTCTATGTTTATAAAATTTACTTTATAGAAAATGAATACCAGTAGCTCACAATTCTCCGTGAACCACCACGCAGTATTTACTGATGCTATGACGCATGCGTGACATGAGAATTGGCGCACATTCTCGGAATCAATAAATGCTACAACAACGCATCTAAAAATAAAGTTTATGTGGTTACCTGTGTAAGGAGCCTTCCTGAGATTTTAGCTCTACTATATAAAGGGCGTTTTATTATAATCACTCGACAACAGTAACACAACGAGGCAGTTTTTGGTGCGACGTAATGATAATACGCCAACAAATTAGGTATTGATATTGTGTATCGAGACTGGTGGGGGTTGTGAAGGTGATGATTGTGGAGGAGACTAACTTGGCGAAAAGGAGAAGTCACTGGAGGCTCGAAAGGACTTCTTAAAGAAGAGCCAACTGTGCATCTTTGGTGGTCTCCAGACACCTGTTTTAAGGACAACCCAAGATATTCATTTGACACAGATATCATAACACTGGATCGTTAACCGGGTTGGTTTAGGAGAAAGTTAAGGAGGTTATCTATAAGCAGACTTTACAAGCCTCAGTAGTCCGCAATGAGGAAGTTAGAAACTTTGGATACTAATTTTATTGTCTGAAGTCAGGCATGCGTCTTGTCTTTAGTAAACATTGATAAAGCCATGGTGAATACTATCGGAAATGTTAATTTTGGTTATTTACAAGTATTCGTTGGTACGATATGAAGTTAAATTTATGAACACTGATACAGACTTTTATAAAACTTGAGTATTACACAGACTTCTTCATATACTTCATTCTGTGTTTCCACACTCTATCGTAGCTGTGTCTACCAATTGTATACAAATCACTCATGCGGTGACACAATTTAAATAAAAGACTTGCTTATGAATTTTCAGAATAATTTGAACTTGACCACATACTAATCTGATTTGGGCTATTGGAAGATATGTTTTTGAGGTTCACACGTTTCCGAGAAAAACTAGTACAGCTAAATTATCTCTAACAGTGGTATGAGATGTTTCAATAATACTGAGTTAGTTCGTTCAATTCATGGATCACAATATTACGGCAATCGAGAAGGCCCATGACATAACAAATCATTTTTTATTAAAAAAGAGAAAACAAGAAGAAAAAGGGTAAATTTGTTTCATTTTTTCTTTAAATTTACAAGAAAAATTTGTTTTATATTTTCATTTGCAAATCAATTTCCAAGTTAACTTCATTTTCACTTACATAAACAACCGATTTTCATTTCAAATTCATTTTAATTTTCACTTCAATCGTAACTCTAATTTCATGTTAAATGCGTTTTCATTTTCACTTGCATTCGCAAATCTTTTTTCCATTTCAAATTATTTTTCATTCTCAATCAATTCTCAATTTAAATTCATTTTCAATTATATCTTCCACCACCTGTACTTGTCATGATTGTAAAATGGTCAAATTGATATTGGCTGTCGATGCCAAATGTTACGATGAACAGCCCTAGGGCACCATGAAATACCCAGTTTTAAAGTGAATCGACACTTTTGCAAAACAAGGGCCTAGAATAAAATAAATGAGTAAATTTGTTCCATTCTCAACGTGTTTGTTGAGTTACACTCGCCACTATAAAGTACACTAGTGGTGTTTTAAATACATTGATGGGGAAGAGAACCATAACGATATCTAAAAGTTAACTTCTGACAGGTGAGCACTGATTAGTTTTCAGGAAATTCTGTTTCAAAAAAAAAATTCAAACCGTGTTTGGAGTTTTAAAATAATGTTGAACTTATTCTATATTTACATCAACCAAACCCATACGTTAGTGTAGTCTGATATAGTATATGTGTGTCACAAATGTCTAATTTTAAGAAGATGAATTTTTCCCAAGCATTAAACAATCACGGGAAGAACAACGCGCCTGAACTAGTTTAAAGCAGTGTGTAAGTGATGAAGAATAAAAGGAGAATCCAGTTTGTGGATAGGGGCAAAGCAATGACCATGCCAGATATCTATATAAATGAAGAAAAAAAAAACTTGAACGAAACAGTGGCCATGGGTGTCAAACCTGTAATGGTTCAAATAAAGATGCACTAGTCGTATTCTTGTACTGTCAAACCTAGACAAAAATGAATAGTCCTACCTCACCATCATGGTCGTTTCTTTTACAGACGGCAATCAGCAGCGTTCGGGTAGATATGAGACATACGGAGAACTCCTGGCATTTTATACTCTTTTGCCCGAAGATCAGATAAATTTTCAAATCTCTGATTGTTTATGAGTTACCCCCACTCCTTACATGAGTGATGATGTGACATGGTACCGATGTTGATAATTAATTTTTGTACCTCGTTTAATAGAATGTGGGTTGAGTAATTATCATTAAATTACGCTAATTACAAATCGTTACACGATAAACCACCATTTACTATGTTACATGTAGACATCCTTATCATGTATTGATAAAATGGTGACTGGTAGGGATTTTTGTTAACTCCATCTAATGATGTTGAAATCAACACATGAGTAAAGAATACCGCGGCTAAGATCGATTTGAGACAAAGTGTTTAATATTCAAGTACTTCCGTTTAACTGCAACTACACAAACTTAAAATCGTATAACAGCGCCTACTAATAAAAAGCTTCCAAAGCCTTCGAATGTGACGTCATGATATAAATTCCAGACTAGTAAGCTAAGTGTTGTGCAGAAATGGAGGACGGTACATTCTCTACGTCAATAATTATCATTAAAGTCTACGTTAAGTGTGAAGTAATACACTTTAATGGGATCATGGGTTATTAGATCTTCTGATATCACTTGCCGTTTAGCGTTTTAATGTGTCCGGTAATGAGATGTAGTTTTATCTATCGTCGTGTTGCGTCCCATCTCTGAGTAAATAATGCGTTGCCTAATTAGTTTTGCACCTGGTGTTTATTTGTAACAAAGTATCAACACAGCGATGGATAATTTCTCAAGGCTATGCAGTTTATTTCGGACTCGAAACCGCATCAAGCTAAAAAAATGACATTCTGTAAACTGATCGCTATGCATGCATTGTGGAATATTGTAACTGGAATTTTTAACCGATGAAATATCTGACCTAAGTGCCTCGCGAATATTTGCTTTCTTTGGTGACGTCACTTTCAATTAGAAAACACAGCCGAAATGTTTAGTCCGAGCACGAAAGCAGAATTGGAAATTAAATACAAAATGATTCCTTAACACTGTAAAAGTTGTCAGAAAAGAGTTAACGAAAAAAAGCAGTTCCGCTTTGTACACGCAGGTCAAACGACTTCAACATAGTTCCCCAACCTATTACTCAGCTGCTTTCAATTGTAAAATTTTAGTAGGTGAAGGGTGGGATGGGGCTGGAATACAGTTTGAGATTTGACTGGGACGCATGCGTGGATGTAGCTGTCCTCTCACCTAGTAATAGTATTGCTACATGTGTGCCCAGTTTGGGAATTATTTCTTTTAGAATTATTCTGAGGATGCCGGAATCTCTTTTTGCCTTTTGCAGCAAATTTTTAGAAAAAAGTAAAAATGATTCGTCCACACCAACAAGTCAAGAGGTCCAAAAATATCTTTACACATTTAGATGCGATGATTTTATAAACGTGTAAAATTAAAATAACGACATTAGATGATAAACAAAAGATTGTACTTATAAGCCAGCACATTCAATATACATTTGAATTTATTTTATTTAGTTATTTTCTTAACATTATTAACCCTGTCATAGGCCAGTTCCTTAAAGTTCTAACTTGGTATACCGATAATTATATCATTATATATATTATCAATTATCACTATGGCAGGTAAAGAATTTGGGGTCGATACCATAATGTGTCGCCAACCCTCATTAAATTATCTGCTGTGAAGAAGTTCACGTAAACATATAATTTGTGTGATTTGACATTTTGTATGTGGCTATACTGTTAGTCTGATTTATCAAAGGAATGCTGTGATTGGCCACGAAATTATGATACATACATCAGCACGATCCATGTTTGGGTAACTCGTGCATAAGTTAATTGGTTTTACCACGCATGCCTTTGTGTTAGCAAGGTCTCTTCTGTCGTCTACAATCCTGTCAAATGACAGTTTACGCATGCGTAAATGGAAATATACGTCTGACCTACCTAGAAACAACCTGGTTTATTAGTTTTATACTTGACAAGCTTTCTCTCACTCGTTGTCTTTGAAAACCTTGAGACTCGGATCCCAACATAAGACGAGCAACATATGGTAGCTCGAATTTTAACGTTAGAGTACTAGCAAAAGTTTTGAGTGTCGGTTTACCAAACAATTCTAATTCCCATATTAATGACTTGGTCTATTTATCTTGAAAAGACTTATATCTGCATATAACAAGATATCTACACAACAAATTTCAACTCAATTGGCAGAGATTTGGAAGAAAGGAGTTTTTAAACATTTTTACGAAAAAAAATATTTTTAGACTTAATTTGCATATTAATGAACAAGTCAAATTTTCTTTCACCAAACTTATATCTGATCATCTCAAGACACCTACACAACAAATGTAGGCTCAATTTGCCAGCTAGTTTAGGAGATTAGAATATTTTTGAAGCATTTTTACACAACATTCTATTTTTACACCTTACTTGCATTACAACAACTGCTTCTCCCACTGTACAGTGTCATGCACTAAAACAACTGCCCCCCTCACCGTACAGTGTCACGCACTACAACAACCGCCGCTCAACATGCAGTGTTGTACACTACAACAATCACCCCTAAAACTGTACAGTGACATGCACTACAACCAACCCTCTCAATGAACAGTGTCGTGCACTACAACAACCACAACCTCTCTCACCATACACTGTCGTGCACTACAACAGCTGCCACGTTCACTGTACAGTGTTGTGCACTACAACAACCACTCTCACTTTACAGTGTCGTGCACTGCAACAACCACCCCTCTCAATGTAGAGTGTTGTGCAATACAACATCCACCCCTCTCACAGTACAGTGTCATGTACTACAACAGCTGCCCCTCTCATTGTACATCATTGTGCACTACCACAACCTACCCTCTCACCATTCAGTGACATGCTCTACAACAACCACCCATCTCAACGTACAGTGTCGTGCACTATAGCAACCCCCCTCTTACTATACAGTGTCGTGCACTCAGACAACTGCCCTACTCACTGTACAGTGCCGAGCACTACAACTGTCCCACTCACCATTCAATGTCTGGCACTATAACAACTGCCCCTATCAACATACAATATTGTGCATTACAACAACCAACCCTCGCCATACAGTGGCATGCACTACAATAACTGCACCTCTCACCATACACTGTTCTGCACTACAACAACTTCCCCGCTCAATGTACAGTGTCAAGCACTACATCAACAACTCATCTCACGATACAGTGTCGTGAACTGCAACAACCATCCCTTTCAACATAGTGTCGTGCATTACAACAAACACCCCTCTCACTGTACAGTGTCATATATTACAACAACTGCCCCTCTCACCATACAGTGTTCAGCACTACAACAACCGTCACTGTCACCGTACCATGTCGTGCACTACAACAACCAACCCCTTACCGTGAAATATCATGCACAAAAAACAAACAAACACCGCTCTCATCGTACAATATCGAGCACTACAACAACCACACCTCTCACCATACAGTGTCATGCACTACAACAACAGCCCCTCTCAACATTCAGTGTCTTGCACTATAACAACTGCCCCTCTCACCATAGTGTTGTGCACTACAACAACCACCCCCTCTCCGTACAGTGTAGTGCACTACAGCAACCTCCCCTCACTGTACAGTGTTTTGCACTACAACAACCAACCCCCACATCATACAATGTCATGCACTACAACAACCACACCCCTCACCGTATAGTGTTATGCACTACAATAAAAACCTCCCTCGTCATACAGTATCATGTACAACAACAACTGCCCCTCTCACCATAGTGTTGTGCACTACAACAACCACCCCTCTCACCGTACAGTGTCATGTACTACAACAACCACCCGTCACACCATACATTGTCATGCACTAGAACAACCGCCATCTCACCATACAGTGCTGTGTACTGCAACAACTGCCCCTGTCACCGTACACTGTTATGCATTACAACAACCAAAACCCTCACCAAAGTGCACTATCGCTTCTCATTCCATACAGTGTTTAGCACTACCACAATCGCCCCTCTCTCTATAGTGTCCTGCACTATAACAACTACCCCTCTCACCACCAGTGCTGTGTACTACAAAATCCGCCCCTCTCACCATACAGTGTTGTGCACTACAGCAACCACCCCTTTCACCATAGAGTCCTGCACTACTACAACCGCCCTTCTCACCACACAATATCATGTATTACCTCAACCACCTCCCTCACCATATAGTGTCGTGTACTACAACAACCGCCCCTCTCATCAGACAGTGACATGAATTACAACAACCAAACCTACACCATAGTGTCATGCACTATCGCCTTTCTCTCCAGTGTCAAACAATACAACAGCCGCCCCTCTCACCATACAGTGTCGTGCACCACAACCGCCACCCCTCTCACCATACACTGTCGTGCACTACATCAACCACCCCTCTCACCATAGTGTTGTGCACTTCAACAACTGCCACTCTCACTATACAGTGGCGTGTACTAAAACGACCACCCCTCTCACGATAGTGTCCTGCACTACTACAACCGCCCCTCTCACAATACAGTGTCGTGTACTACAACAACCGCCCATCTCACCATACAGTGTCTTGCATTACATTAACCGCCCCTATCACCATACAGTATTGTGCACTTCAACAACCGCCCCTCTCATAATACAGTTTCATGTACTAAAACAACCACACCTCTCACCAGTGTCCTGCACTACTACAGTCATACAACTACCACCCCTCTCACCACACAGTGTCATATCGATCAAATGATTGTAACATGAGCTACAACTAACAACAAACATTTAACACAGTGTCATTGTGTCCCGATCAATACATAGCTTAGTTTAATTATATCTATAACAAACTAAGTTTATTAACTGAAAGCACAAAAGGATCAACTGAAGCTTAGAAAATAACATTTTCTGATCCAATTTCATTCTCCGCCAGAAATGACATTCGTAAAAGGTTTGATTTCAGGTTTGAACTGAATTTCATTGAATTTTGCAGAAATGTAAAGTCAAGAAGATAAAGTTGGCAAACAATACTTGTTTAGTCTAATACCATTATATGCTAAAATATTTTTTTTCGGTTGTATCGTACTATTATGGTAGCACTTTTGTTTTCAAATTTTACGGTTCCCAATAACTTTCACGGCAACTTCGGGTGTAAATGTGAAAGTGTGAGTTTGTACTAATGTTGATATATTCATTGGAAATCGTTTAATACGATGCAGTTTGAGTAATTATCATTAAATTACACTAATTATAAATAAAAAAACACTGTATCAGCATGTACTGTTTTATGTGTATACATTGTTAGCACGTATTGATAAAATAGTGGCTGGTAGTTTTATCTATATCTGAAAATATTAGGGCCAATATATGAATGAATAATACCGTGGCGAACATCTGTATGAGACAAAACATTCAAAATCCAAGTACTTCGATCTATCTGTATATACGTTACTAGTACACAAACAGCACCAACAAATAAAAAAGCTACCAAAGCCTTTTGAAGGTGACGTCATGATTTAAATTCCAGACTAGTTAAGTAAGTGTTGTACATACATGGTAGGTGGGACATTCACTACATCAAAATTATCATTAAAGTCTTCCTTAAGTGTGAAGTAATACACTTTAACTAGACATGGGTTGTTTGACCTTCTGACATTGCGTACCGTTTTGCGTTTTAATGTGTCCGGTAATGAGATGTAGTTTTATCTATCGTCGAGCTGCGTCCCATCTCTGTTTAAATAATGCGTTGATTAATTAGTTTTGCACCTGGTGTTTATAGCTAATGGGGTATCAACACAGCGATGCTTAATTTCTCAAGGCTACGCGTTTTACATCCGACTGAGACCACATAAAGCTAAAACAAATGACACTCTGTAAACTGATCCCTGTGCACGTATTATGGAATATTGTAACTGGAGTTATTAACCGATAAAATATCTCGCCTCGCGAATATAAAAAACAAACCTTAAATGTTTAGTCCGAGCAATGAAAGCAGAATTTGAAATTAAATACAAAACCTTTCATTAACACTGTAAAAGTTTTCAGAAAAGAGTTAAAGAAGATACAGTTTCACTTTGTACACTCAGGTCAACAGTTCCCAAACCTATTACTCAGCTGCTTTCAATTGTAAAATTCTAGTAGGTGAAGGGTGGGATGGGGCTGGAGTTCAGTTTGAGATTTGACTAGGACGCATGCGTAGATGTAGTTGTCCTCTCATCTAGTAATAGTGTTGCTACATGTATGCCCAGTTTGGGAATTATTTCTTTGTGGGATTATTCCGAGGATGTCTTTTTGCTTTTTGCAGTTCATCTTTAGAAAAAGTAAAAAATCCACGCTAACAAGTCAAGAGGTCCAAACATATCATTACACATTTAGATGCGAGGAGTTTATAAACGTGTACAATTAAAATAACGACATTAGATGATAAGCAAATAATTGTACTTATACGCCAACACATTCAAAATGCATTTGAATTCATTTTATTTAGTTATTTTCTTAACATTAATAACACTATCATAGACCAGTTCCTTAAAGTTCTAACTTGGTACACCGATAATTATATCGTTATATATATTATTATCAATTATCACTATACCAGGTAAATAATTTGTGGTAGATACCATAATGTGTCGCCAACGCTCATTAAATTATCAGCTGTGAAGAAGTTCAAGTCAAAAATATAATTTGTGTGATTTGACACTTTGTATATGGCTATACTGTTAGTCTGATTTATCAAAGGAATGCTGTGATTGGCCACGAAATTATGATACATACTTCAACATGATCCATGTCTGGGTAACTAGTGCACAGGTTAATTCGTTTTACTACGCATGCGTGTGTGTGTTATCTAGCTCTCCTCTGTCGTCTACGATTCTGTCAAATGACTGTTTATGCATGCGCAAATGGAAATATTTGTCTGACCTACCTAGAAACAACCTGGTTTATTAGTTTTATACTTGACAAGCAATCTCTCACTCGTTGTCTTTGGAAACCTTGAAACTCGGATCCCAACATAAGTCGAGTGACATACAGTAGCTCAAATTTTAACGTTAACACAGTATTTGAGTGTAAGTTTACGCATACGTGTATGTATGGCAGTTACAAACTAAAATTTAATCTTTACAAAATATACATGAATCAGTTTAAATTAGAATTTAAAATTCAAATTGACTTGCCTGCGTTTGAGTTAGCTCTCCTCTGTCGTCTACGGACGTGTCAATTTTTATACCCCTTATTTTCAGAATAATAACCTAATGAACTTCTCTGTAAAACAAAATAATCTGCTCATCCCAAAACAGCTACACAAGAAATTCAACTAAATTGGCCACGTAATATTGGAGAAAAAAAAAATCTTAATTTTTTTTTCTAAACAATTCTAATTTCTATCCTAATGACCCAGTCAATTTGTCTCGAATAGACATATCTGCATATCACAAGACACTTACACAACTCATTTCAACTAAATTGGTACAGTAGTTTTGGAAGAGAGAAGTTTTGAAAGATTTTTACCAAAAAATATATGTTTAGACTTCATTTGCATATTAATGACAAAGTCAAACTTATATCTGCTTATCCCCACACACCTACACAACAAACGTCAGTTCAATTAGCCCACTAGTTTAGGATATTAAGATGTTTGAATCACTTTTTACACAAAATTCTATTTTTACACCTTATTTGCATGAGGTGTGTGAAGAAATGATAAAAAACCCAGATTAAATGGTTTCAGATCGGTTCTTATTAAGTTGTATTCCAGAGCACGAATATAGAAATAATCGTACATCAATACGAATTATCTCTCAGTTTAAATTTGAGATTAGAATCCTAGTTTGATACCGGTAATACATAATATACTTTATTTCACCTTGTATTGACCCCGTCCAGGGACCAGTTTATTTACGCATGCGCACTCTTAATGTGTATCTCACTCATACAAACGAGCAAACTGTTGTTCTGAGACTAGCAGCTGTATACATGACAGTGACATCATCATTCAAACACAATTTTGCCAGTTCAGTTGGACTGGACTAGTAAACAATCCAAATGTCATCTCGCAATATTTGCCTAACACTTATTTTACATAGCCAGGGGAGTTTATTAGATGTAGGGTATTGGTTCGACAAACAGTTTGAAATAATCAATCTCATAGCAACATTGTATCATATGAGTCAGTCGAAGGCAGCATTTTTAAATTGATAGCAATATTTTATTTATAGTCATTGATGACTAAAATGTATTGTATGTCAGGAAAGAAAATTGATACGTGTAGGAATTGAATCCACGTCCCCTAAACACTAGTCAGAGTGCTCTGACCCACTGAGCAAACGTGCCCACTGGTATATACAGTGGATAGTAACTGATGAGTATTTCCTTCCCTCGAGGTGGTGGACGTGGTGAGAAGCAAACTTTTTTTTTGATAACTTTACTATTCAAACTTTCTATAATGACTATGCGTTTCGAGCACTTCGACAACTGCCCCTCTTACCATACCATGTCGTACACTACAACAACTGCCAATTTCACCATACAGTATCATACACTACAACAACCACACCTCTCGTCATACAGTGTTGTGCACTACAACAACCATCCCTCTAATATTACAGCATCGTGCACTACAACAGCCACCCCTCTCACCATACAGTGTCGTACACTACAACAACCACCCCTCTCACCATATAGTGTCTTGCACTACAACAACCACCCCTCTCACTGTAGTGTTGAGCACTACAAGAAACCCCCCCCCTCTCACCATACCATGTCATGCAGTACAACAGCTGCCCCTCTCACCATACAGTGTCGTGCACTACAACAACCACCCCTCTCACCGTACAGTGTCATGCACTACAACAACCACACCTCTCACCACAGAGTGTCGTGCACTACAATAACCACCCATTTCACAGTAGAGTGTCGTGCAGTACAATAACAACCCCTCTCACCATACAGTGACTTGCATTACAACAACCATCCCTCCCACCATACAGTGTCTTGCACTACAACAACCACCCCTCTTACTGTAGTGTAGTGCACTACAATAACCAACCCTTTTACTGTGCAGTGTCGAGCACTACAAAAAACTCCCGTCACTGCACCTTATCATGCAGTACATCAGCTGCCCCTCTCACCATACAGTGTTGTGCAATACAACATCCATCCCTCTCACATTACAGCTTCATGCTCTGCAACAGCCACCCTTATCACCGTAACGTGTTGTACACTACAACAACAACACCTTTCACTTTACATTGTCGTGCACCACAAAAACCAACCCTCTCACCATACAGTGTCGTGCACTACAACAACCACCTCTCTCACGGTACAGTTTCATGCACTACAACAACCACCCCTCTCACCATACAGTGTCGTGCACTATAATAACCATCCCTCTCACCATAATGTGTCTTTCACTACAACAACCACCCCTCTCACGGTACGGTGTCGTGCACTATAACAGCCACCCTCTCACCATACAGTGTCGTACACTACAACAACCACCTCTCTCACCATATAGTGTCTTGCACTACAACAACCACCCCTCTCACTGTAGTGTTGAGCACTACAAGAAACCTCCCCTCTCACCATACCATGTCATGCAGTACAACATCTGCCTCTCTCACCATACAGTGTCGTGCACTACAACAACCATCCCTCTCACCGTACAGTGTCATGCACTACAACAACCACACCTCTCACCACAGAGTGTCGTGCACTACAATAACCACCAATTTCACAGTAGAGTGTCGGGCAGTACAATAACAACCCCTCTCACCATACAGTGACTTGCATTACAACAACCATCCCTCCCACCATACAGTGTCTTGCACTACAACAACCACCCCTCTCACTGTAGTGAAGTGCACTACAATAACCAACCCTTTTACTGTGCAGTGTCGAGCACTACAAAAAACTCCCCTCTCACTGCACCTTACCATGCAGTACATCAGCTGCCCCTCTCACCATACAGTGTTGTGCAATACAACATCCATCCCTCTCACATTACAGCTTCATGCTCTGCAACAGCCACCCTTATCACCGTAACGTGTTGTACACTACAACAACAACACCTTTCACTTTACATTGTCGTGCACCACAAAAACCAACCCTCTCACCATAATGTGTCTTTCACTACAACAACCACCCCTCTCACGGTACGGTGTCGTGCACTATAACAGCCGACCCTCTCACCATACAGTGCCGTGCACTACAATAACCACCCCTCTCACTATACAGGGTCGTGCACTACAACAACCACCCCTCTCACCATAAAGTGTTGTACACTACAACAACCACCCTCTCACCATGCAATGTATTGCACTACAACGACCACCCTCTCACCATACAGTGTTGTGCACTACAAAAACTACTCCTCTCACCGAATGCGACGTGCATTACAATAACCACCCCTCTCACAATTCAATGTCGTGTATTACAACAACCATTCTTCTCACCGTACAGTGTTGTGCACTACAACAACCACCCCTCTCACCGTACAGTGTTGTGCACTACAACAATCACCCCTCTCACCGTATTGTCGTGCACTACAATAACCACCCCTTTCACTGTACAGTGTCGTTTACTACAACAACCATCCCTCTCATCGTCCAGTGTTGTGCACTACAACGACCACCCCTCTCACCATAGTGTCGAGCACTACAAAAAATCTCCCTTCTCACCATACCATGTCATGCAGTACAACTGTCTCTCAACCTACAGTATCGCGCACTACACCAACCACCCCTCTCACCGTACAGTGACGTGCATTACAAAAACCATCCCTCCCACCATACAGTGTCTTGTACTACAACAACCACCCCTCTCACTGTAGTGTCGTGCACTACAATAACCAACCCTTTTACTGTACTGTGTCGAGCACTACACAAAAAAAACTCCCCTCTCACTGCACCTTATCATGCAGTACAACAGCTGCCCCTCTCACCATACAGTGTTGTGCACTACAACATCCATCCCTCTCACATAACAGCTTCATGATCTGCAACAGCCACCCCTCTCACCGTAACGTGTTGTATACTACAACAACAACCCCTTTCACTTTACATTGTCGTGCACCACAACAACCAACCCTCTCACCATACAGTGTCGTGCACTACAACAACCACCCCTCTCACGGTACAGTTTCATGCACTACAACAACCACCCTTCTAACCATACAGTGTCGTGCACTACAACAACCACCCTCTCACGGTACGGTGTTGTGCACTATATAACAGCTGACCCTCTCATCATACAGTGCCGTGCACTACAATAACCACCCCTCTCACTATACAGTGTTGTACACTACAACAACCACCCTCTCACCATACAATGTATTGCACTACAACGACCACCCTCTCACCGTAGAGTGTCGTACACTACAGCAACCACCCCTCTCATCATACAGTGTCGTGCACTACAACAACCACCCCACTCATCATACAGTGTTGTGCACTACAAAAACACCCCTCTCACCATACAGTGTTGTGCACTACAAAAACTACTCCTCTCACCGAATGCGACGTGCATTACAACAACCAACCCTCTCACAACTCAATGTCGTGTATTACAACAACCATCCCTCTCACCATACAGTGTTGTGCACTTCAACAACCACCCCTCTCACCGTACAGTGTAGTGCACTACAACAACCACCCCTCTCACCGTAGTGTCGAGCACTACAAATAACCTCCCCTCTCACCATACCATGTCATGCAGTACAACTGCCTATCTCACCCTACTGTGTTGTGCACTACAACAACCACCCCTCTCACCGTACAGTGTTGTGCAATACAACAGCCACCCTCTCACCGTACAGTGTCGTACACTATAACAATCACCCCTCTCACCGTACAATGCTGTATATATTATTGGTATGTTTTTTTAGGAATAGTTAAATGGGACCTAGTTGCAAACATCGGAGTTGGCAATAAAATATATAGTCCAAGCGTTAGCATACACATTTATATTTTGTTGTATGTTAATCACATCGTTCTGTTGATATATACATAATGATTTCACCATTTGGGTTAGAGTTAACGTTTCAGAAATTTGGATCAATTAAGTTGACGACAGAAGTGCAACTCCAGTATTTAAATCCTCAAAATGGATAATTATTTAGTTTGTAACTTAACACATGACCGCTTGCAACATAGTTAGTCGTCCATAATTAATAAAAATAAAGTTCAACAAACATGTATGTTTCAGTTAGGAGACACGACAGTTTCCTGTCCAATCACCCCCTCCACCCCGGCTGCTAGACACATGTTATATGCTAGCTGACAAAGAGAACGACTTACCTGGGGATTTCCCCTACATCGTCCATGGCACGGGCGGCCTTGTAACTATCGACACCCGTATGTGATGCACACGTTTATGACATTGACTCTTAGATCCATTGGAACGAGTCGAGAAGTTGAGGTTTTGGTGATAATCCATGCACGGATATATATACGATTTGATGTTCAATTTCATAGATCACGCTTAAATACAAAGGAAACATTTGGGAATTGCAACTTTGGTTGGTGGGAAAAGGTGAATCGTAGGCGTCATCAAACAGGCAACACTGCGTTTACACCATCAGATCATGCCCGGGTACGGTGTGGCGATCCAATCTCAAAACTCTAACAGTACCAGTCTCGAGCAACGAGGTGATTCCAATAAATTTCCACAAAACTGAATTTGTCTGCATCCTGTCCGGGGGACTTTACTTATCTTGTCTGTTTAGTGGTTTGGTCAATTAACTATTTTCCCGCCACAGTAAAATATCAACCGATGCAAGAAGGCGGCAAAAAACGTAACCAATAACGATTGGTTGTCACGATAATTACCTCCACCCCCAGCAGAGAGTATGGGGCGCTGCAACTTCAATGACTGGTACAAAATAACTGCGCTGATTGGCTGATCAGCAATATGACCTCTGTAGTAGAATCACATGATGGAACCTCTAGCTAAGAGTATTTTGGTTAATCTCTTAAAAAATATGACTTGAAAACCGTTTATAACATAATTCATGTTAAGTATATAAAAAATTGATGAAAATGAAAATTCAGAGTAACTTTAGTCCAACCAGTGGCTGTCACTGATGTCGACAGAGGCCATGATCCTCTTTATACCAATGACCTATGCACTGTCCCATATTGTAGAATCTCGCTCGGCTATGAAGTGAGCCATCAGCGATGAAGCTCGGTAACCAAAGCGATCAAAATCAATGTCCTTTTCTATTACTGACAGTAGAACTCAAACAGCATGCCCATACTCGAGTTAATATAAAGAGCGCCATCACTAGTTTTGAAAACTACAAGTGATTTCTGTAAACAAGGAAATTCAGAAGTGACTGTTAGATACTGACCTTCGATAGTTTGACTGATATAAATCAATTAAATTAATTCTTGTTAACATTAAACGGCCGAATTTAAAAGTTATTAACAAATTACACCTGGAGTAACATTGAAACAAATGTTTCAATTGCTTAATTCCTTACGGGCATTCACTTCAGTGGTGCTGTTCTATGGTACAATCTACCTCTATCCATAAGAACAGCCTCGAACCCATTGGTATTTTAAAGAGGTCTTAAGAATGCAGTCTGGTAAGGTAATTAGATATATTTATAAAGTACACTGTGCCACTCTAAATTTTGTCCTAGTTTATCCCTTTATGTCTTTGGCCTTTTAGACACGATGTCAACGCATGCGTACACATTCCACCGTCTTTCACGTTTGAACGCATAACTAAACGTAACTTATACGTGTATGCCTGTACGATATATGCTCCTGTATAGTACGCGTACCAGTTCTAACCTCTACCTCTCTATGAGCAATAAAGGGGTGAAAGGTCAAAGTTGTATTTTTGGACGAGAGAGGACGCTAGTTAAAAACTTCTGTTCTGTGATCAGTAACCCTGCAGTACATTTTTTTTCAGCGACAGCAGCAATAATTGTATCATTCTTATTTTTAGTGTAATCTGTCCGATGATATTTCTTTAAAATGTCCCTATTCCAGTACTTGCCTTCATCCATTTTTTCAATTTAAATACTGGGGTATGTTCTGTCGAAATACTTTCGCTTCTCAGATGGTTTATGATTAATTTCATCAGTCTGAGAGCAGGTCGCGTGTTGTTTTTATTTGCGGTCACATATGCAAGTTGTCTACTACATTTACTTCAAATTCCTTTACATTTCATAAAAACCACGGTGGTGGCGCAATTTAAGAGATCTTTCACCTTATGTAAATACGCGAACGGGCGTGAGGATTGATTGATAGAATATGTACCTGCATTTTTTTATTCTTTGGACCAGGGAAAGAGTTAAGTTATTCACCAATTTTGCATCGCACACCTTCAAAGGCTCTAGCATAGACTCTAATGGCAAATGTGTAATTTACGAGGATTGTGTACACTGATTCTCGGAAACAAAGTTAAGAACTACACGGTCATTAAACGCTTGTTGCCGGAGATGAACACTGGCTTTGTCATTTTGGAGGATTTCATTTTGATATAATATCAATAAATTCTTCGTCAGGGCGGACTTGGGTACACATTCGATTTTTGGAACACTCTCTTTCGTGTACGGCACTGTACTTAGCTCTAAGACTTGTGTATACCAGCCTGTCACTGTATCACACGTGGGGGTGGTATAATGTAAAATAAAGGCGTACTTGAAATGTTAGGATTTAAATCTTACAGTGGAAAAGCGATTATTTGGCAGACCATTATAAAACATTGGTCTCCATCAAAAGTATAATTCGATGTAGATACACTAATTGGATGACCTGACTCTGAAACACAGTCCTTTGTTTATATCACTCACATGTCAGGTTGTGTGTTTGTATACAAATGTAAATTAGTCTGTGACATAAACAAAATGAAGTCCACTACAAATTTCTGCTATAAATTGATACGTTAGCTGTTCTATATGCGTAGACTATAATTACGTCATCGGCAGTTCTATCAGTCTACATTACGGTACAAACGTGTTTCAAATTGACAACGTGTTTGTGACATGTAGTGTTAAACTTTAACTAAAGTACGTGGGATAACATACACGGGGATCCCCCCCCCTTCAGACGACGTTTGATGATAGCATAGATCGACATGGGTGCTGACATCCCTACTACTGGTACACGTTTCATGCGGTCACACTGTCAACACTTGAAACCATGTAAATGATTAAGTCAAAATTGTTGTTTGTTCTTCATAGGTGGTTGAACACTGATAAATCCAATATCCGACTAAGGGTTTCCCTCCCTTGCTGCCCTCAACCCTCACTTCCATTTTCACAGATCATGCTGGATCACACGTCTCTACAAATTAGGGGCTTATCGGTTATCAGTGAACATGACTTCAATGAACAATTCACAACATAATACCCCAAACAATTGAAAGCAATACGTTGAGAATATATCAGAAATCTGTCGATGTGACCGTTTATATTCTGATTTGCTAAAATCATTAAATCAGTTACAGTAGTAACCTAGGAAACACTGTATCTGTTAATTAGTGGTCAATATTATATGTATGTAATTTAATGACATTCAAATTTGAGCGAAAGCTCGGTTTAAAATATCACAATGTTAAAACTGTACTTGTAATAGTTGTAGCTGGATTATCATTTTCAGTTCAAACAATCAATATATTCAATGAAAGCTATTCATACACCAATAATTAGACATTGTAATGTTAATCAGTGGTCGATTTTGTCCATATATAATACAGAAACAGGCTTAATCGTATCGTCGTTGAGGGCGCTGATTTTGGGTGCGGGCCCCAAAATTGATTTTATTTTATTTATCGTCTATATAGCTACAAAAATGCCATGTTATCCACATGTGATGGAATACTGTGCATGGTTTACAATATTATGAGTAAGTTATTGTTCCAAACCATATTTTCGAAAAAATAATTCCCAGTTGCAGCTAGAGCGGCTTTAAGTGAAAGAATATAATTTGCATTGAATAATGAGAGAAAATACATATGGAGAATAATTTTTTTGCAACTAACGTTAATAACAAATACGTGACTTATAATGTGAAAGAATGGCTTTCCACACTGATTATCTAAGAAGTAAAAGTATGTATAAATGTGTATACCTTCGAACAGAAAATATCGAATGTATACCTTTATTATATTATTAACATTTATGTCTACCACGTAATTGTGGCTATCTTGGTCCTTGAAATATGTTTGAGTTGAATGGCAGAGATAATAAAAGGATTTTGGCTTAGAGGGCGTTATACAATGTGGGCTACATAAATAGATTTGATGTGTACATACATACATACATACATACATACATACATACATACATACATACATACATACAGACATACATACACAAACATATACATACATACATACATAATACATACATACATACATACATACATACATACATACATACATACATACATCCATGCATGCATGCATGCATGCATGCATGCATACATACATACATACATACATACATACATACATACATACATACATACATACATACATACATACATACACAAACATATACACACATACATACATACATACATACATACATACATACATCTGTATAATTTGTACCTTGTCGGATAGAGGCTGCAATGTGAATGGGGGGGGGGGGGGTGCCGATCCGGTTTACTCACCTGATAAAGTGATACGCTTTAGAATTGGGCTATAAAGTTGTGCAAAATGAATCAAATATATCTCATCAACTTTTAAAATAAACAATCTTGAAAAAAAATCTAAACGGTAATTTCACTGTAAAAACACTCGTATCCCTGACAACATTCGAACGGCAATTGTACACGCTTAACCGAATACAAGCCAATGTGACCTCAAATGACCTTTCATATCACAACTAACCGCCGCCATTATTGCGTCGAGTAGTAGCCCTGCTATACCTGAAAGAGATACAAGTGTTTGCATTGAGACAAACAAAGGTAATATGTGACACATTGTCAGAGGTTAAATACTATATTGATAGGAACGAAGCGTGCCGAGTTGAATTGTCTGTAAGCGTGCCAAGCTGTATGTACTGTAAATCCCTCGGCAATGTGAATAAGCAGAGTGTCCATATATGCTTTAATTGACCTTATGACCTTGGTAATGGACGCCATTTTTTATCGTAGTGACGTATTATGACAATATGGCTATATGGCTAGCCAGTATCAACTAGAAGCACGCATTTGAGCTATGATTAAATACTGTTTTCACTATCATGTAACCAATTGCAAACTTGATAGCATTTACAATTACTATTTCCAAAGTTATGTAACCAGTATACACCAGATTTTAGCACTTCACTCCAATATGGCATTTGTTTCGTGTATGGTAAGGTGCGTCTTTTGTATGCTGGCCATCAGGGGTATCGGAAAATGGAGGGTTGTGGTGATGGTGGTGGTGGTGGTGGGGGGGGGGGGGTATTAAAGGTCTAAATCAAATTTTAGGATTAAAATTTAGGAGTGAAAAACGATTGTATTATAAAATCTTGGTCCCCATCAAAAGAATAATCCGATGCAAAAACACTAATGCGATGACCTGGAACTACAACATAGTCCTTTGATTGTATCAAACACGTCAGGTTGAATGTGTTACTATGAAAAATATAAATTACTTTGTAGCACAGAAAAGAGGGCCCTTACAAATTTATGTTATTGATATGTTAGCTATAATATATGCTTAGATTATAGTGACGTCATCGACAGATCTGTCAGTCTACTACACAGTACAAACACGTTTTAAATTGACAACGTGTTTGTGACATGATGTGTTAAACTTTAACTAAAGTACGTGGGACGAATTGCATGGGGATTCCCCCTTCTGACGACGCGTGGTGATAGCATAGATGTGTGCTGTCATCATGGGTGCTGTCATCTCATACATACATACATACATACATACACTCATGAGTGCTGTCATCTCTACTACTGGTACACGTTTCATGCGGTCACACTGTCAACACTTGAAACCATGTAAATAATTAAGTCAAACTTGTTGTTTGTTCTTCATAGGTGGTTGAACACTGATGAATCAAATTTCCGTCCCAGGGTTTCCATCTCTCGCTGCTCCCACACCTCACTTCCAGTTTCACAGATCCTGTGGGAGCAC